>NC_059173.1:55514884-55818293 GCF_019923935.1 Bubalus bubalis | reverse complement strand
TAATTCTCATTAAATTTTAAACTCAACTCTGCCATTTTGATGGTTAAGCACATTTTAAGCCTTTATGAAACATTAAGCATACATCATTCCAAATAAAATAGATGGCTTTAAAAAAAAACAAAGCACTTATTTGTATTATCAAACAGTTCTAAAAAATGTAAACATCAAAAGATTTATCCTAACAGCCAAAATGGCTTTCTTTCCCACAGAGAAGTTTCTTTGATGTTACACAATATCCTTTAAAAATTACTTTGTACCAAGTGAAAAAAATTATTAGGAATGTATTATTTACCCACTTTATTTCACTTTTTAAACTATATATTCAGATAACCTGATGCTGCCAAGACTTCAGGTCTAATTTCTCCCACATAATACCTAGATAAAACATCCAATAGTCATGTCAAATGACATCAACTAAAAGCCAAACTATCCTTTCTGAAAAAAGATTAAAGGCATCAGAATCAATTTGACTCCTTGAAAGCTGCCTTTCCTTTCACTTTTACCTGCAGTGAGCATGTAATTTTAACTTCAAAATTAAGAGTATGTGCTTACCACACATCAAAATAAGGACTTTAAAACTGGCTTTTATCAGGTAGTTGAAAGAACCACCACACTTAGAAAAAACAAGATTTTGACTAAATAGCACATTTTTATTTGGCTTTTCATCCCATCTGAAGACCACAAGTTCCCTTAAAATTCCAGTTGTATCTTTTTTGACAAGCTTTGCCTCCCAGCCCTTTGGGCATAAATTAAGCACTTAATAACTGGAGAGATACACCAACAAGTCCACATGCTTGCTTTGAAATAGAAAAAGTTCCTAGTATTCTTCAAACTACATATACTTTTTAAAAAACCGTCTTTTCTAAGAGTGGTTCTCAAAAATTATCTGGAAATCTGTAAAAGTACAGACTGAGCCTTCTAGGCTCTATCCAAGATCTACAAATCCGAAACTTTCAAGCATGGTTTCAAGTTTCACGGCGGACTGACAAATCGACATTTATATTTCTCATTGCTATTGCTATTGCTAAGTCACTTCAGTCGTGTCCGACTCTGTGCGACCCCATAGACGGCAGCTCACCGGGCTCCCCCGTCCCTGGGATTCTCCAGGCAAGAACACTGGAGTGGGTTGCCATTTCCTTCTCCAATGCATGAAAGTGAAAAGTTAAAGTGAAGTCGCTCAGTCGTGTCCGACCCTCAGCGACCCCATGGACTGCAGCCTTCCAAGCTCCTCCGTCCATGGGATTTTCTAGGCAAGAATACTGGAGTGGGGTGCCATTGCCTTCTCCGATATTTCTCATTACAGCACCGCAAAAATCACACACCAGCTTGTGCCTGGAACAGGACTCAAGTCACTCAAAGTTTTTCTACTTTATGGGTTTCAACTCTAACGCTGGAATGCCCAATCAATAAACCGTGTGATGGTTAGTTAAGCCTTGAAAGTATAGACAAACCAGGCCAAGAGGTTTAGTGGGTGGTGATGTGGAGTAACATCCAAGTCCACTAGGTCACCCTTCCAATATTTAAAGTGACAAGATACACAGAGTGAAAAACGTGTACTGCCCTCGCCAAATGAGCTCCGGAAATAATCACAAGGTGTTCCTCGGGTGAAATTTTCTGCGTCCCCAGGAGTGAATCCGCTGGGAAAGTTGAGCCTCATTTTTACCCCTCCAGTTTGTTTTGTAAACTTAAAAACTGAATTCTGTTCTCGGTTTTATATGGTAGTAAGCCCTTCTCCAGGAAGGCTCCCACTTCTTCAGGACGTGGCCCGTGTTGTGAAATGAAGAAACAGACACGGGGGAGGGGGGAGGGGGGTGGTCACTGCGGCTTGGGAGGCAAAGCCTGCAGCAGGAGGGCCAGAGGTGCTGGGGGCGTCCAGGCAAGACTAGGAGGCCGTGCCACGCGGCTGGGGAAACCGACGGCCGTCCCCGCCCGCGGGGCACCCTCCCTCGCGCGCGCTCCGGGCGGACCTCGCTCACCCTCGCGGGGAGGCCGGACTCACTCCGGGGCCGAGGGGCAGGGAATGGCGTGAAGCCGGCCGCGGCGGCAGCAGCTCCAACGCGCGAACCACAACCCTAGGAGAAAATGCTACTAAGCCCGGAGAAACGCGGACAGAAGCGCTTACAGATACTAGGAGCCGGACCGGACGTCCTCTGACGTCAGCAGCGTCCTTACGGCTACACGTCGATAGAGGAGGGCCCGCCCACTTCTGTTCGCTCCGCCCCGTCCCTGCCCCTCCCGAGGGCGGCGGGGCTCCCAATGCCGTGCAGAGAATCTGGGAGATGAGGAAAAAGGAGGGAACAGGAGGAGGAAAGTGGTTGGGAAGGGAGCCATCAATTTTATGTTTTCAGAAAAGGAGAACGCTAAAGGAAGAGAAAAATGTAAAAGGAAAAAGAGACTCACAACCTGGTACTGGATCAGCTTACTTAGTTTTTCTGGAAACTTTTTTGTTCTCCCACAACCACTTTTCATGTTTGCTGCACAAGCTGGACCTTTAGTTGCCCATGAAGTTCTGTACTACCCTCTTTTGTCTGTTTCCACTGGCCTCTGGAATTCCAGTCTTTTGTGAATAAATTCTTCCACATTCTAGATCTCCAGTGTGTTCTTCCTGTCTTTAGCTGAGACGTAACATCCTCTCCCTCCCAGAGGCTGCTTGCTTTAAACTTTAAAGTGAGGATGGCTTATTTTTCCACACTTCCTTTTTGTCTTGGTTAGGAGCTTAGGGTCTGTCCCCTTGCTCCCCAGTGACCTACTCGGATAATCCCTCCTCCTTTTTATGTAGCCATGCCATTTTTCATCCTTCCTTGTTGCTTTGTGTTACTCTGTCCTTACTGATGAAAATCTTTGGTTCCAACTTTGGCCATCACCTGAAGTTGCATGAACATCTAAATGGAAGACCTGTCCTCTTGGGTTCTGGCTTTCATCTCCAGTAGCCATCATCTCTGCTCCAAGACGGACACCCACTGTCATGACTGTTCAGGAAGACTTGTCATCAGGTGGAACCACTGAAATCCAAAATTCAAACGTTTAACCATCCAACCTCCTATATTGTCAACTCTCTCAATTGTCCCTAATGAAGACTTGGAATCGCTCCATCCTTCTCTTTTCTCGGTATCAATATACTCTTTTCTTCCCCAGCTTTTAAAACACAGTTCATCATTTCACTCACAATTTTCCTTTTTTTTTTTTTTCCCTGAGCTGGAATGCGCCCAATTCTATTAATTCAACAACTTGCCTTTTCTTTCCTACACTGAACTTCTGAGTGTTATTATAGAGGGGAAAAAAGTATATAATCATCATTCTACTTTAAATCCAAAGTCACTGACCTCTTCAGGTCTCCCAAAATTGCCCTGCTAGCCTTCTATGTTTTCCTAATCAAGACTGTCCTTCTCATTTTCCATGAGGACTTTCGAATCTCCCCTTTCATCAAACTTCTGCCACTTCATCAATTTTAGCAAATATTATTGCTTCCTTTCTCACAGAGAAAATAGAATAGTATTGGTAACAACTAAACAATAATGTTTCATGCTCTTGGCATTCTAATTCGTTTACATGTGTATCATTAACTCCTAATTTTACACATGATGTAACTAGGTCAGAGAGACTGTACAACTTGCTTCAGTCATCATACAGATGGTTTAGCTTGTAATGTTGTCTATTGTAGTTTTAAATTTTTCTTAAATTTGGTCTCAAGACCCCTTAAAAACTCTTAATTAAAACTTGAGAATTTTAACAAACTTTTGCTTATGTGGGTTATAGTCAATTGATATTTACCATATAAAAAACTCGGGTTTCCCAGGTGGCGCTGGTGGTAAAGAACCTGCCTGCCAATGCAGGAGACATAAGAGACCCAGGGTTCAATTCCTCAGGAAGATCCCCTGGAGGAGGGCATGGCAATCCACTTCAGTATTCTTGCCTGGAGAATCCCCATGGACAGAGGAGCCTGACAGGCTACAGTCCAAAGAGTCTCAAAGAGTCAAACACACACATATATGAAAAATAAAACATAAATTTTTAGCTGTTCATTTATTGGAAATTATCCTGATAAGTCTATCACATATTAGCATGAATAGCATATTTCTATGAAAATAACCATATTTCCCCAAATATAAAACAGAGGAGAGTGGTACTGTTTACAAGTTTGCAAATGTCTTTCTTGTAAACCTTAATAGTGAAAGTGTCACGTCCAACTCTTTGCAACCCCATGGACTGTAGCCCACCAGGCTCCTCTGTCCATGAGATTCTTCAGGCAAGAATACTGGAATGGGGTAGCCATTCTCTTTTCCAGTGGATCTTTCTGACCCAGGGATTGAACCCTGGTCTCCTGCATCACAGGCAGATGCTTTACTGTCTGAGCTACTGGAGAAGCCCAAAGCTTAAAAGAAGGCAGATAAATTCCTGTATCTGCCATTCCATTGAGAAATGTTTTGATGTTTCCATTATTCCTATTATAGTTAGCTAAGGAAATTTCAAAAAACACTCTAGGGGAAGGCTGGGGAAATTATTACAATGTAAATCTTTTATGATATTTCAAGGCCTTCTTCCTGTGGATCTGATCGTTTCTCTTTTGATGGTTTCCAGATCCAAAAACTGGCTCAGACTTTAAAGCTAAGCAAGAAATTGTGACTCATTATTAGAGCATTTTTCTCTGGCTCCTGGTTGGACACTCCCTTGATTTCTTTTGAATGTACAGACTGAGCAGTCTCCCTGTTTGCTGTCCATCTTTATTACTCCCAGAGAGACCACATTCTGTCATCCCTCTCCCTAATCTTTTTATTTTACGTTAAAGTATAGCCTATTATGGGCTTCCCAGGTGTCGCAGTGATACAAAGAATCCACCTGCCAGTGCAAAAGATGTGAATTAGATCCCTGGGTCAGGAAGATCCCCTGGGGAAGGAGATGACAACCCACTCCAGTATTTTTGCTTGGGAAACCCCATGGACTGAGGGACCCGGTGGGCCTCAGTCCACGGGGTAGCAAAAGAGTCAGACAGGACTTAGCAACTAAACAACAACAATCCTCTGAGGATCAGACCCCTCTCCCTCACTGCCACTCTCTTCTTGTCACTCATTGCAATATGTGCCAGGTTACATTGTAACTTGAGTCAAGTTATCGACCCAGTGGCAGGGGCTGGGAGCAGGGAGAGGCCAGGCAGATCCTGAAGGCATCACTTGTTGCACTTCATGCGGAGGCCTCTGCATGGTTTTAAGCCAAGGTGAGCACTAGTCACTGATCGGGAAAGTTGGACTCTGTGTTCAGACTTGGGAGGTTCAGGAGAATCCAGGGATTCAAGACTTCCAGGTGTCACAACCTAGCCCATTGCATCAGGATTTCTTTTTTCCAAGCCAGCACTCTGACGTGGCATGGCCAACCTGCCTGGGTTGTGTGGTTGTTAATCTTCTCTGGAGCTCTGCCACCCTTAGGATTAAGCATTGGGCCTATTCCTCAGCTCTTTCTGCCCTCCTACTTCAGGAGATAAAAGCCTCTTTCTTTGCTACTAATTTTTTTTCTTTACTTTTTTACTCTTAGATTCTGAATAGCCTTTAAACATTCTCAGCTTTTTTACTTTTTCCAAAGAATCAGTTTTGCTTAAGCCAATGTCCTTGTTCTTAAGATGATTGCTGCTGCTGCTGCTGCTGCTAAGTCACTTCAGTCATGTCCAACTCTGTGCGACCCCATAGACGGCAGCCCACCAGGCGCCGCCGTCCCTGGGATTCTCCAGGCAAGAACACTGGAGTGGGTTGCCATTTCACTTGTATTTCTTAAACACCTGATATGTTACACCCACTTCTAGTATGTTACCTTCCATTAGAATACATCCCAGTTACCTACTGATAAAAGTTTTAATTATTGCACTCTTTGTTACCTTGTGCCAAAGTCCATCTGTTGTTCATCTGTCATCAGTGAAGAGGTCTACACTGACAGTCAGGGAACTAAGGACTCAAGTTTAAAATTCCATATTGGCTCCTATTTTTTTGGTTCAACCGTGACATCAATCAACTTGGGATGTCTTCCCTGAGTCCAAGATGAGTGCAAGGAGTTTGTTAGGGAATGCTTTGGGAACATCACATGAGGAAGGGGTGGTAGCCACAGTGGATGAAGTGAAGAGTTGGCCTACATTATGGTCTCAGGGAAGGGCTTGATTTTGAACCTGGCATGTCCCTTCAGAGTCAAGGCGAGTGGACTCAGCCTTTATACACCTGAGACGTCAGTCACTGGATGTGGGCTGACAAGGGAAGCAGGTGTAAACCTCGGACTAGACTACTCCTTAGAAGGGCTGACAGCTGGGCTTTGTCAGCTTGCTGTACTACCAGCAGCTCAGTCCTTCGCTTCTAAAGAGGAATCTGGGTGGTAGCTTCCAGTATTCATTACAAAGAGTGATGACAGAATCAAGAAATGTTCAGAAAAAGACAAAGAAAGCTTATCATTCACAGACCCTCACTGAAAGAATTCCAAAGAGGGTGCTTCAGGAAGATGCAAACAATTCAGATGGAAGGAGAGGATGCAAAAAGTCATAGACTGAAATCAGTTCCTTTGACATAGGGCATGTGCGATGTATGCACACGTGCTCAGTTGTTTGGTCGTATCTGACTCTTTGGGACCCCATGGACTGTATAGCCCGTGAGGCTCCTCTGTCCATGGTATTTTCCAGGAAGGGATCCTGGGGTGGGATGCCATTCCCTATTCCAGAGGATCTTCCTGATCCAGGGATCAAACCCGAGTCTCTTGCATTTCCTGCACTGGCAGGCAGGTTCTTTACCACCGGCAAATCAAAAAACAGAATCTGTACAAAACAACTATAATAAACAAATTGGATCTGAAAACTATGAGGGGCTTAAATATTCTCTAAATTTGATGCAATTGAAATCAAATCCTGAGAGGGATTTTTAAGTGGAATCTTATTAATTAATCCTAAAGTTCTCATGGATAAGTGAAGAGACAGGAACAGCTCACATCATTTTAAACACCAGCAGAAGAGAATACCTTTATTTATTATAAAGTTCCAGTAACTAAAACAGATATCAGCAAATAGACTGATGTGACTGAATAGAAAACCTGGTTAAGGACTCATATACATTTGGTGACTTGCTAAATGGTACAGGCTGCATTAACCATCACTGATAAGAGATATATGGCTATCCACATGAAGGAAAATAAAATTAGATCCCTATTTAACAGCATGCATAAAAACAAATTCCAGATGGATCAAAGATCTAAATATACAAAGAAAAATTATAAGGCTATTGTAAGAAAATATAGGAGAATACCATTACAATATGAAGGTACAAGTGATTTCTTAAATAGGTCACGAAAAAGCAAAAATTAAGGAAAATACATAATGCATGTAATTTAAAACTTCAGCAAGATACCACAAGTAAAGTGATAAGGCAAACCAAATATTGGGAGGTTGAATTTGATACCTATATAACTAAAAGAAAATTTATATACAGACTCAACGAATCCATTAAGAACCACTATTCAGTGTGTATTAGTTGCTCAGTCGTGTCTAACTCTTTGCGATCTCATGGACTTCAGCCTGCTAAGGCTCCTCTGTCCATGGGATTCTCCAGGCAAGAATACTGGAGTGGGATGCCATTTCCTTCTGCAACTATTCAGTGAGAAAACCACAAACAACCCAAAAGAATTACAGGTAAAATCTATAAACAGAAAATTTTATAGAAGAAGAAATCCAAATAGCGTTAAAAATATCCAATTTGATAATACAGTGGAGTGTTATTTTGCACTCATCTGATTAGGCAAAATTAAAAAACCTGGCAATGCAAAAAAACTGAGGAAAGCTGGAGAAACAAATTTTAAGCAATTCTGGTAGGAGCATAAATTGGTAAACCTGTAGCACTCTTCTTAATAGCAAAAAATTTTAAACAACCTATCTTAATTAGAAAAGGAATAAATTATATGCAATCTATATAGCAATTAAACTTTATGAACGTAATCTATAAGCATCAACATGGGTAATCCCAAAACATTATGTCAAAGAAAAAAGCAAATTGAAGTAACTGCTTATGTAAAATTGTAACACAAAAGACCAATTATATACATAATTTATGGATACATACATATGTAGTAAAAGAACCAAAACATCTATAGAAATGATATTAACTTCAGGTTTTTATTATTTCCAGTGAGGGAAAGGAAACAGATGAATGATGAATTGTACTTTTAGTTGTCAGAGTAATACTAACTTAAAAACATATATAACAACATGACATTTGCCAGAAGGAAATGTCAAAATTTAAAAGACTGACAGTACCAAGTGTTGATAAAATGTGGAGCAACTGGAACTATCATTCAGTTTGGGGAGTGTGAACTGGGACTATTTTTGAAAATCATTTAGCATTATGTACTAAATACATATTTGCATTTACTAAAGTATATGTAAAAAATGTTCATAGCAGCACTCATTTGCAGTAGCCCCCAAACTAAAAATAGGCTAAGACTAAAAACAGACTTCTCTCTCAACAGAAGAAGGGCTAAATGAGTTGTGACATATTCATATAACAAAGTATTATATACCAACAAGAATAAACAAACTACAACCTCATGTAACAGTATAGAATAATCTCACAAAAATAATGCTAAACAAGAAACCAGCAATGAACAAGAAGTCAGGAATGAAAAAACAGCACATTATAATTCCCTTTATATAAAGAAAAATAATCAAAACTCATGAGGTTAGAAATCAGGACAGTGGTTCCTTTTGGGAGAAGGTAGCAACTGGAAGAGTTCCCAAGTAGGGCTTCTGGAGTGCTGGCAGTCTTCTGCCTATGATAGTGTTTAAAGTCCGAACATTCCTCAGTCTGTAATTTGTGACTGATGTCATTTATACATGCGCAATGGCACCCCACTCCAGCACTCTTGCCTGGAAAATCCCATGGACGGAGGAGCCTGGTGGGCTGCAGTCCATGGGGTCGCGAAGAGTTGGACAGGGCTGAGCGACTTCACTTTCGCGTTTCACTTTCATGCATTGGAGAAGGAAATGGCAACCCACTCCAGTGTTCTTGCCTGGAGAATCCCAGGGAGGGGGAGCCTGGTGGGCTGCCATCTATGGGGTCACACAGAGTCGGACACGACTGAAATGACTTAGCAGCAGCAGCAGCAGCATACATGTAATAGTTTGTTACAAGTTTTGTAAAGAAATATCAGTTAAAAATAGAAGCAGAAAACATCAATGAAAGTTTTCAAAGTGGCCATACTACAGTGGTTCTTCCCAAACACTTCCTCGCATCAATAAAAAATAATATTTATAGGATACACTTCCCTGGTGGCGCTAGTGGTAAAAAACCTACCTGCCAATTCAGGAGATGCAAGAGCCACAGGTTTGATCCTGGGTTGGAAAGATCCCTGGAGTAGGAAAAGGCAACCCACTCCAGTCTTCTTGCCTGGAAAAGTCCATGGACAGAGGAATCTGGCGGGCTGTAGTCCATGGGGTCACAAAGAGTCAGACACAACTGAAGCAACTGAACGTACACACACTGGGGTAAACAGGGTAGATCTCTTTGTTGCCAAAGGTAACTTTCTTTGTGACTTTTCCCCCCTTTTCATTTTCTTCTTTTCAGGTGAGAAGGTAAAAATACCTACTCATTTATCTTCCTGAGAGAATTATTCTTTGCATTTTCGTAACAGGCACCTCTCAAATTTATTTTTTCTAGAAGCAAGAGGATTTTCCATTTGTGTTCCAACTCAAGGGCCCAGATAGAGGCCCACTTGCAACTTATTTGTAGCACAGAAATGTGCTGGGGTGGATAGTCTGGGGACTTCTGAACTATGGGATTCTTTAACCTGCACATTTAAGGGCTTTCAGTTTGGCTTCCTTTCATTTTAATTATGAAAACCAGTATTTGCTTTTTAGCTGAGAAAATCACCTTCCAATGTCAGACACCTGTGTGCTCATCTTTTGTGTATCCATCTATCCTCAAGAGTCAGGAGGGAAGTGATTGGATTTCATAAAATAACTGAAGGACTGATGCCCCCTCAGTTCTTTAAAGCATCATATTTTTTAGTTAGGCTAACGGGTGTGTGTGTGCTCAGTCAAGTCCGACTCCGTGACCCCATGGACTGTGGCTCACCAGGCTTCTCTGTCCATGGAATTTTCCAATAAATGATCCTTAACAAATGGCTTGTGTCTTTTGGAAAAGTCTTAGAGCATCCATAACCATCTAGCAAATTATTTCTTCTTTTTTCATTTTATCACACCCTATTATCCACTGATCCAATTTATTATAAGGGAATCTCCAAGTACACTGACCTGTTAGGTTTGAGAAGAGAAGTAGGGTTTTGAAGTATCTAATGCCTGTATAGTCTTTTATTGTTTGCTAAGATTTTCACATTCATTATGATATTTAATACACATAGAAACAATTTATTGTAAAGTAGATGTTATCCCCATTTTACAAATAAGAATGCTGAAATTGTATCAGTCATGACAAATGATACCTATTTGAAATTGAATTCAGCATCTTTCTTTCCAAACTGATGCCTTGTTATTGGTGTCTTAACTCAGTGAACTCAGGGCACTGATCTGCTTAAGCCAGAAATTTGTGAGTGAACCCAGATGCTCTCCTATCCATCAATAATCATTAAACCTTTGTAATATGACTTCCAAGTTATCTGTCAGGATCATTCTCTCAGTAAATCCAGATCATCTATTTCTGGAAGGATGTCTGAAGACACTCTAATACAGAACACTCTGGATTCTGGATAAAACAAAAGAAAACACATTAAAAGAAAACTGTCTCCAGGGCACGATTAAACTGAAAGTAACAGAAGTTCAAGGAGCCTGGGAGGAATGAGAGGGTGGGAATCCAGACAGAAAGCAAGCCCCAGCGCTGACATTAGGCTGGGCCCATCTGAAAACCTGAGTGACCTAGAACTCAGAACTTAGATTCTAGTGAATAACATGCGCCCTGGAGACAAGAGCCCTGTGGCCAAAAAGAGTGGGATATTGGGTAACATTGTTGCATAAAGCTGGGACAAGACCCTACTAAAAAAACAATTGCACTTGAAAATATGTGAGTTATTTTCAAATATCTTTCGATGTTGATTTCTAACATAATTCCACAGTGATAAGAGAACAGATTCTGTAGGATTTCAATACTTTTAAACCATGAAATGTTTGCACCTTGTTTTATGGCCCCAGATATGTTCCAGTGTCTCCTAGTTTATAGTCTATGGGAACTGGACTAGAATTTGTATTCTGTTGTGTGAAAATTGTATAAATCTTAATCATGCTGAATTGCTTCATGGTGCTTTTCAGGTCTACTGTACCCTTCAACTTTTCTTTATATTCATTCTATTAATTTTTGAGAGTTTGATATTGAAACTCCAAGTAAAATCTTAATTTATCTACTTAAAAAAGAATTACAATATATAATGGAACAATATGTAACTTTGTTCTATAGTTTTCCCGACTCCTGTTAAGTGTGTTATCATACTTTCATAATTAAAAAAAAAAATCTTGCCACCTAGAGGAAGACGGGAGGGCTAATTCCCTGTGTCACCTTTGTCTCTTAGTAGAGTGGGAAGAAATAAAAATTAAAAGCACCACAAGAGAATTCCTAAACAGAAGCCCACCTCCAAGTAATAATTAGTTTGATTTTAAGGCTTCCTTCACTGTTTTTCCAGTGAAATAAGAGTAGCAAATAGGAGCAAGCATTTGCACTTCATAACATTTCTAAAGTTCAACATCCCTGGTCAGAGGTTACTAAACCCCTTCCCCACAAGGTTCACTGGGACAATTAGGTATGTGCTCTGTATGGATACTTAGCACAATTGCCTGCACAAAGGAGAAAATTAGTGCAGAGTTCTTTCTTCCTTGGCTTCCTTGCTATGGTTCAGCACCTTCTTATCCATTAGTCCCATCCCCTGCTCCTTGAGACCTCAGGCCTCCAGGGTCTTCAGTGGATCCTTCAGGGTTTTCAGTGAGGTACTGTCTTTGTCGCACTGAGGACTCTGGGAGCACTGACGGGAGATATTTAAATCATATTGGATGGTTACAGGTTATCACGTGTAGGCTCAGCTCAAAATCAACTAGTCAGTTCGGTTCGGTTCAGTCGGTCAGTCATGTCCAACTCTTTGTGACCCCATGGACTGCAGCACGCCAGGCTTCCCTGTCCATCACCAACTCCCGGAGCTTACACTAACTCATGTCTATAAATCAACTAAGCATGCTCTTTTTTCAAGTTTCCTCTCTGATTAAGTTCTCCCCTTTGCTTTAGAAATAATCATCATCACCACTCTGCCTGAGTGTGGAGCTTCCAATGAAATGAGTTTTTAAAAAATTAATTAAAATATTGACAGTAGAGATCATATAGCCAAGTCAAACGGCCCTATCTATCAAAACTGAAAAGTTAATTACTGTTAATTTTGAACATAGAATGTGATCTTTATCCAATATGTATCCATCTGCATGGCAATAGTTACCAGATGTCCAAAAAAATTAAGGTATATTAAAATAAATGAAAATAGCTAAAGGGATAGTTGATTCTATTACTTTTCTACTTGGGGACTACTGGGAAAACAATGCATAGATAACTTTCAATGCCTTTAAAACAGACTCAGTATAATAAAAGTTGAAGTACATTAATGGTTGCACTTGGAGGAAATAACCAGGCATGATTATAAATGGAATCAGATAATTTTCTAACTAGGAGTGTAAAATGTGGACATCAAGATACATATCTAATATCAGATAATAGCTATTGACTCAAATTATAGATTCATTTCTTTTTGAATAGGATCAAATTATACCTTCAATAAAAATTTCTTGAAATAACAAGCCTAGATGTATTTCATCTCCAGCTGTTTCCATAATTAACCATGATAAAGCAAAACACTTTAAATTACCAAACATAAAATAAATGGGATTTGTGACTGTGATTTTTCCTAAAGACTGCTACTTAAATATGTTAAGACAACAATTAAAAGTTACATCAAAATCAGATATGAAATATATCAGTAGGGAACTGCTTTCAGTATATGTAACTGAAGATCCAAATAATAGTGAATAAAACAAGATAGTTTGTTTCTCTCTATGTTACAGGCAGTCCAGAATGGGTACAAAAATTTACTGCCAAAGTCTTTGGAGTTCTTCTGGCCAAGCTCTCAAAGAACCTTTTAGATAGGAAAATTGAGGAAGGGAGAAAAGCAAAAGGACCTACAAGGTTGAGTTAACTTCTGACAGTGGCTTTCCTGAAACACAATCAGTGACTCTGGATTCTGATAATTGACCAGAATTGAATGACATGAGCAAGCCTGGTTGCCATTAAGATTGGCAAATACAGTTTTTCAGCTGGACACATTGAAACCCTGAATAAAATTGAGGTCCATTATTAAAGGAGAAATGGATAATGGATAATAAGTAGGAAACCAGCAGTTTCAGCCACATCTTGATTTTTTATATTCCACAAGACAGGAAATTTGAAAGCATTAGGGTAGATTGAAAAGACAATGTGGGTCAAAATGGGAAACAGTGTTCTTTAAAAATCTCTTCCAGTATAAAACAACTAGATCCTGCATGCAACTTAATTTTTAGTGCATTGCTGAGTTCACAGGAAATAAGGAAACTCTCTAACACCATCACCTTCCTTCCCTGGAATTGCAATCAGCATGTTAAAAAGTCAGCTAAAATGAAAGGGATGTTTGTCTGAAGGCCAGAACCAACATCAGCAGGTCACACCTGAGACTAAGCCTCTTGCCAGCAATCAACTCAAGGAGCTCAATCAGAAGCTCAGGTTATAACCTGGGTCCTTGAAGACAGCAAATGTGGCCCTAGGTCGGTGGTTTCCTGGACTTCAACAAGAAGCAAATGTAAATACTTGCTGGAGGAAAGAATTGCCAACATAGGTCTCCAGGTTGTCCAAAGCATGGATTAAAATCAACTAAGCATGAGATAGCAATAGAAGATGAACAAATACCCACAGAGGTGGTCTAAATACTAAAAAAAAGAAAAATTCTACAAGAGCTTATTTAACTTATATGCAGAGTACATCATGAGAAACGCTGGGCTGGATGAAGCACAGGCTGGAATCAAGATTGCCGGGAGAAATATCAATAACCTCAGATATTCAGATGACACCACCCTTATGGCAGAAAGTGAAGAGGAACTAAAGAGCCTCTTGATGAAAGTGAAAGAGGAGAGTGAAAAAGTTGGCTTAAAATTCAACATTCAGAAAACTAAGATCATGGCATCCAGTCCCATCACTTCATGGCAAATAGATGGGGAAACAGTGGAAACAGTGGCTGACTTTATTTTTTGGGGCTCCAAAATCACTGCAGATGGTGATTGCAGCCATGAAATTAAAAGACACTTACTCCTTGGAAGGAAAGTTATTACCAACCTAGACAGCATATTAAAAAGCAAAGACATTACTTTGTCAACAAAGGTCCATCTAGTCAAGGCTATGGTTTTTCCTGTAGTCATGTATGGATGTGAGAGTTGGACTATAAAGAAAGTTGAGCGCAGAAGAATTGATGCTTTTGAACTGTGGTGTTGGAGAAGACTCTTGAGAATCCCTTGGACTGCAAGGAGATCCAACCAGTCCATTCTAAAGGAGATTAGTCCTGGGTATTCATTGGAAGGACTGATGTTGAAGCTGAAACTCCAATACTTTGGCCACCTGATGCAAAGAGCTGACTCATTTGAAAAGACCCTGATGTTGGGAAACATTGAGGGCAGGAGGAAAAGGGGACGACAGAGGATGAGATGGTTGGATGGCATCACCGACTCAATGGACATGAGTTTGGGTAAACTCCGGGAGTTGGTGATGGACAGTGAGGCCTGGTGTGCTGTGGTTCATGGGGTTGCAGAGAGTCGGACACGACTGAGTGACTGAACTGACAAGAGTGATTCATCACATTAACAACTTAAAGAGAAAAAGAATATTGTTGTCTCACTAGCTGCAGAAAAACATTATCACTCATTTGTGATTCTAAACCTGCCCATACAACATATAAATTCTCTTATCATTTCTAATCATGTTTCCTTGAATCATTTTGGCTTTTCTAAGTAGACAATGATTTCACCTGTGATTGATGATTTTTTTCTTCTTACCTTTCCTCTTATATCTTTTATTTTCTATTCTTCCCTTAATGAGCTAGGTAAGACTTCAAGTATAATGTTGAATAGAAGCCAAGATAGCATCTCTGTCTGGTTTCTGATTTTAAAAAGAATGCTTTTATCAGATTGTCATTTAAAAGATGTTTGCAATTACAAGTTTTAATAGATACCTTTTTTTTTTTTGGCAGTGGTTGGGGGGCGGGGAGGGGTGTGTGTGTGTGTAGATTAAGAATGTTCCTATTACTAAGAGATTTGGTTTTAACCATGAATCAGTGATGAAACTATGAACTCTTAAAAATTAAATTTTTAAAGAAAAGCAACCTAGCAGAAAAATGAGCTAAAAATATAAACAGGCAATTCATAGACATGAAACACAAATTGTGACTAAACTATAAGAAGGTATTTTTAACTTCATTAATAATCAGATAATTCCACATATCATCACATCCGCTAGACAAACTTTTGCACAAAGATACTAGGAAATGTACACAAGAAGATTCATAGTAGCATAAAAGCAAAATACTGCAAACCAGCCCTGATGTTCATCAGCAGGAGAATGGATTAATAAATTGTTACCTATTCACCCACTGCAATATTATACGGTAGTGAAAATGAATGGACTAAAACCATATGCAGAATTGGTTAAATTTCAGAGATGGAATATTTACATACATTATATATATTGTTTTGCACATAGTATTAAGTATTTTAAATTATAAGCGGTATTAGTAGTAGTGTAGTGCTTAGTCTCTCAGTTGTGTCTGACTCTGTGACCCCATGGACTGTAGCCCACCAGGCTCCTCTGTCCACAGGGATTCTCCAGGCAAGAATACTGGAGTGGGTTGCCATGCCCTCCTCCTCTTCCTAACCCAGGGGTCGAACTCAGGTCTCCTGCATTGCAGGCAGATTCTTTACCGGCTGAGTCACCAGGGAAGCCCATGAGTGGTGTTAGAAGGGGTGAGTTGCCACGGACCCTCTGGTGCACATTCTTGCAAGTCTGCCGAGAACGCAAAACCCTTTATCAATGTCGTTTCTCAGGGTTATATTTGTAGTGAATTACCTTGAAGATTGAGGTAACATGTTTTATAGGACAAAGAGTAGGCTTGCTTCCATTTGCTAAAAAAAAAAAAAAAAAAAGGCAGAACATTCCTGAAGCTCAGTGTTCTTTGGCTATGACACCAACCTACTGTGTGCATAGCAGCCTCCTGGCCCCTCAGCATCACTTCTATGAAGTTTGACAATCGGGAGGACCAATATAACCATCTGACAGCCTGGCCACTGCTGTGACATGAGAACTAAAGTCCGTTGTCCCTGATCCAAGAGTCTCCTGTCTTCTGCCAACGTCCATACATGGTAATAGACTAACTTGTTAGCCTCTGCTGCTGCTGCTGCTAAGTCGCTTCAGTCGTGTCCGACTCTGTGCGACCCCATAGACGGCAGCCCATCAGGCTCCCCCGTCCCTGGGATTTTCCAGGCAAGAACACTGGAGTGGGTTGCCATTTCCTTCTCCAATGCATGAAAGTGAAAAGTGAAAGTGAAGTCACTCAGTCGTGTCCAACTCTTAGCGTCCCCATGGACTGCCACCTACCAGGCTCCTCCACCCATGGGATTTGCCAGGCAAGAATACTGGAGTGGGGTGCCATCACCTTCTCTGTGTTAGCCTCTAAGTTAGGTAAAAACCTAGACATTTCCTAGACCTTGACAGAAAGTTGGAAGACTAGAAAGACTCCATAAGCCCTTGACCCTGTTTACCGCCTAACCAGCCAACTTGTTTTGGGCTATCACACAATCTCTATAGACTTTTTCCATTTCTTTTATGTAAAAGGAAAAAATGGAACTAGTTTTTAGTATTCCATGATGTCATATTGTGTGAGTGCAGAAAAAGACATCTAGAGATGTAGAGTGGAGGTACTCATCTGGATACAATGGAGCTTTTTCCGTTTCATTTTGTGTCTGAATCTTTGTCACTGAATGCTTTGGTGGATGGTGATTTTTTTCCTCGTCCTGCTTCATTTTTCTTCATCTTTCTAAACGTGGGTATTGATGCAATAGCAACAATGATGTGCAGCCATGTGCCAGCCACTCAGGGCTGTTTTCCTTCTGTTCTTGTCTCTATATTGCACGAGCTGGAAGCCTAGTTTCTGGGTTAGATTCCACCAGTTACGTGAGGTTCAGAGAGCGGGACAGAGGCAGAAGCCATTATTATTCCTCCTGCAGAGCAAGGCAAGCATCCACTTTAGCAAGCAGTAGACATGAAGCTTTGCCAACTGCTCCCAGTCATTCTGAGAACAACTTAATTTGGACCACAGATAACTGAGATCAGCAGAAGTGGTTTCTTGTAGTTCTTTCAATTTCCATGTTTCATGAGAGGTGGTTTTGCTCACTTTTGTTTCTTCAACCCTTGTTTTTGTTATCATTTTTTTAAGTGCTTAATGTCTTATGTTAAATCCTTCCTACTCAAAATACCTGCAATGGTTTCTTTTTTACTGACTGAAACTTGTCGGACAAAAAAATTGGTAAATTTTGAGGAAAAGCTACTCTAAATTGATTTTCCTTTCTCCCTCATCATTATCAAAACTTTAACAGTAAAAGTAGAAGTCAAGATTCTATTAGAATTTGTAGCTACATCTCTAAGTTTTCTATTGCTTCTGTAACATTTCCACAAACTTAGTGACTTAATGTAACATTGCGGGGGGAGGTTGTTTTTGTTGTTGTTATTTTTATTAAAATGTTAGTCACTTAGTTTTGTTCAAATATTTGCGACACCATGGACTGTAACCTCAGGAATTCTCCAAGCAAGAATACTGGAGGGGGTTGCCATTCCCTTCTCCAGGGGATCTTCCTGACCCAGGGACTAAACCCAGGTCTCCTGCATTGCTGACAGATTCTTTACTGCCTGAGCCATTATCAATTTAGTTCAGTTCAGTTGCTCAATCATGTCCAACTCTTTGTAACCTCAAAGACTGCAGCATGCCAGGCTTCCCTGTCCATCACCAACTCCTGGAGCTTGCTCAAACTCACGTCCATCGAGTCGGTGATGCCATACAACCATCTCATCCTCTTTCGTCCCCTTCTCCTTCTGCCTTCAATCTTTCCCACCATCAAGGTCTTTTTCAATGAGTCAGTTCTTTGCATCAGGTGGCCAAAGTATTGGAGTTTCAGCTTCAGTAGTGAAGATACAGGACTGATTTCCTTTAGGATTGACTAGTTTAATCTCCTTGCAGTCCAAGAGACTCTCAAGGGTTTTCTCCAACATCACAGTTCAAAAGCATCAATTCTTCAGTGCTCAGCTTTCTTTATAGTCCAACTCTCACATCCATACATGACTACTGGAAAAATCATAACTTTGACTGGACAAACATTTGTCGGCAAAGGAGTGTCTCTGCTTTTTAATATGCTGTCTAGGTTGGTCATAGCTTTTCTTCCAAGGAGCAAGCGTCTTTTAATTTCTTGACTGCAGTCACCATCTGCAGGAGCCCAAGAAAATAAAGTCTGTCACTGTTTCCATTATTTCCCCATCTATTTGCCATGAAGTGATGGGATTGGCCTGAGCCATTATAGTTAACATTTATTTTATTTATCTATCCATTTTTGGCTGCACTGGGTCTTTGTTCTGGTGCATGGACTTTCTCTTTTTGCAGTGTGCAGGTTTCTCATTGCAGTGGCTTCTCTTGTTTTGGAGCACAGCTCTAAGGTGAGCAAGGCTTCAGTAGTTGTGGTGTGGGGGCTTATTTGCCCCATAGCATGTGGCATCTTAGTTCGCAGACCAGGAATCGAACTTGTGTCCCTTGCATTGACAGGCAGATTCTTACCACTGGACCACCAAGGAAGTCCCTGTTGTTTTTCAATCTTACAACTTCTGTAGGTCAAAACTCTGGGTAGGCTTAAATGGGTATTTGTGTAGGGTTTCTCAAGGCCAAAATGAGTGTGTCATAAGGGCTGCATTCATTGGTCTAGAGTGTGACTCACAGCTAACTCAGCTTGTCAGTTCAGTTCAGGTTCATATGGTTGGAGGACCGAGATCCTTGTGCATTTGATGGCCATACCCCTGCGCTGGTCTACTGTTAGAGGCTGCCCACATTTGTGCTCACATTTTCCATGTGGCCTCCTCCAATAGCTGACTTGCATGCAGGGTTGTCACTAACTTCTTCTGCTGCCTCTCTTTGACTCCAGCCAGAGCAGGTTCTCTGCTGTGCCTATTCAGATTGTTGCTGTTATTTAGTCACTAAGTTGTTTCTAACTCTTTTGCAACCCCATGGACTATATAGCCCACTGGGCTCTTCTGTTCACGGGATGTCCCAGGCAAGAATACTGGAGTGGGTTGCCATTTTCTTCTCCAGGGGATCTTCCTGACCCAGGGATTGAACCCCTGTGTCTCCTGCACTGGCAGGCAGACTCTTTACTACTAGGCCACCAGGGAAGCCTGCCTACCCAGCAAATCTGAGATAATTTATCTTTAAGTATACCTGCAAAGTCTCTTATGCCAGGTCATATAACATATTCACAGGTTCCGAGGATTAGAGCATAGTCTCCGCTGTAAGGGGAGGGAAGGATTTTGTCTACCACCTAAGCATTTAAATGTTATGTCTTCATCTGACAGCCTCACTTGAATGCTTATGATCTGCCTTGACTGTGGGAATCATCTTTAAACCCCAAAATTTGGTTTTTGGACTTTGCTTTAAGTAGGAGTAAGAGTGGGAGAGACAGAAAGGCATTGCCAGTGCTTGATTTTCAGAAAGCAATGATAACAAAGCCAACTCAAGGTGACTTGGGAGAAAGGGCAGATGTTCCAGGAGTGGTCATGCATGGACCTGGAAACAGAGTGCATCATCTTATAAAGGTATTGCCTCAGTGATTTTGTTTTTAAAAATCAAGATGTAAAACCCATTTCTTTCCTTCTTCAGCAATTGTGCATAGTAATTATTTTTAATTGAACAACTTCCTGTCCCCCGCCCACACCCCCTCACACACAAGCAACCAAAACTGGGAAGCATAGCAATTTCTTAGAATCAGTTTTTGCCAAAAGCCTGATCTAAGGTGGATGGGGAATTTAGGATTGATCCTGGGAACCCAGAAATTAAGAGGTTACTCTGTGGGATGTAAAGACATCATCAATTCTCTTGTCAAATAAACAAAACATGTGTCTAGTTTTATTGTGAGATGAGATATGTTCCTTGCTATTTGGCTCCGAAGAAGAAATGTTTCTTCTCATTATGGATACCCCCTCACACACAAATCCTGAAACATATTGGTGCTTCGATGTGGAACAAAAATATTCATTAGACGAATGACAACCTTTTGCCCTGCCTCTCTAAATCCATCGTCTATCTCAATAATAGAAACTATTTTTCCTCTCTAATTTTGTCCTCCCAGACCCAATTCTCGGTCTCTTTGTTTCCTTTATTATCTATGAAGCATAGTTCAGAAAGGAAAAAGTGAAAAGCACAGAGATAAATAATAGCTTGGAATTTATCCCTTATATATATAATGAATAAATGTATAATACAATGAAAAAGAATCTTCTGTTTTATCATCTCAAGTCCTTAGGTTTCTGGGCATTTTAAAAAAAAATGAGATATAAAGAATATTTTACAGGCATTGTATGTGAATAGCCTATATACCAGCAGCTTAGGGTATGACAGGAACTACAGAAATTCAAAATGATTTCTTAATGCTTAAGATTTATACTCTCAAATAAATGCCATGAATTTCAATTCCACTTAGTGGTTTAAAAAATTACATCAAATCTAGCTTTCTGTTAAAATTCTAGTCTTGTAGCAAATGACCTTAAAAACATGTCAATATTTATTTGATGTAGGATAATTTTAAGAATGTTTATCCCAAATGGGTTAACTATGTTCAGGAAAGGCCTCAGGGCATGCATTTATAGGAATATATCAGATGGCCTTGCCAACATTCTACACTTTAAAATACCCCTGAGTTTCACTTATATGAAAAAAGGTCATTTAAAATAATAAATAGTCTGAGCTTATGGTCATGCTGAGATTAGAACATTCCTATCTCTCACCCTAAGAACACTTATTACTATTCTACCAAAGACCAAGGACCAACTCAGCAAATGTAAAATGTGCAATAGAGCATGATCATAATCTTTATATTACAATTTATAGGTTATTGAGAAATTTACCCTAACTATCTTATTTGGGCAAAATGTGTGTCAGGTTGTCACTGTGAGTCCCAAGAGCTCTTGCCAGTTCTGCCACTGACAGAAACCTCAGTTTATCTCCTTTAAAATCTTTCTTCACCCTCAGGGAAAGATCAACTTAAATAGCACGTGTGGGCTTCCCAGGTGGCACTAGTGGTAAAGAACCCACCTGCCAATTCCGGAGACATGAGAGACACAGGTTCGATCCCTGGGTTGGGAAGATCTCCAGGAGGAGGGCATGGCAACCCACTCCAGTATTCTTGCCTGGAGAATCCCATGGACGGAGGAGCCTGGAGGGCTACAGTCCATGGGGTCACTAAGAGTCTGACACAACTGAAGCGACTTAGCACACATGCATGTTCATAGACCAGGGAGAAGGAGATGAGATGAAGAATACTTGTCCTTATTGAGTACATTCGGTACTAGACATGCGGTACTAGAGATGCAAAGGTGAGTAGATGAATTTCATCTTTGTCTGAAAACCTCAGAAAGTCAATGAAAGCAATTTAAACAAGGTGAGTGGATCATTGTAATTAGTTTTTGCAGTTTTCTGAGTGCGGCAGGAAGAATGCCTCCCTTTCAATCCTCACATCCAGTAGATCGTCAGTTATCAGTAATAGCTCCTACATGTCTCCTCCCTTTTCCATTCTCCCTGCCCCTGAACAAGCTTGCATTTTTCACCTATTCTCACATGAAAGATACTGGGAACCTGTTTCTAACCCCATCTGCCTGCATCCCTCCTCTAGCTGCAGCAACACTGGTATTTCCAAATTGCAGTCTGCTCATATTGCTTCTCCATTTGAAGTAGTTCTCAGATTTCGTAGAGTCCAAATTCTTTGACAAACCAGGATACTTCATGGCCTGAAGCCACTGGTCTTGGTCCACAGTGAACTGCTAGAAGTTCCTGAACCTTCACACTTAATACTGTGCCTCCTTGGTCTGGAGATCTTAGCTCCCCGACTCTCCCCTGCCCTCCTGCTGAGCCCTATTCATCCTTCCAAAATTCTTAACAGAAATGTTATTCCTCTGAGAAGGTCTAGAGAAGAACTGTTTTTCTTTTTTTTTTTTTCTTCTTCTCTGTTCTTGGGAGAGTATATTTCTGTTACTCTCAACTCATAATTAGAGGCTAAGCAAACCTGAGCTGATTTGTGGTGGTGCTGGCGCTGCTGGTACTGGTTGTGCTGCTGGGGTCACTGGGAGTTTTGGTGGTGGTGGACCCACACCTGTCCTTTTTGATGAGCCTTTTCTCTCTCCACCTCAGAAAGTAGCAGCACTCTTGGCAAAAGGAGAAGCCAAACCAAACAAGATCCTCCTTGAAGGTGCTCCCAAGCTGATTTGCAAAAATGCAAAAATAAGACCCTGAAAGTGTCAGGAGGGAGGAGAAGTGCCTTCAGTTCTTTAGTAAATCAGATAGGGTGATCCTTGTCTATGCAAAGACTGGAGTGGGAAGGAAATGGTGACGAAGACATAATTAGTTCTCAGTCAGTTACCCAGAATGATCAGAGATCACACTTTTCATTATAATCACATATTTTTGTACTATGATCCCATATATCTTTATCTATATCCGTGTCTATCTATAGGGAGCTTCATCAGTGGCTCAGTTGTAAAGAATCCACCTTTAGTGCAGGAGACACTAGAGATACTGGTTTGATCTCTGGGTCAGTGGGATCATCTGGAGGAGAAAATGGCCACTCCAGTATTCCTGTCAGGAAAATCCCATGGATAGAGAGACCTGGCAGGGTTCAGTCCAAAGGGTTGTAAAGAGTCAAACATAACTGAGCAACTGAGCATGCAAACATCTACAGTAGATATATATATATATCAGTTCAGTTCAGTTGCTCAGTCGTGTCCAGCTCTTTGTGACCCCATGGACCAAGTCTCCTGTCCATCGCCATCTCCCAGAGTTAACTCAAACTCATGTCCATTGAGTCGGTGATGCCATCCAATCGTCTCATCCTCTGTCATCCCCTTCTCCTCCCACCTTCAATCTTTCCCAGCATCATGGTCTTTTCAAATGAATCAGTTCTTTGCATCAGGTGGCCAAAGTACTGGAGTTTTAGCTTCAGCATCAGTCCTTCCAGTGAATATTCAGGACTGGTTTCCTTTAAGATGGACTGGTTGGATCTCCTTGCAGTCCAAGGGACTCTCAGGAGTCTTCTCCAACACCACAGTTCAAAAGCATCAATGCTTCAGCACTCAACTTTCTTTATGGTCCAACTCTCTCATCCATACATGACTACTGGAAAAACCATAGCTTTGACTAGATGGACCTTTGTTGGCAAAGTAATGTCTCTGCTTTTTAATATGCTGTCTAGGTTGGTCATAACTTTTCTTTCAAGGAGCAAGCGTCTTTTAATTTCATGGTTGCAATCACCATCTGCAGTGATCTTGGAGCCTCAAAAAACAAAGTTGGCCACTGTTTCCGCTGTTTTGCCATCTATTTGCCATGAAGTGATGGGACCAGATGCCATAATCTTAGTTTTCTGAATGTTGAGTTTTAAGCCAACTTTTTCACTCTCTTTCACTTTCATCAAGAGGCTCTTTAATTCTTCTTTGCTTTCTGCCATAAGGGTGGTGTCACCTGTATATCTGAGGTTATATATATATATATATATTTACTGTTGAAGATAGATCCAACTGTGTGGTCATATCATCAAAATGTATATTAGGAAACAAAATTGGAAATAAATCTTTTGGCATTTCCAAAGAGACCATGAATTTTATTTTAAAAATTTCTTAAATAAGCATACTTTGTTTTAGGATTTATTGCCACTGTTTTCTCCACACCCAGCGTTCTATTGTATGGATTAGCCTGCAGTGGCAGAGTAAAATACTACTCTGTTTGTTAATTTGGCAGTGATGTGATCCCTAAAGACTTCCAAAATTATTTTTTGTCACTCTATATTTAATAACTTTCAGAGTCTTCTCTTAAGACAAATGCTAATGATAAAACATTTGACTGCAGACATTAAAATTTAATATGTTGTTATGAAGTAACAAGAATAATTTTCTTGTGTAATTCACAAATTGATTTTGAAAGCTTTTCTATAGAAAATTTCAGAAATCTTTTCAATATTAGCAGAATACTTTAATGAAGAGTATAATTTCCTTCAAAAAACTAACTTGAAAAATAATAACTATATTAATGAGATATTTTTAAGCAAAAGTCTTACTTTAAACTTACATCTAATAACCATGGATAAAAAATACCATGGTTAAAAATATCTTTAAGAATATGAAAGTGTTGGTCACTCATTCACGTCCGACTCTTTGCTACACCATAGACTATATCTCGCCAGGCTCCTCTGTCCGTGGAATTCTCCAGGCAAGAATACTGGAGTGGGTTCCCATTTTCTTCTCCAGAGGATCTTCCCGACCCAGGGATCAAACCCTGGTCTCCTGCATTACAGGCAGATTCTTTACCATTTGAGCTACCTAGGAAGCATATTTATGAACAAAATACGAGGATTCTGACCAAATTCTGATTGTGTTTAAGACAAAAATGATTGACGTTTTATTGGACTCTGGGCTATTAGATTTGCTGCCCAGGAAGTTTTCCTGTCTCTCTTCTTAAATAACAGAACTTACTGCCTGATTCAATTTGATCCAGGGGCTTAAATCCTCCAACAGTGAGACGGCACATAACCTCAAAAGGAACCATCCCTAAATTCCCTAGGATTCTGAGAGTGAAATGAAGAAACAAAAAATGATGATGATAATTCTTTCTACTGGAGTTTCTAAGATAAAGCTGTTGGTGACCATCTTCCAAAGTACAAGGGGGGAAAAATCTATTTGGGAGAGACAGAAAGAGGGAGAGAGGCTTGGTGAGATTTTCTGATTTAAAAAGTTCCAAAAAGGAAGTAACGGCAGGACTACATCCACTTTTTCACGTGGGAAATGGGGAAGTGGCATCTCCAGAGAAGAAATGAGGAAGGTGATCTAGTCAAATGTACTTGTAAACACTTGAAGACTGACCTTCAGGAAAACATGTAAATAATGTTTACTAGGAGGTGAATCTTCATCTACATAACGTCTTTAGAAGGATTATGATCTATGTAGTATCACCTATCAAAACTGGAATATACAGATTTATGGCTCCCCAGAAAATCTCATGTAAGCTATGTGTAAGTAATGTAACCTCATGAGTTATTTACAGACCTCAGATATAATCCAGGCCAGAGGATATCCAAATGTGATAACAAAAAATTGCATTTATTTTTATCTCCTTATTTACAGTTTTTTGTAAGAAACTGAAAAAGAAAAAAAAAAACTGCTTTTTTCATTTTAAAAAAATTTATATACAGTAAAATTCATACTTTATGGCCTAAAGTTCTATGTTTGACAAAAACGTAGTTTATATTTACCACCACAATCATACTAAAATATTGATGATTAAACTGCAAAAAAGGAGGAAACACTCAAAATCAAGAAAATATGTATCTAAAAGAAGATCCATCCAGTCCATCCTAAAGGATATCAGTCCTGGGTGTTCATTGAAAGGTCTGATGTTGAAGCTGAAACTCTAATACTTTGGCCACCTGATGCGAAGAGCTGACTCATTTGAAAAGACCCTGATGCTGGGAAAGATTGAGGGCAGGAGGAGAAGGGGACGGCAGAGGATGAGATGGTTGGATGGTATCGTGGACACAATGGACATGGGTTTGGGTGGACTCCGGGAGTTGGTGATGGACAGGGAGGCCTGGCGTGTTGTGATTCATGGGGTCGCAAAGAGTCAGACGTGACTGAGCGACTAAACTGAACTGAACTGAAAAGTATAAAATTAAATTTGTTATAGAATGATTCAAAACAACATTGATAAATATTTGAAGTAAACTTTTGGCAAAATAAATGAAGATATTCAATATTGGGTTGCAATTGTGAATTCACTAATATTTTAAGATAAATAATTTTCAGAAAATAAAAAATTTAGCATGGCATTTGTCTAGCAAACAAAAGCTACAATTCAGATAGAAGGAAATGAAACCAAAGGGTGAAAGAAAAATCACTCTGGTTTTGGGACAAAACTTAATCTTGTTCTTTATATCAGCCACTGATCAAGAGGGTTCATGCTAATGGTTTTAAAACTAGATATCAATGAAATAAACTACATCTTGAAACGTACTGAAGATGATACAGCATCTTCTCATTGATCAGGAGCTTTGGGGTCAGTGACTAACTCTGTGGTCCTCCTCCTGTGAAGCAGATTCTGGGAGAAGGGGAGTAGAAAGAATCAATCACTTGGGCTGATTCAGGGAAAAGAAGAATCAGCATGAGAAACCAAAACAGATGCCAAAATGCATACCTTGGCATAGAGTCAAGGCCAACTACATCTGCAATTCATCAACAGTTCCTTAATCCGAAGCCATGTGCAGTAGGATGGTGTAACACTTCGAAGAATTGTTCATTTTAGGAATTGGAACCAAAATGCCAATTCTCTTTAACTTTGTATTTCTACTAACAGCCTTTCTAAGTTGAAGAGGAAGATTCTCGGCATCCAACACAAACCCGAAGAACAGAACTTGTGAAGGGCAGAACCCAGAACAGCCCTGAGGATCTCGGTGGCAGGAACGGATGACTTCTAAAACAGATCAATCAGATCCAACAGTTCTTTGCACTTGCATCACTTTCCTCAAACTCCTAAGAGGAGGAATCTAACTGGTCTAATCTGAACCTTGTGCCTTCTCCAATTTTCTGTAGAAAGACTTGATCAACAATTTCATCATGTCTCCTCAAGTGGAAAAGATATAATTTCTCTAAAGTGGGCCAGGGTGTTTGTAGTGGAAGAAAGGATGAGAACACTGCAAGGTAAAAACCCCAGCCAGAGCCATCAGACCTCTTTATTTTGTATATATCAAATTAATTTCTATTTTGAGCTTCATTCCACCATATCAGTAGAAAACAGTTATTTCTTGGAGTTTCTCCATGCACAAGCATTTTGCTGCTATTTCCATTTTTCTACATCACCAAAGCCCAGATTCTGGTCTGCTGTCTTCATAGATCACTTGGAGAATCCCGTAATTTTTGTCTACATGTCTGATTTCTGCCAGCTCTTTGTCACTTCCAACGCGGGTTTTGCATATGGAAATCATTAATGAGGTGCCTGGGATTTCAACTTCCCAACGTTCTGTGCAGCCAGTCCTCCTGGAGTCACGGTTAATGCTGGCATTTTTGTCAGGAGGAACGTTCAGGTCTCGTCTCTTGATAAAACCTTCAGACTGCAAACACTGTTGCAATCCAACAGAACCTTTGCAAAAACTGCAGGAAATCTTTCTCCCCTTGTGTTTCTTCCAAATCATTTCACCCACACACATTCACTTCGCCTTTCTAGCAACTTTACAAGCCCTCTAATTATCCTGCGGGCTTAGATTTTGAGTAAAGAAAGTCAAGACATGTGCAGGTTACTAGTGCTTTCCATTCTAACCAGACTCCCAACCCTGCCCCCACCTCCAACAGCCACTGAAAAAAGCATAGCTGAGTCTAGGTTAAGCTTGGATGGAGGCAGTGGAGGGAGGGAGAGAGAAAGATAGGGACATTGTTAAAGAAAAGATGTGGGGAGAAAGCCACAAAAATTATTATCTGAAAAGATGATGATCTAATCACACCAAGATCAAGGATTAGCACTTCTGGCAGATAGAAAATGACCTGGCAGCATTCCAAGGATGGAGCTCAGAGGCCTTGCACAGCCTTTAAGTAATCCCAGCTCAGGCTCATAAGGGCAAACTGGGTTCATTTAAAAGGGCAGACACTACATCAGAAGGCCCAGGAGTGAATTAAGGCTTTTTCCTGGTAGCCTGTGAAGGAAGCTCTTCTCTTTTCATTTTCATGAGGGGTTTATGTGTGTGTGAAGATGTGTGTGTGTGTGCATGTGCGCCCGCCCATGCATGTGTCGGGAAAAGGGGTGTGTAGGGAGAAGGGATAGAAAAGTGCTTATTGCTCCTATATTTTATATCTCCTTTTTGAGTATGTGTGCTTATCTTACAGAATGTTGGGTTGGCCAAAAATTTCATTCAGGTTTTTCGTAAGCTGTTAGATTTTTCAGTTAACTTTCTGTCAGCATCTGCCACATTGGAAGTATGTCATTTAGAGTGTGCAATATGTGCATTTCAAACGGTACGTCCTGTGAGCAATCAAGTTTTGTAAAGCCATGTGCTTATGGGAATTGGGATGGCAATGCTTCATTGCTTTTTACGGTCTACACAGATGTAGCCATTCTTCCGCAGCGGCCATTCTAATTTATCTAAGAACAAATTCAGAATGAGATAATCCTCCTGATCACGTAAAGAGGAAGTAAAACACTACTGGGTAATTGGATGACCAGCTTGCATTTATCTACAAAGATCCCCTGGAGAAGGGATAGGCTACCCACTCCAGTTGATTCATGGGCTTCCCTCATGGCTCAGATGGTAAAGAATCCGCCTGCAATGTGGGAGACCTGGGTTCAATCCCAGGGTTGGGAAGATCCCCTCGAGGAGGGCATGGCAACCCACTCCGGTATTCTTGCCTGGAGAACCCATGGACAGCGGAACCTGGCAGGCTATTGTCCATGGGGTCGCGAAGAGTCGGACACGACTGAGCAACTAAGCACGGCACAGAGTCTTCACCTTACCACCCTCTTCCAATTGAGTAAATCCTTTTGGGGGGCATTGCCCAGGCACCTCTGCCTGCCTCTGCAGTGTTTGCACCAGACAGGCTCCTCTCTCCTTCCTGGCTCCTACATCCTATGCTGTTTTTTGTTTGTGCCACATTTATTTACTTTAACAGCAGATGCTCCGCCAGGCTGGCCACTGCTGTTAGAGCTGCCCTATGACAGGTAAAGGCAGCAGAGAGTCAGGGGAGAGGTGTTTGTCACAAAACAGAATCTCTTGGGGCGAGGGGGGAACCTCTTGATTAAAGTCTAAATTTGTAAAGACAAGAATATTGTCTTCCTTGTCATCAAATCCCCCATGACCAGAACGGTGCCTGGTACAAAGTAGGTGTGAAGCTGAGTCCAGCCTCTATATCCTGAAAATGTGAAAGTGTTAGTCTCTCAGTCGTGTCTGACTCTTTGCGACTCCATGGACTGTAGTCCACCAGACTCCTCTGTCCATGGGATTCTCCAGGCAAGAATACTGAAGTGGGTTGTCATCTGCCTCCAAGGGATCTTCCCGACCCAGGGATCGAACCTGGGTCTCCCACATTGCAGGCAGATACTTTACAGTCTGAGCCACCAGGGAAGCCAGGGAAGTCTATATCCTGACACCAAATTAATTCTCAGAGACACAGTTTGGGGTGAAGTAAAAAGAATAGCTTTATTGCTTTTCTGGGCAAAGTAGGGCCACAGCGGGCTAATACCCTCAAAACTGTGTGTCCTAACCTGGAGGGAGTAGTGAGGAGTTTTATCATAATGGCTCAAACGAAATGTGATCAGCTCATGGACGTTCTTCTGATTGGTTGGTGGCGAGGTAAGAGGGAGTCAGCATCATCAACCTTCTGGTTACAACTAGTCTGGGATCTACATACTGCTGGGCAGCCACTGTTAACTTCTTCCACTTGTTGGGATTAACTGTAAAACAGCTCAAAGATATTGTTATATAGAGCCTTTGAAGGGGAAGCAGGACTCTATGGGCTTCCCAGGTGGCTCAAGTGGTGAAGAATCCACCTGCAATTCAGGAGATGCAGGTTCAATCCCTGGGTCAGGAAGATCCCCGGAGGAGGAAATGGCAACCCACTCCAGTATCCTCTCCTGGGAAATTCCATGGACAGAAGAGCCTACTAGGCTAGAGTCCATGGGTCACTAAAAGTCTGACATGACTGAGCACGTACTCATTTCCTTCACTATCAGGACTCTACCCGTATTGTTTCTTGACTGTTCTCCCTTCTCTCTCAAGCTCCTCCCTTCCCTAATTAGCCTCTGTTTGAACCTGCCTGCTGGAACTCAGGGGAGTTCACGGAAGCTGAATGAAGCCTATTTCCTGTAATCAAGAAATGGGGAACAGAGGGAGGTTTTTGTGCCTAGGAGCCCCATAGGGTCCTGCTTGGTATCTGGTGCCCTACAAATAATCATTAAAGGCAAGAAGGAAGGAACAGAATTTGACTCACTATCTAAAAACCCAGGAGATGTGTCAGATTGCTGGAGAAGCAGAAGCAAAGAGCCTGAGATGATACAAAGCGGGGTACGGCTGTAAGAGAGAAGAGAGGGAATGAATCAGAGCAAATACCATGAGGCAGGGAAGAAAACAAACCAAGCGCACCAAAAAAGCAGTGTCAACCACTCATCCATTCAATATGCAAAGGTGGACTGAATGCTTCCTACGCGCCAGGTTCTATTCTAACGGCTAAGATACTGTAGTGAAAAAAGCTGACACAAATCCCTGCCCTCACAGATTACAGTACATGGGGGTCAGACGATAAATAAGTAAGATATATGAATAAAATACACAGTTTGTTAGGGAATTCCCTGGTGGTCCAGTGGTTAGGACTCTGTGTCTTCACTGCCAAGGGCCCAGGTTCCATTCCTGGTCAAGGAACTAAGATCCCACAAGCCATGCAGCCCAGCCAAATGTGTATATATATCATATAATGAATGACATATACATATATATGTAGTTGTATATGGTTATACATATAACATAATTGTATATGGTTATACATATAACATAATTATAGTTATATATATTAATATATAGTTCATTAGGTGATAAGTGTTAAGAAGAACTCTAAAAGCAGGGAAGATTAACATAAAGTGTAGGAGGAACTGCAGTTTTAGATAAGGAGGCCCCTGCAGGTGTTACAGAGTGATTTGTGAGTAAATCCAGAAGAAATGAGACGATCCCTGCAGCTACCTGGCATTAGAGCCTTCAGCCAGAGAATGGCAAGTGCAAAGGCCCTGAGGTAGAAGCTTGCCTGGCATGTTTGAAGAAAAGATAGGGGGCTATTTCAGAGGGAGACTGAATGACTTCACTTTCACTTTTCCTTTCATGCATTGGAGAGGGAAATGGCAACCCACTCCAGTGTTCTTGCCTGGAGAATCACAGGGACGGGGGAGCCTGGTGGGCTGCCGTCTATGGGGTCACACAGAGTCAGACACGACTGAAGCGACTTAGCAGCAGCAGCAGCAGCAGCATTACATGCGTATTTGTATACCATCTGTTTCTCTCACCAGGCTATAACCTCTGTGAAGCAGAAATTGCTTCAGTTGATTCACGATTGAACACTCTGTGCAAAGTGAAACTGAAAGCCACTTAGTCATGCCTGACTCTACGAAAACCCATGGACTACACAGTCCATGGACTTCTCCAGGCCAGAATACTGGAGCCTTTCCCTTCTCCAGGGCATCTGTCCCAAACCAGGGATCAAACCCAGGTCCCCTGCACTGCAGGTGGATTCTTTACCAGTTGAGCCACAAGGAACATTCTGTATATTTAGGTAATTAGACTTCCCTAGTGGCTCAGATGGTAAAGTATCTGCTTGCAATGTGGGAGACCCAGGTTTGATCCCTAGGTTGGGAAGATCCTCTGGAGGAGGGAATGGCAACCCACCCCAGTATTCTTGCCTGGAGAATCCCATGGACAGAGGAGCCTGGTGGGCTACAGTCCATTGGGGTCACAAAGAGTTGGACACGACTGAAGTGACTGAGCACACACTCTGATCAAGATAATTGTATGTAGAAAATGTTTGTTGTATTTTTTTCCTGCTTGTTCAGTTGACAGTTGGACATTTTACTCCTTTGATCAATGTCTTCTGTTTTCAAAATGAGACCCACATGTAAGTGCTTAAGAAGCCCCGGTGTAGACTGACATGTTGGTCCACCTAAATCCTGGGGAAATCAGTACAGGAAATCCCTGAGATGCTACGCATCTTTCCTTAAGATCAGGTCTAAGAGAGCCAGGAGAAAACAGGTAAACGTTCAGTCTTCCTATGATCAGGAAGAGGCTTTTCACAATCTCCCTCCCATTCTCACTCTTCCCAGTCTCAACTCCTTCTCACTGCTGACTGTAAAATGCCAGTCTCTCTATAAATAGAGCCTCCATTGCTATGATATGAGTAACTTACAACTTATGCCCAATTACCATGCAGCACAATAACAATTATACACATCATTAAATGTATGCCAGATTAACTTTGCTGTATATTTTATTTAAACACTAAACTCTCTCTGGATGAGCATAGTCTTCACATTTGTAGATTGTATCACATGGACATTTGATGAGAGCAAAAAAAAAAAAAGAACATTTGTATGCAAAAGAGAAAGCATCATTGAGTCAGTAAGAGATTCTGTGCATGAGCAATTGCTGGGGTCCAATCAAGGAAACAAACAAAACAGAGCTGCAGGCTATTTTCAAAGAGGTCAAATCAAGACTCCCAAACACATGAATTTCAAAAATATCTTTTGGTTTGCAGAACTCATTTTTTATTAATTATATACAGATGAAAAAATTTAAATAGTTCAGGTCAATCAATTTCAGCCCCACATCACAATTACAGGGAGATTATGCAGATTCTGTTTTCTTTCTTTCATGTAAAAGTTTAGTACATTAGGTGACTTTCCAGCATCACGTACTGAACTACCAATAATTACAAAAAAGATGTGCCCATTTTTATTTTTATTCCTGGCTAAGTGAAATGAGAATCCACTTGCCCTTCAAGAGCACAGATGACTTAAAAGATACCACAGGTAGAAATTCAGTGACAGGTCATGTGCTGGGGGATGATGAATAAACCCAAGAGGCAGTGATTGAGTGGTAAATTACTAGTATATGATAACATTTCAAGCATGAAGAGATTTTGATTAAACTGTGTACTTTAGAAAGGCTGGAGGGGTGAGGGGCATTTTAATATCATATTACCTTTTCAAAAAATAATAAATTATAGAGAAGTTCACCCTAGTGTCCTCTCAAATGTCCCAAATCATGAAATTACAGATCTTACTTCCTTTATATAGATAACAAATTGACTGCAATCGGCTATAAACTTCTACATTTAGTACTCTAGGAAGTGCAGTACCTGAGAAAGTTGGAACTAGACATGGAACAATGGACTGATTTCAAATCTGGAAAGGAGTACTTCAAGGCTGTATATTGTCACCCTGCTTATTTAACTTATATGCAGAGTACATCACGCGAAATGCTGGGCTGGAAGAAGCACAAACTGTAATAAAGACTGCCAGGAGAAATATCAATAACCTCAGATATGCAGATGACACTACCCTTATGCAGAAAGTGAAGAGGAACTAAAGAGCCTCCTGGTGAAAGTGAAAGAGGAGAAGAAAAAGCTGGCTTAAAGCTCAACATTCAAAAAACAAAGATCATGGTATCTGGTCCCATTACTTCATGGAAAATAGATGGGGAAACAATGGAAACAGTGAGAGACTTTATTTTGGGGGGCTCCAAAATCACTGCAGATGGTGACTGCAGTCAAGAAATTAAAAGATGCTTGCCCCTTGGAAGAAAAGCTACGATCAACCTAGATAGCATATTAAAAAGCAGAGACATTACTTTGCTGACAAATGTCTGTCTAGTCAAAGCTGTGATTTTTCCAGTAGTCATGTTTGGATGTGAGAATTGAACCATAAAGAAAGCTGAGTGCCAAAGAATTGATGCTTTTGAACTGTGGTGTTGGAGAAGACTCTTGAGAGTCCCTTGGTCTGCAAGGAGATCCAACCAGTCCATCCTAAAGGAGATCAGTCCTAAATATTCATTGGAAGGACTGATGCTGAAGCTGAAACTCCAATACTTTGGCCACCTGATATGAAGAACTGACTCATTGGAAAAGACCCTGATGCTGGGAAAAATTGAAGGCAGGAGAAGAAGGGGATGATAGAAGATGAGGTAGTTGGATGGCATCACCGACTGGATGGACATGAGTTTGAGCAAGCTCTGGGAGTTGGTGATGGACAGGGAAGCCTGGCGTGCTGCAGTCCATGGGGTCGCAGAGAGTTGGACACAACTGAGCGACTGCACTGAACTGAACAGAGAAGGAGGTGCATTCTAATGTTTGAGAGAAGGTCACCACCAAGAATGCAGCTTCAGACCTATGCGTGTCAGTTGATCAGTCGTTTTGACTCTTTGTGACCTCATGGATGATAGCCTGCCAGGCTCCTGTGTCCATGGAATTCTCTAGGCAAGAATACTCGAGTGGGTTGCCATTCCTTTCTCCAGGGGATCTTAACAATCCAGGGATCAAACTTGGGTCTCCTGCATTGCAGGAAGATTCTTAACCATGTGAGCCACCAGGGAATAAAGCAAATTATAAAGGATTAAGCAGAATCTCAGGTTAGAATCCATTGTGGACTCTCTTGTACCTATTCAAAAACCATTTCTATCTTTTTTTTTAAGGTACAATCTGTTTGTAGGGCATATATTAATTCAACCTTAAAAATTAATTCCAATATACATTGTGCGTGTGTGTGTGTGTGTTAGTTGCTCAGTCATGTCTGACTCTCTGTGACCCCATGGACTGTAGCCCACCAGGCTCCTCTGTCCATGGAATTCTCCAGGCAAGCATACTGGAGTGGGTTGCCATTTCCTTCTCCACCAATATGCATTATAAAGATAAAGACAAATTACTGTTTGATTCCCCTTATACGAGGTACCTAGAATAGTCAAATTCATAGAGTCAGAAGTACATTAGTGGATGCCAGGGGCCAAAGAGTTGGATGGAGTGGGGAAGGGGAAAGAAAGAGTTAGTGTTTAATGGGGATAGAATTTCAGTTTAAAGCGAAGTTGCTCAGTCGTGTCCGACTCTTTGCGATCCCATGGATTGTAGTCTACCAGGCTTCTCTGTCCATGGGATTTTCCAGGCAAGGGTACTGGAGTGGGTTGCCATTTCCTTCTCCAGGGGATCTTCCTGACCCAGGGATCAAACCCAGGTCTCCTGCATTGCAGGCAGATACTTTACCATCTGAGCCACCAGGGAAGACCAGAACTTCAGTTCAGGCAGATGAAAAATTCAGGAGATGTATGATGGCAAGAGTTGCACAATAATGTGAATGTGCTTAGTGGCATTGGACAAGGAAATGGCCACCCACTCCAGGATTCTTGCCTGGAGAATCCCATGGACAGAGGAGCCTGGCAGGCTACAGTCTATGAGGTCGCAAGAGTCGGACACAACTTGGTGACTAAAGCACCACCTCCATCACTTAGTGCCACTGAACTGCACACTTGTTGTTCAGTCGCTCAGTCAGTCGTGTCTGACTCTGCAAACACATGGGCTGCAGCACGCCAGGCTTCCTTGTCCTTCACCATCTCCCGGAGTCTGCTCAAACTCATGTCCATTGAATCTGTGATGCTATCAACCATCTCATCCTCTGTCATCCCCTTCTCCTCCTGCCTTCAAGCTTTCCCAGTTAAATATGGTTAAAATAGTATGTTTTGTATTAAGTGACTTTTACAACAATAAAAAAAGCATTAGGAAACATTTCCAACCCCATTCTCCATTGTCTGTTACTTACTAAAATGATTGGACAACCTAATAATCATTTTTCCCCCCAGCATGAGTAGTCATTAGTCATGTAACCCAGTTCTGGCCAGTGAAATGTAAGGGGAGGCATAGACGCAGGAAGTTGATGAGCAAGGCTTCTCCCTCCTAAGAGAATGGGAGTGGGCTGTAATTCCCTGCTACTTGCCCCTGATCCTGGGGGTGGGAACAGAGGCTTCTGGGAATTACATCAGTCCCCTGACAGCCAGGTGGGTAGGGCCATGACAATCACAGAGACCCCCAATGCCAAAGTCCTGACTTGGTGAGCCACCAAGGGGACATCAGCAACAACCACCATCCTGATTTCTTGTAACATGAGAAGAATCATCTCCTCCTGTTTAAACAACTGTTAGATCACCTGGTATTTAGAGCCCAGTGTATTTTAAATAGATATGCCATTGTTTGAGATATCTGTGACTAAAAGAAAAAAGACAAACTGGAAAGTCACCAGAGGGGACAGTACAGCCAAGGCCAGGTTTCTGGCTTTGTTGACTCAGCTGTGTTGCTTCCCAGGAAAGAGTATCCATGTATGTATCCGAATTGCATAACCTGAAATTCCTGATCAGTTGAGCAAACTGGGTAGTGGATTTTGTTGTATTTTGTCATACTAATAGGAGATCTTCTGGCTCGAGAGTAGTTGGTACTAATTCATCCATCTCTTCTTTCCCCCTGGGCTCCATGAGACATAAGATTGTAACAGCAGCTAGAAGGCTCTGGCCTGACAGCTAACGTGCATTTAGAGATTATAAGGACAGACTTACCACCTGTAGCCACCTGCAAGCAAAAAGAAAACCAGTCTCCCCAGATGCCATAAAATTGTACTGTAGGGTGGTGAAAAGTGACCACGTCCCTTAATAAAATACATGTGTGTTTCAACAGTTGTGAAAGAACACTGCCCTAGCAGGGAACACCCCATAAACACGGGGTTATTTGTAAAAATAAATTTCACCTTGAAAGAGAATATGGAATGTTTACACATTCAAATGACTCTTCTCTTTGCAAAACATATCACTATTGAACTCCTTTAAATATTAAATCCCCTTGGCAATGAAGAAAGAACTACGAAATTGTTCATCTAAACTGGTGAGAGATAATGCTGATCAAAGTTTAATTAGAACTGAAGACAAAGAAACTCACGAATTCCAATATGAGAAAATGAGGCAATATTAACTGATTTATTCTCTGATGAAATATGGACTGGCTGTCTACCATCTGGTGCCACTCTGTCCGGATGTGGCACCTGCTTTGCTACAGGATATGGCCCCATATGGGAGGAAAAACTTGAAACAGGATATCTTAATGTGTAATTATACATCATATTCCTTCACATATACATGGGTTTCTACACATATGTTTCTCTAAAGAAAAGGAGTATGGTATCAAAAGAGAAAACTGTTTTTTTTTTTTTTAAATTCTAACTTCAAGATCAAATAAGTTTTCCTGGAGAAAGTGATATTGAGCTTACATCTGAAAAATTAGTAGGTGTTAGTCTAGGTAGAATTATTCAGCTTTGTGGGACACATAACACATAATGACAATAATACATAATTGAACCCAAAAAAATTAAAACTTGACATTAAGAAGCAGTTGGAGAACCTAAATTTGCATCCATGTGAATCCCGTCTGTCCTGGCTTTTGTCAGTACAGGTTCAAAGCTTTGTCTCTCCATCATTCTCTTGCCATCTGCACTCTCCCCCACCCCCTCTCAACCCCAGGAACTCATCTTCTTCAAGCTAAAGATGGCCAGTGAATAACAGGTGGGCCTCTCTGCTCATAATTTGGAGCTATTGAGAAGCAGCCCTGCTTGCTTGGCCTGAAATTCCTGTATAAATTGTCCTTTCTGACACATTTCTCACATGGAAAAAAAATAAAGAAAATGTAAGAGAAAATTACCTTCTTTGAATCTGAAGTACAAAGATTGCTCTTTTACTCCTCATTTAGGAAATTCTCATTTTAAACCTGGATTTAGCTACAGACCTCAAATTAGGTAAAGAACCTCCAATATGCTAGCATGGTTAATTCAGCTCTGTAGAAAATCCTATGTGCATGAGCACTCTTATGTATTATCTTCTCTCTCTCTCTCTCTCTCTCTCTCTCTCTCTCACACACACACACACAAACACACACATACACACAAAGAGACACACAGCAGTTTCAACAGACACTGAGAAAATATTCTAGGTTTCAGCCCTAATTCTCCCCAAATAAAGAAATCTCATTCCAGACCCTCCACAAAGAGAATTTCTACAATATTCTTAATGTTACAAATACTCTAGAATTTTTATTAAAACTTAAGGTGTTGGGGGCAGGAGGAGAAGGGGATGACAGAGGATGAGATGGCTGGATGGCATCACCAACTCGATGGACATGAGTTTGAGTAAATTCTGGGAGTTGGTGATGGACAGGGAGGCCTGGCGTGCTGCGATTCATGGGGTCGCAGAGTTGGACACGACTGAGCAACTGAACTGAACCGAACTGAAAGATGTTTTGCTTATTTCCTTTTAATCAGATGACCAGGTTTGTCAGTTCTATAGATATTTGGGGACAAAATATTGCAGTGTAATTTGAAAGCATAAAGTTCTCATTTCCTCCTAAAACTTTACTTATCACATTTGCTTTATATTTATTGTTTATTCAGCACCATAACAGTGTGATCTTTATGATATCTTTATGACAAAAAGAACATAAAAGTAAATAAAAACAAACAAAAAACTCTTTTCTCTGAAGCAGTTATCAGCAAACACCTTTGATCTCCCCAAGGTATCAGTTCAATTTGCTGAGCAGTTAAGATGATAAAGCACCAAGTCTCTTAATTTATTCTGTTCCATTAATTTTATTCCACAATGTCAGAGAAAATACAACAAGAACTGGGTGTGAGGAATAATATACCCAGGAAAGAGAATGCCAGGGCATGCATCTAGATTGTGGAAATTCTCTCAAAGAAAAATTCATTTCTTAGGAGAGTTTGGCATGCCAGGACAATGCAATGCCCTATGCCACAATATCTGCCCTGATATTAATTTACATTTGAAGCTATATCATGAGTGGGGTAGGGGTTATGGAGATCAAGGTTACATGCCCACACCAATGTTCCTACTCTGTAAATCTGCCTTGCTGCCTGACCCTACAATCCTCAGTAGAAACATGGACTTGGGTTTAGGACATATCAGAATGGAGCAGCAAAGATCCAAGCAGCAAAGATTTCTCGACAGTGGGTTCACTGGAGAGAATTAGAGAATTAGAAATACATTTTAAAGAGAACATTGTAACCCTCATTTTTATAGGATTGTGCACTTCAAAAGTTCAGGATACTCCTCTTTTGTGGCATTATTAGTTTCAGATATAACTATAGATTATTACTAACGATATTGTAGAATTAAACTTTTTCTATGTTGAATTTTTTATTAATCCTTGACTTCAAATAAAACCAGCAGACATGAGCATGTTCAGTAGAGATGCTGGAAAAAAAAAAAATAAGAAGCTCTGAGCTAGTGACATAACATCTTAAGAACACAAGGCATTGAGTGAGCTGGTCTTCATTGGTGGCTCAGTGGTAAAGAATCACCTGCCGATGTGGGAGATGCAGGTTCGACCCCTGGGTTAGGAAGATCCCTTGGGGAAAGAAACAACAATCCCACTCCAGTATTCTTGCCTGGGAAATCCCACGGACAGAGGAGCCTGGTGGGCTACAGTCCATGGGGTCACAAAAGAGATGGACACGACTCAGTGACTCAAGAATAGTAAGTGAGCTATTTTGCTTATCAGAATAAAAGATGATGAAAGAGTTATAAAATAGATTCCTTGAAGATACTAAAAATATAACCATAGTCTTGTGTGGTGGTGAAGATTCTTTTTGTTAATAATCAGATTTTTTGCTTTGTGCTTTCCTGTTAAATTAAACCTTTAAATTGTAGCTTGCTTATGAGTAAACATAAGCAAAGCAGTACTGCCAATGACTGGATGGAAAAGATAGTCTAATTCTGAGGTTCAATATTTCAAAGTTCATTTTTGCAACAGACCAAGCCATGGACTTGAATTTAGCTTTTCCTGGTTACAAGAACGACAGACTGAGTGGGGTCAGCCTCAACTCTTTTGCTTTATCTCTCAGCTGGTACGAAGTTCAAGTGGGAAGCAGAGTTGCAATATATTAGGTTCTCTTAAACCCAGCAGTGATTACTACCAAAGAATTTTAGAAATAGCCTAGAATCTGAACTTAGCCTTGGATACTGTGACTGCTGGCAACACTCTCTCGACACCCTGCTTTAGTTTCCTCCCACTTTCCATTATCTGAAATTATCCTGTTAACTGATTCTTGATCATATCTTTACTTGATAATTTTCTCTTTCCTCTCACTAGAACTCAAGATCCATGAGAGTGGGGACCGTTTTTGTTCATTTTCCCCCTCCATGTTTTCCCAAGAACAGTGCCTGGCAAAATAATTATAAAGTTCAATCAGTTTCTGCTTCGTGGAGAGATTAACCCATTTACTAAGTTTGCACAGCTAGTATGTAAAATTCCAGCAATCTGACTCCAGACTAAACTCTATTGCATGAAGACTAATGTTGTCATTCAAGAAAACTCTTAGCAGGTGATTGAAAAGGACTTGGGGCTATTGGGCTACCCCCTGCTAAAAGCTGTATTTCAGAGACATTGCTTATAACTGCTTGATTTGGAGGTTCAAGGTTTTTTTTTTTTCTCTTATTGGTTACCAGGGAGCCATTGAGACAACTTAGATTGCAGATTCCAGAATGAAAAAGCTGTCCTTAGAATCAAATGCTCTGATTCTTCTACCTCCTACAATCCACTTATGATTCTAGGATTAGGACAGTTGCAAGTAACAGAAAAAACTCAAAAAACAGTGGCTTAAACAAAATGTATTTCTCTCTTAAGAAAAGAGGAGGATCAGAGCTTTCACGACACTCCACGGTGTTGACACTTGGACCTCCGTATCTTATTTCTCTGTTGCCCTTGGTCCCACTCCTTTGGTTCTGGATGGTATTGTCTACTTTATAGACAGGGAGATGGAGGAAGGACACAGAAGAGAGACCCAAACAATACAGGTAGCTGTTCAGTATAGAAGGGAATGAGGACTGGTCTCAGACGCTTCCGTGTAAATCCTTGTGCCCAGAATTTACTCAGATGTCCACACCTAGCTTCCAGGAAGGATAAAAAAAAAATGCCATTGTATTCTGGGCTGCATGTGCCCAGATCACAATCTGTTTATTACTGAAGAGTAACAAGACCAGAGTCAGCTAGCATGTTGCCACAGAAACATGTCCAAAATGGAATGCTAGGTAAGAAAAAAAATTGTTGAAGACTAGCGAAGAAGCAAGTTATAGAAGAAATCATATCATATATGATTCCTTTTCAGCATAGCACACACATCTACACATACACTCGCAGGGACACATCCACAAAGCCTCAGCTGTGTACTCGGAAAATCACAGGAAAAGATCTGGGAAAATTAACACCAAAGGGAAAAGGGTGGTTGCCTCTGGGGAGAGAAATGGGATGAGATTTGGGGATTTTGAAAGCCAACTTTCACTTTTTACTCTAAATGTTACTAAACTGTTGAAGTTTTTATATTGAGACTACATTTATTCTTTGTGTTAACTAGAATCTTAGAGAAATAAAGATACCACAAAACTCAAAGAGAGGAATTGTACTTTGTGTGTAATTAAAGAATTATATATTGTGTGTAAGCACAGTATGTCATAGAATGCTTAGGCACCAGAAGATTCTGACAGCCATCTACCAGCTGTGTCAACTTAGTCAATTTCCATGAACTCACTCTTCCTCGGTTTTCTCCTCGGTAAAATGGACCAAACAACATGCATTTTGCTGGGTTACTGCAGGGAATATTTGAAATGATGTTTGTAAAGCACTCAGTGCTTAACTCTTTTTGCTTATCTATGTATTCAAAAATTTATAGTAAATATACAGCATTATATAATGAAAATAAATAAATGTGTAACCAAACATTTATAAAAGTCATCCAATATAAAACAGGTATGTAAGCAATCACTGCAAGTGACAAGCAGTAACTGATCAAGGCATCAAGAGTTAGTGGAGAGTAAGGGAAAGCCTTGTAAGAGAAATTGGGCCATTGTAGACAAACAGCCAACATCTCGAACAAAGCAAATAGTCATTGATTGTCACAAGGCAATGAGCTGATTGAGGTGGCTTTTCTCTTGGAAACCATGAGCTCAGCAACATTTTGCTTCAAAGTAAAATAAATATCCTGGTTTTCATAAATCCAGCTTTTGATCCCGGTTTAACTAATGCCCAAATGAGTATGGTTATCTTAGACTTGAAGGAAGGCAGCTCCAATCCTGGAAGTTCACCTGGGTGGCTTGGCATCCCAGGCACAGAGCTCACTAGCTGGAGGGGGTGGAGTTGGATCACATCACATCCAGGGGATAGGTTTTAAGGTCAACCGGTGAGTCCATAATATCGTCTCTTTTTCTTTTTTTCTTTGGTTTTGTTGCGTGGCTTGTGGGATCTTAGTTCCCTGACCAGGGATTGAACCCATGCCCCTTCAGTGGAAGTTCAGAGTCCTAACCACTGAACCACCAGGGAAGTCTTTATAACCCTGTAACACCCTTTTAACCACTCACAGAGCATAGGAATCACTGCATGTGATTGAAGGTGACGTAATAGATTCAAGTATTGGCCCCAGAATTTTCACCTCTATCCTCATCCACACTTGTGCAATCTCAGTGTGGAGAGGATGTTTCTCTGCCTCTTCACTTTTGTAACTTGCTTTGCCTATGAAATAGAGACAGAAGTGACCGTACCTGTTCCAATTCTAGGTCTTAAGAGATCTCACGAGTTTCTACTTGCTCTCTCACACCTCTGCCATCACCATGAGAAGCCCATGCTAGCTCAGGGTCCCAGGAGAAAGTAAGAAGTATCTTACAGAGCTGATCAGCAAACCCATGAGAGGAGAAAAAAAAAGCCTATTATTATATGCCACCGAGATTTTACAGTTCTTTGCTAGAAATCATTGTGGCTATAGCTAATTAAAACATTGCTCTTATTCAGTTCAGTTCAGTTCATTTCAGTCGCTCAGTCGTGTCTGACTCTTTGCGACCCCATGAATTGCAGCACTCCAGGCCTCCCTGTCCATCACCAACTCCCGGAGTTCACTCGGACTCACGTCCATCGAGTCAGTGATGCCATCCAGCCATCTAAATAGGTATAAAATAGTGAATGCAGTATTATGCAGTGTATAAGAGCGTATGGGCTTCCCCTGTGGCTCAGTGGTAAAGAATCCAACTGCGATGCAGAAGATACAAGAGATGCAGTTTCGATCCCTGGGTCAGGAAGATCCCCTGGAGAAGGAAATGGCAACCCACTCCAGTATTCTTGCCTGGAGAATCCCATGGACAGAGGAGCCTGGTGGGCTACAGTCTACAGGGTCGCAGAGAGTCGGACATGACTGAAGCGACTGAGCACGCATGCACTAAGAGAATAAAATGAAAATATAATTTAAGTATTTTAACTCACTCTAATCAGGGCTAGATGATCACAGTAAAAGAGGCACCTAGGCAGGACAGGAACCATACCCACCAGTGACAAGCTTTACAGAGGGCATTGAGATCTGTCTGAAACCTGAAGAAAATGACTGGCTCTAAAGTATGGGGGGAAAGGTTAACAGTATTTAATTGACTATCTACAAAATAAAACTTGCTGCCAACTAGTCAATAGCACTTTGGTTTTGGGGGGGTTTTGTTTCTTTTTTTTTTAGTTACGTGTCAGTTGTATTTAATAGGGGATGTGGATACATTTTAAGAAGTTTGATTTAAGGTGGAATAGAGTCTCAAAAGTCACCGTCTCTTCATGTGCTCAGAGAAGGTCTTAAAGCAGTCCTAAGAGGCACAGGAAAACAGATTAATTGAGGGAAGCGCAGACTTGGTTCTCCCATACCCTCACTCATGGGCAAGCAGTGAGAATTCCTACTCCTTCCACCCCACCCCACACTTTTCTTTCTCCAGACACATTTTACTGAGTTCACTGATAAGGAGATTCCACTGTAAGGGTCAGTTTTCACGTAGACCACCATGAAGAAGGAAATCTCTCCCAGGAAACATCTTTGCTAGTGGAAAGAGCACTGGAAGCATAGGATCTGTGGTTGAGTCCCGGTGCTAACACTGAGCAGGACCCCCTTCTCCCAGGACTACCCTAGGTGTCCTGGAGGGAAGGCGGTGGTGTTCTCCTGTAAGCCTCCCTCCCACAAACCAGTCTTCCCAGGCATGTATTGAAAGTGCTTTCTCCTTGCTTCCTACATAGACTGTGTGTACTTGTCATGATACTTACACAACTATATTAAAATTGCATTTTTGCCCATTTGTTTCTTTCAGAAGACCCTTGCTTTCTTGAAGAAGGATTATATCTTATTCTTTGTATTCTCAGGCTTCCCTGGTGGCTCGGATGGTAAAGAATCCACCTGCAATGCAGGAAACCTGGGTTCAGTCCCTGAGTCAGAAAGATCCCCTGGAGAAGGGAATGGCTACCCACTCCACTATTCTTACCTGGAAAATCCCATGGACAGAGGAGCCTGTTGAGCTCCAGTCCATGGGGTCACAAAGAGCTGGACACGACTGAGTGATTGACATTTTCACTACTTGTCACGTTTTCTTCGTATTCTCAGCTTCTAACACAATGGTTGGTATGTAACATCCATTAAGTGTTTCAGGCAAAAAAAAAAGTCTTGATGCTTCATATCTTGGGCATAAACTTATCCAACTGGGTGGAGAGAGTCAGAGTGGAGACATTGCTATCATTTTGACAGTGCCACCTAACAATCAAGTTTTAGCAAGAATGAATGTTCGATTATTCTCTGGAACACTCTGAAGCCAGTTGACATACGAGGCAATTTGTCATTTGTTTCCTGTGGCCATTTCCAAAATGAGATTATGTACTGACTGTTCCAATATGCCTGTATGGAAAGTGAAAGTCACTCAGTCATGTCGACTCTTTATGACCCCATGGACTATACAGTCCATGGAATTCTCCAGGCCAGAATACTGGAGTGGGTAGCCTTTCCCTTCTCCAGAGGATCTTCCCAACCCAGGAATAGAACCCAGGTCTCCCACATTGCAGACAGATTCTTTATCAGCTGAGCCACAAGCCTGTATGGAAGATACTCAATATTCCCACCATAATGGAGATACAATTTTAGAAATCAAAATAAAAGTTATTACTTATCTTAGGAAAAAATGAGTTATTTTTTACTGCTTTAATCATAGACTCTCCTTTGCAAAGGCAGAAAAAATAATCTTTATAGGTTTCACTTTCCTAAGTGAAGAAGAGGCACTGTATCACAATAGTAGAAATAACAAGTTTGAATTAAGGGAGTTCCTTTTTTGTTCAAACTGATGTGTAAAAATGGATTCTGACAGCTCTGATAATCTAGAGGCAACCTTCAGCCCATCAAGCATTATATGGTGATTTATGTCACAATAAAAAATCCTCTACCGGTGTCCTAAGACATGAAGTAAATGTCTTATATATGATAAAGTTCCTCAAAATAACTGAGAATTTACAGGCTACTTGGTCCAAAGTGCAGTCATCAATGTAGTGCATATCATCTGACTTATAACTGTTACAAATATTTATAATAATGGAATATACTGTTTAACACAATGAAGCCTGAAAAGGCTCATTAACTCTAAATTTGATTCGGTAACTCCATTCCTTCTCATTTGCAGATTCAAGATTCTGTAGTTCTGTAACATTAGTTTAATTATATGAGCTGTGAACCATCCCTAAATCTAGATTCATGTTTAGTTTAGTGAAAAATAAATATTAATGTTGAGACTCTTATTTCTAAATGTTTTTCTGAAGAAATTCACACATCTCCTATATTTTTCTTCTTTGGATTTCTAGACTACAGCACATATGCAAAGTTGTAGAATCATAGAAATTCAATTGAGGACTTTGGTGGTAACAGAGATTAGAAACATGTGTTGAATGAGTCAAGACAATGATAAGCTAAATAGTTCTTGTATAGGCACCAGAACAATAATTACCTTTATAATTGTCAAAAAGGAAAGAATGGCAAGTATTACAACAAAACGGAGGTTAGACCTAAAAGATGAAAATGGATAGAATAATTATCAGAGACTTGAATTTATAACTTAGGTAAAGTAGATCCAAACCTGAATAGATCTCTCACAGGAAGATGAGAATATTGTCATACAGGAGCAAATGTACTTCAAAATGTGTCTTGCTCACTCTGGTTCTCTCATGAATCCCAGGCCAGACATCCTCCTTTAAAATTTAACATTAACCTTTTTACTGTGATTCTTGGATGTTTTCCTGCTGCTCAACGAGTGTTTTATTTCTCCTTCCTAAATGAATTACTCTGAATCTTTACCAAGTTATAGCCATCTAAAAATTACCTAAGAAATATTTACTGAGAAATTTATTTAATTCTGTTTTCCCATGGGGAGATACGTATTTAGATTATTTGTAAAGCTTTACAATTATTCTTATTCTTCTTTGCAAAGACATCTCATACAATTAAATGACACTTGGATAAGATTCGGTAGGATACCCACCAGCATTTTTCCCCTAGTGCAGATTTCTGATTCATCCAGTCCTTTCCTTCCATCACGCTTCCTTTCTTCTATACCCGTTGTTGTGGCAGTTGATATGCCTTAGCCAAATAATCCATGACAGGTTTCAGATTTCCTCTTTCTTGTCTTATGATGTGTCCTGGCTAGTGAGTATAAAACAGTGGTTTTTCAAATTTCAGCAACCATCATAATGAAAACACAGATTCCTGGACCAGCTCCGTAGGTCTGGGGTGGGCCTGTAACAAGGGGCCAGGTGGCGGTGCTGCTGCTGATCTGGAATCCAGCATCCAGAATCAAAGCTGTAAAACATTAAGAAACAAGGCAAATACACCACCCAGGATTGCTGTGAAGTTCTCCCAATTAGTGCAGATTGTAACAGATGAAAGAAAGCTTGGGAGTTAAAAACCAACTACTGGTGTTTGACTGTGTCTGAAATGTCAAGTAAACCAATCAGAAATAAGTAAGATAGAATTGGAATAAAATTCAAAGACTGAAGACTCAAAAACATTAAGAGGTCTTGGAATTTCTGAAGCTGCCATCAAAGCTCCCCTCAACCAGGGTGTCTGCCACCTTGACACCCCCAAATATAGGATATCTACTTTTTTCTACTCACTTTTCAGACTTATTTTTATTTGACTTATTTTGACTTGACATTTCTAGAGTGCTATGCTAGAAGGTCAAGTTCTTTTCCTAGATGTGTTGGTTCTTTTCTTTTTTTTAAATTTCCCAGGTATAGCTCAAAAATATTAAAACTCTATTCCCATAATTAATGTTGCTTTCCCCAGTGTGCACAGCTTTACTAGAATGATTTGTTGTCAAATCTTTATGAGTTAGGACTTCCCTGGTGATCCAGTGGTTAATTAAGACTTTGCTTTCCAATGTAGGGGGTTCGGGTTTGATCCCTGGTTGGGGAGCTAAATCCCTCATGTTTTGGGACCAAAAAACCAAAACATAAAATAGAAGTAATATTGTAACAAATTCAATAAAGACTTTAAAAATGGTCCACATCAAAAAAAGAAAAAGAAACAAAAATCCATGTAAATCTTTCTCCCTCACATTCTTCTGCTAAGTCACTTAAGTCATGTCCGACTCTGTGCGACCCCATAGATGGCAGCCCACGAGGCTCCCCTGTCCCTGAGATTCCCCAGGCAAGAACACTGGAGTGGGCTGCCATTTCCTTCTCCAATGCATGAAAGTGAAAAGTGAAAGTGAAGTCGCTGAGTCTTGTCCGACTCTTAACGACCCCATGGACTGCAGCCCACCAGGCTCCTCCGTCCATGGGATTTTCCAGGCAAGAGTGCTAGAGTGGGGTGCCATTGCTTTCTCCAACACATTTTTCTATCCCTATTCAAAGCCAAAAGTGTGGAGTCTTCATAAATTTCTCTCCTCTACTCTTTGGGCCAATGCCCAGATAGTTAATGACTCTTATTAGCAAACAGAAGGTAAAATGTCATCTGTCCAGAAATAAAGGCAAAATCATAGTTTTTCTTGAATTATAGGTGCCTCTGCTGCCCATTGGACTTCCCTGGTGGCTCAGATGGTAAAGTGTCTGCCTACAATGTGAGAGACCCGGGTTCGCTTCCTGGGTCTAGAAGATCCCCTGGAGAAGGAAATGGCAACCCACTCCAGTACTCTTGCCTGGAAAATCCCATGGATGGAGGATCCTGGTAGGCTACAGTTCATGGGGCCATAAAGAGTCAGACATGACTGAGCGACTTCACTTTACTGCTGCACATTGGAGAAGGAAATGGCAACAACATGCATTCCAGTATTCTTGCATGGAGAATCCCCTGGACAGAGGATCCTAGTGAGCTAGTCCATAGGCTTGCAAAGAGTTGGGTATGACTAAAGCAACTTAGCATTGCTGCCCATAGGGTCCCTAAGAGTTGGACATGACCTAGAGACTGAACAACAACAATTGTCCCCATGTATGTCCCAGGTTACACATCTGAGAAAATGATGTGTCTAAAAAAAGATCTAGGAATATAACCAATGAATTACAGCATTGCTTACAATACTAAAAATTGAAAACAAGCAAAATATCCATCAAGGTGGCTTCAGTCTGAAGGCTCCACAGCCCCCTAAATCTTGATAGAATCCACATGAAAAGTGAAAAAAGTAAGGAGAGAAGGCTTGCGATCTAAAGCAGGGAATGGCAAACTGTGGTCCATGAACCAAATCTGGTCTACTGCCTGTTTGGGTGCATATTAGAAGTTGCATCGAAAATGTGTATAGCTGTGAGTTTTTCAATTTTTAAAATGGTTGGAAGAAAAAAAAATCAATATGTGAGAGGTTTTTCATGATGTGTGAAAATAAGAAATTCACATTTCAGTATTCATAAACAAGCCATTATTGGAACACAGTCCCAGTCATTCATTCATGTTTTGTCCAGAGCTGCTTTTTCACCACAATGACAGAGTTGAGAAGTTTCAACAGAGACCCAGGATGACCCATCAAGCCTTATTTTTCCTTATCTGGCCCTTTTCCCTTTATGCTGACCTTCAGTCAAAGATGCAGAAACAGCTTGTTAAACAAAATACCAACTTTTAAAAAACTTTTTATTTTATACTGAGGTATAGCTGATTCACAATGTTGTGTTAACTTCAGGTTTACAACAAGTGGATTCAGTTATACATTCACATGTATCTGTTCTTTTTCAAATTCTTTGCTCTTGAACTCCCCTCCACGTCACTGTGCTGTCCAAGCTCCAGCTGGGTGCTGTTGCTTGAAGCATTTACCACACTGATTTGACTGAGGAACCCTCCTTTCTGTGGAACGCCTCATACGGTACACATTTTAAAAAACACCGGTTTGGGAAATGCTGTTCTTGAGCACAGGCCTTCAGTGTGTGGATGCAAATTAAGAAAAAGAAATAAATTGGAGAGAATGGATCCATGTATATGTGTAGCTGAGTCCCTTCACCATTCACCTGAAACTATCACATCATTGTTTGTTAATTGCTTATGAAATAAATGAAAGTATTAGTCCCTCGGCCATCTCATGTGAAGAGTTGACTCATTGGAAAAGACTCTGATGCTGGGAGGGATTGGGGGCAAGAGGAAAAAGGGACGACAGAGGATGAGATGGCTGGATGGCATCACTGACTTGATGGACGTGAGTCTGAGTGAACTCCGGGAGTTGGTGATGGACAGGGAGGCCTGGTGTGCTGCGATTCATGGGGTTGCAAAGAGTTGGACACGACTGAGCAACTGATCTGATCTGATCTGATTAGTCCCTCAGTCAGCTCCTACTCTTCACACTCCCATGGGCTGTGGGAGTCCATGGGGCTCCTCTGTCCATGAGATTCTCCAGGCCAGAATACTGGAGTGGGTAGCCATTCCCTTCTCCAGGGGAGCTTCCTGACCCAGGGATCTAACCCAAGTCTCCTGCATTACAGGCAGATTCTTTACCATCTGAGCCATAGGCTACACCCCAATGCAAAATAAAAAGTTTTAAAAGGCAAAAAATAAAAATAAAATTAAAAAGGAATGAAGAGCTAATGATGAAATTTCAGTTATCTGTGAATGCATTGCAAACATCTTCCAGTGTAAAAGAAATTTGAGTTCTAAATGTCTTTCAGATTACATCAGTGGGAAGTATGGACGACTCTTCCTTGGGAATATAACTATGGGGGAAAAATCAACTTTGAGGAAAGAACCTTTTTTGTTGACAAAATAATAACACCATCTTTGTATTATTAAAAAAAATGGTAATTCTAATATGGGGAAATGTCACAGAAAAAAATGGCTATGTTGGCTCAGCAGAATGTTTGGTAAATGTTAACGCTAAAAACACTAAGCATGAGCTATGTGTAACTGTAATTCCTAAAGCCTCTGGAAGTCAGTAAATGTTACATAACAACCACCATCATCATTTCACTAGGGATTTAAAAACAGGATCAGTCTGTTCTTGCTGAAAGAATAAAAAATTCTCCTTTTGTGAAATAATAGTGACCTCCAGTGGCTGTCTTATTATAGCACTTTACATTTTCTCAAACGCTGCTTAAAAAAAATTACAGAAATGATACAAAAAGATAAAATCTTTTCCAGATTTTAAACATTTATCTTTTCATTTCACACGTTTAGGTTGACTGTGTCTGGTTGTCAGCACTGTTCTGAGCATCAGGAGAGAAAAGCATGGGCTCAGAGTCCGAAGACAGAGCCTTGGGCACATGCGATGACCTCAAAGCTGTCTGACTCTGGACAAGGTCCCTTTGGACTTCCCTGAGCCTTGGCCTTCTCCCAGTGCTGTTCTGAGTAACAGTGAAAGCATACGTAGAAACACTCTTTATACTGTAGTGCTCCTTGCAGAGAAATGGTACTATGTCATGTATGTTTCCTTCTTTAGAGTTTTTGAAACATATCAAGAAGGTCAAGCCATATGAGGTTGATATAGGAATGGGCAACCTTCCATTCAGACCCAAGAACAGAAGAAATAAATTGCCCTCTGGAAGCTAAAACATGAAATCAACTTCAAAGAGACCAGGAGAAAGAAATGTGAAGTTCTCCAAGTGTATGGTGATTTCATGAGGTGGACACCATTGGTTGCCGCTTCCTTCCCTGTTCTCTCTTACCAGAAGAGCCTTAGTTTCATTTTGGGGTTCACCCTCCCATGTTTTATAAATCACTAGGAGCTAAGTCGATCATACTTTTATTCTCTTTCCCAGTGACCGGATTTGGCCACGGTTATATGACCCAGCCAGCTCGATAGGATCCAAATTCTTCCTGGGGGCAGTAGCATGCACAGCCATGCTGTTATTCTTGCTATGGAAAAAATATTTACAGACGGTAACCTCCCTCCAGCCCCTGTTTTGAGGGGGTATGATCATGTCTGCACGGGATACCTGGCGCTTCGGCAGCTGTCTGTGGCTGTGGGAGGAGATACTGGTGGTGCCCTGCAGGCAGCAGAGCAGAGATGCAGAAATTACCTGAATCCTTAAAAACAGTGTTGCACTGTGGGTTTTGCCAGTCTTAGAATTGCCTACCTGTGTATTTGTAATGTGAGAGATGAAGCCCATTGCCTTTAAGGACATATTTAGTTGGAAATTTTGTTACTTGTAGTGGAAGGTAGCCTTACACATTCCATGAGGTGTTGTCACTCTCAAGGCCTCTAAGCTTGGAAATGTCTGGGCCTTGATGAATTCCTTTTTAAAAATCATCTACAGCATATGAAGACTCCTGAAAGTCCCTTGGACAGCAAGGACATCAAACCAGTCAATCTTATGGGAGATCAACTCTGAATATTCACTGGAAGGACTGAGGCTGAAGCTGAAGCTCCAGTATTTTGGTCATCTGATGCGAACAGCTGACTCATTGGAAAAGTCCCTGATGCTGGGAAAGATTGAGGGCAGAAGGAGAAGAGGGCATCAGAGGATGAGATGGCTGGATGGCATCACCAATGCAATGAACATGAACTTGGGCAAACTCTGGGAGATGGTGAGGGACAGGGAGGTCTGGAGTGTTGCAGGCCATGGGGTCGCAAAGAGCTGGACATGACCGGGCAACTGAACAACAACAGCTTATGTTCATAGAGTTATAATTAAATATAATGTATACCATAATTTTCATATTAGTGAAACAACTGGGTTTCAGACTAAAGAGAAATCTTTACAAAGGAGAAGATATTGGTATCTGATGATGCAACTGACATTGTATCATTGGATTTAATTACTTAAAGGATCAATTTACAAAATAAGCAACAGCTCATACAGCCTAGTATCAGAAAAACAAATAACTCTACTAAAAATGGGCAGAAGACCTTCATAGAGATTCCTCCAAAGAAGACATACAGATGGCCAATGGGCACATGAAAAGATGCTCAGCATCGCTAGTTCTCAGAGAAAAGCAAATCAAAACTACAATGAGGTTATTACCTCATACCAGTCAGAATGGCCATTATCAAAAAGTCTACAAATAAGTACTGGAGAGGGCTTCCTAGGTGGCAGTAGTGGTAAAGAACCAGCCTGCCAAAGCAGAAGATGTAAGAGACACAGGTTCCATCCCTGGGTTGGGAAGATCCCCTGTAGGAGGGCATGACAACCCATTCCAGTATTCTTGCCTGGGGAATCCCATGGAACAAGGAGTGTAGTGGGCTGTACTCCATAAGGGTCACAAAGAGTTGGACATGACTGAAGTGACTTAGCACGCACGCAAGTACTGGAGAGGGTGTGGAGAAAAGTGAACCCTCCTAGTCTTTTGGAGTAAATACAAATTGATACAGTTACTCTAGGGAACAGTATAGAGGCTCCTTTAAAAAACTAAAAATAGAGTTACCATATGATCCAGCAAGCCCACTCCTGGGCATATAGCCAGGAAAGATGAAAAATCTAATTTGAAAAGATACATGTACCCCAATGTTCATAGCAGCATTATTTACAATAACCAAGACACGGAAGAAATCTAAGTATCCATTGGATAAAGAAGATGTTCTTTGTATATACAATGGAATATTACTCAGCCATAAAAAAGAATGAAATAATGTCATTTGCAGCAATATGGATGGACCTAGAGATCATCATACTAAATGAAATAAGCCAGATGGAGAAAGACATATATCACTTATATGTGGAACCTAAAGTGTGATACAAATGAATTTATTTACAAAACAGGAATAGACTCACACATACAGAAAACAAACTAATGATTACCAAAGGGGAAAAGGAGGAGGATAAATTAGGAGTTTAGGTTTAACAGATACATACTATTATATATAAAACAGATGAACAAGAACCTCCAAATAGGACAGGGAACCATATTCAATACCTTGTTGAATGGAAAACAATTTGAAAAAGAATATATAGAGATATAACTGAATCACTTTACTGTACACCTGAAACTAACACCATGTTGTAAATCAACTATACTTCAATTTATTAATATATAAATGTACGTATATGGGCTTCCCAGGGGGCTCCAGTGGTAAAGAACCTGCCTGCCAATGCAGGAGACATAAGAGATGCAGGTTCGATCTCTGAGTTGGGAAGATCCCCTGGAGGAGGGCCTGGCAACCCACTCTAGGATTCTTGCCTGGAGAAGCCCACGAACAAAGAGCCTGTTGGGCTACAGTCCATAGGGTCAGACATGATTGAAGCTGCTTAGCACACACGCACATATATATATATATATATATGCATATATACATATATATATTTGATACATATATGTGTGTGTGTGTGTGTGTGTATATATATATATATATATATATATTTGATGAATATGATACCGCCCAGTATTTGTTTTTGTGAAAAAGCACACAGTTCCTATCTCCTGTCACTATGTACCAGGAATAATGGTAGTTTCCACCTTCAGGTTCATTGAGAGGATTAAATGAGAAACTGAATCTGAAATTTAGGTTCTCACTAAGTCATGGTTTCCTTCTATTCCTCATCCCTACCCATCAAACCTCCTGCACAGCTCACATTCTCACACAAGCTCTTCCCAAATTAAACTTATCTGTTAATTTAGGTCCTCTTTGCAGTCAAGACTGTGGTCTGAGTTTTATCTACAACTGCTAAGTTTTCTGCTGCATCTGGGCATATTCTTGTCTCTAGATACTCACCAGGATTGCAAGGAGGTCAGGAAGGCAAAGATGTTGGCCTTCCTTATTTGTGAGTATGTGCATTCTCTGACTCTTCTCAACCCTTTCCCAGTCCCCCCGTATTTATCTTTCTGACCTAAACATAGCCGTTACCCAATAATTGATGAGAACTGCCTGTTTTAGCAATCCTCCTGACATAACAGTGCTGAGCTCCACAGACAAGTTGAGAAAGGGCAAAATGACCTTGCTTTTTAATATGCAGGCTGTGAAGTTCCTTTTTAGCTTTTTAAAAGCTACTTCCTCTCCTGGAGTGGGGAGGACTGTATTGCTTCTAAGGCAAGAACGAAAGTTGGAATTTGGCCAGAGAACTGATGGTACTATCACTGGGTCCCAGAGGCCAGCGCTATGTCAACAATGAAAGCAGAGCTTCCCCTGTCACATACTTGCTGGACATTCTTGAAATGACTAATTTAATAGCAAAGATTTAATAAGTGCCTTTTATATGCCTGGCACCGTTCTAAGTGCTTTTACGTTGAATAATTTAATCATGGTTTTTGCACTTAACAATCACAGCAAACTGAGGAGGTGGGTATAATGATGGTCTCTGTTTTCCACGTGGGGAAACAGAGGCACAGAGAGATGGAGAAGCCTGCAGATGACCAATAAGTGGCAGATGTGGGATTCAACCCCGGGCGACCACCCTCATGAGCGTGCTCTGTCACCCATGCATTACACCATGTGTGTGCACATGGCCGCCACTCCTCCACTTAGCCATTGACATGTTCACTAGGCATGCATGCGCTCCTCCTGTGTACAAGGAGCCAGGGGGCTGAAGACACCTTAGACATCATTCCTGCTTTAAGGAACACCACAATAAAGTTGTGAAACATATAGAGAAACAGGTAATGGAGACCCTACATCCCTCGGAACTGTTTTTAACCTGCTACATCATCCACCCGTCCACTATCTTCCACTATCTTCTATTTCATAGGACAAGGCTCAACTGAACATTTTTTTGCCACTATTGCCTTGCTGTGTGTATGAGTTTGCTAGGATTGCCATAACAGAGACTTCATGCCTGCTAAGTTGCTTCGGTCATGTCTGACTCTTTGAGACCATATGGACTATAGCCAGCCAGGCTCCTCTGTCCATGGGATTTTCCAGGCAAGAACACTGGAGTGGGTTGCCATTTCCTTCTCCAATGCATGAAAGTGAAAAGAGAAAGTGAAGTCGCTCAGTCGTGCCCGACTGTTCGCGACCCCATGGACTGCAGCCTACCGGGCTCCTCCCTCCATGGGATTTTCCAGGCAAGAGTACTGGAGTGGGATGCCAGTGCCTTCTCCGTCACAGAGACTAGGTCGCTTTAAACAACAGAAGTTTATTTTCTTGCAGTTCTGGGAGCTAGAAGTTCAGGTTTCGAGTGTCAGCCAGCTTAGTTTCTTCTGAGGACTCTTTCTCTTTAGCATTGTAGATGGCCATTGTCGCCGTGTATCTTCAGTTGTCTTCTCTCAATATGTATCTATGTCCAAAAGTGCTCTTCTTAGAAGGACATGAGTAGAACTGGGTTAGGGCTCATTCTAAAGACCTCATTTTAACCTAATCACCTCTGTAAAGGCCCTTCCTCCAAATACAGTCACATTCTTAGGTACCTGAGTTAGGACTCCAATATGTGAACTTGAGGGGGACATGATTCAACCCATTTCAATGTATTAACTCCTCCTCCCTAACAACTTCTCCAGAAAGTACTTTGACATCTTTAACAACTGTGAACTTCCAGCACTCAGAAGAATTAAAAACCTTTCTCCGCTTGAGGCAGGGAAAGAAGAACATAATTATGTGTATTGCAAGCAAAGTGTATAATTATGATGTTGTGAATGATTCCTAGGGGCAAGCCTTTGGTTATTCAAAAACACTGCCTGGAATTGTTTTCACAGGCTAATTTAACCTTCTCCTCATCACAAGATATTACATATATGTGTACCATGAAGTGAAGTTTATCCTAATAACAAGGTCAAACTTCCTTTCATATCTCCCAGAAGTGGTTAGTATATCCTAAACATCTTTTGGGGCAGGAAAAAATTAAGAGTTGGTCCTAAGCAGATAAAGTAAACAAAAGGGTGGGAAGTCTTCCTAAATAATTCATGGTTAGACCCATTATCCACTTTAGTGAATCAGGGGCAGTGAATTTCACCTTTTTAATACAAAGAAATAATAAAATTATAATTTTACAATAGTTATTACAGCTATTATTGCAAATAATAATAAACATATATAAATATAAAATATAGGCCAATGTATAACATAATACAATTAATCAAATATGTAATCTGTAGATAATATATAACATATGTTATAATAAAAAAGTGGATGGCAGCTTGTAATTTGCAGTGTGTTAAAGTGACAATGTCATGTCAAAATTTGAAATAATATTCAGATATTCCATGTTCATTTTTCAAGAGGGTAGACTATTCCTTTCCAGCACTAATATTTAGCTGTATTCATCTCAAAACTTAATGCCTTTAAAAAGAAACTCTCATTTTTAAAAATATGACTGGAAAAAATTCCACAGTGTCGATGTTTAATCCACTCTCCAGGTAATATAACTGAATTCTTTAATGAATTGCATCCTGGCATTGTCTTACCCACTGAAGAATCCCTGTGGTATAATGTTTATATAATTCCCTAATAAAAATTCACAGCTCACACCTTCATGTATTTCTGATGATTCATAGCAACATGTCCCAAATTGCTTAAGAGGGATTAATAGATTGCTTAAAAGCCATTGTAAGTGAAAATGACAATTTTATCACTGTGACTAAAGTAAATATTTTCTTTGGACATAAATGAATGATTTGTAAAAAAACACAAGGTAGGCTTACATCATGCATTTTCCCCAAGAATTCAGTATTTTCCATTAATATCTACCTGTTAAATCCATTAGAACAGCTTTTCATTTCTAAATGAAAGTTAAAGCTGGTATACTGAAGATATTTTCCATGAAGAACTTTAGTTTATCATAGGAACACATTTCCTTCCTTGAGGAATTTCAAATTGTTTGTAAATACAAATGTTGTAAGAATTAAGAACATCATTTCCTTGCCCATAAAATCCAGAAAACTTGGCAAACAAGGAATCATAGAATTTTTTTTAATCTCCCATAATGCCAGAATTGTTCTATTCTATTTTAAGATCAAGTGTTAGAATCGATAATATTTAAGTTACCTCCTAATTTTAATATTTTTGCAATTTTCTGATTCTTCCAGACCACTATAAACCTGGCTAGAATAGTGTTTTTCAAAGAGTATGTGCATGCAGTTGCTCAATCATATCCAGCTCTTTACAGCCCCATGGACTGTAGCCTGTCAGGCTCCTCTGCTCATGGGATTTTCCAGGCAAGAAAAATGGAACAGGTTGCCTTCTCCTACTCTGGGGATCTTCCTGTCCAGGGATCGAACGTATGTCTCTTGTGTCTTCTGCATTGGCAGGCAGATTCTTTACCACTGAGTCATCTGGGAAGCCTGTATTTCAAACAGTAAAGTATAATTATAATGTAAACCTCTTTTAAGGAAAAACATTTCTTTAGCTCCCGATGTTGACTTAAATTACTTAAATAGATTCAAGCATAAAACTAGTTTTATTCTTACAATTCTTATACAACTATTAAAAACAAACTTACTAAGTCAAGTAATACAAAAAATTAACTTAAAATAACTGATCAATTCATTCATTCCAGAATTGTTTATTAGGTGTGTTCTACACTCAAGGAACTAATCCAGGAGCTAGACTTACCACAGTAAAGAGTATAGATGAAAATCCTCGCCTTTCCATAATTTATTCTAATAGGGGAAAGAGAGAGCAAGAAGGGCAACAAAGTCAACTACATACTACGTTAAAAGGAAATTGGTTGGGGAAAAAAGAGTAGGACAGGAAGTGGATAAGAGGAGTGTCTGTTTTTAGCAGAGTGATCAAGGAAGCAAAGATTTGAACAAGGCTGGGAGGAGGTGAGGGGGTGAGCCATGTGGATAGGCCATTCTCAAAGCTTTGCTTTTTGCCCTAAATGAAGTGATATGCCACTAGGGGCTTTTGAGCAGAGGATTGACTCCACCTGACTTGTGTTTAACAGGATTGCTCAGGCAGCTGTGGAAGTGAAACTAGGCTGAATAAAGGGTTTCCACGTGGATCATTTTCCTAGAGACACACTCCTGGATTCTCACATCCCCCTTCCTCTCATTGATGAGATTGGGAGAATCAGGAAGGTTTAATCAACAATTTTCTCCTCTCTGTCTAGAATCTGCCCTCCAGAGAGGGTACACTCTGAGCCTCTCTCAGCTGTACAAAAGCTTAGAGAGGCAGGTTATACCTTGCACAGAGCTTCTGTTGTTTTTAGGGGTGAGTCTGCTTCATTTCAGGGAATGGCACACCACTCCAGTATTCTTGCCTGGGAAATCCCATGGACAGAGGAGCCTGGTGGGCTACAGTCCATGGGGTTACAAAGAGTCAGACATGACTGAGTGATTGAGCGCTTACGCGCGCACACAGAAACACACACACACACACACACACACACACATACACACTGCTTCATTCAGGAAGGAAACATTAGCTGGACTAAGAGGTACTTTGGCCAAGATGGCTAGATCTTCACCAAAATTTATTTTCTCTACCTTGTGGACGCAGAACTAAATTTTCCTGCTTTCCCAATCTTCCTTAGTGTCAAGTGAAGCCATGTAACTGAGTTCCAGGTGATGGAACATGAATTGAACTTCTGTCCAGTACAGACACATAAAAACCTCCTGTGTAATCTTTCACACTCACTCTTCCCCGTCTACTGGCCAAACACAGAGACTTCAAAAAACACTCTAAAGCCCTTGAGGATAATAGAGTCATATTATGAAAGGTCAGTGAAAGTTGCCTGCCAAGCAGGACATCCTTGTTGGGCTTTGAATGAGTAATAAATAAACTTTTGTTTTATTAAGCCACTGAGACTTTAGAGCTGGTTTGTTAGCAAAACAGCATTTCTTAACCATAACAAATACAAGTCAAATTCTCCAAAGAGCTTTTATCAGTAATAAAACAAATATTGCTTCTGTCTGTCTGAATCCTGGTCTGTACCTCAATTTGTTCTAATCTTGGGAGGAGGAAGCAAGTATTATCTATCAATTTCTTAAACCTCCAGCAGATTGTGTAGTTCTCTTGGTGTATATGATATGGTTGACTTGCCTGGAATGTAGGACCTAGAAGAAGGGAGCCAGTCATTTGCTGGGTTTCATGTCTAAGAGTGTTCCACATTTTGGTCAATGTTCAATGGCAAATTTGAGTAGGGAGCAGTGTATGGTCTCATCCAAAATGTTAGTTTTTTTTTTTTTAATTCTTGCATTATACCCTCAACAAATTTTTCTATGCACCATATTGCTGATAATTCCAGAAATTGTTGCCTATAGTTCCAGAGGGCAGTCGAGTTTCATAAATGAGAAAGTGGCCTAACCCACACATTTAGGATAGCTGATTCATATTACATGACTACACCCACATGTTGGCGTGGTCCATTCTTTTCCTAAATAATGAAGTTAAAATTCTATGAATGCTGTTGTGAACATTTCTTACATCAAGCAATTATGTTTTGTTATCATATAATATTGCAGCTTGTGATAAAAAAAATATTGAAGAAGGAAAGTTTCACCTATAGTGTTCCTCCCAAAGCAAATAAGGCCAAAGTCTCTATCATTTGGATCCATAATGTGACACAAATCTAAAAATTATTTTGACTTACTCAGCAGGACAAAGACTGTTTCTGATTTATTAAATGTGCACGTATATGTAATAACAAAGTAGTCAATCCCATTGCTGGTTACATTACATCTCCTTTCCCTGAATCCTAGAAAGATTTAACCAGCAAAGTTAAGCTCTCCCTTCTTATGTACTAGGAAAAGGGACGATGAGAAGATGGTTATGTCCCAGTGAGCAGTAGGTAGAAGGCAGTGGGACGATGAAAATCTCCACAGCCTAGACACCCACTGAGGCAGCTGCGGTTGATGTTACATCGTCCTGACACAGTGATAACCCGAGACCCAGCTTGACTCCTCAAAATTGTCATAAGATATGAAAGTAGGGAACCTGAACCATGGCAGAACCTGAGCACTGGATCTTCCATAAGATAGAGTCGCCCCAGAGGCCCTGACCCAGGAGAGATCTCTATCTTGGATGGAGAGACGGTTGTGCAGTTGATAAAATTTCTGTCTGTTACTTTTTGTCAAGACATGAGAAAATGAGAATTTCTTTTTCTTTTTGTCAGACCTGGTTTTAAAGATTATTTTATTAAATTTATTATTCAATTTAGTGCAGCCATGCCAAAATACAGCAAGAGTTGAAGTAGGGTGTAGGTTGTTGGCTAACCCACAGAAGTTACTCTGTGATAAAAAGTCAACCATATGGATGATTCATGTTGATGTATGGCAGGAACCAAGGCAATGTTGTAAAACAATTATCCTCCAATAAAAAAAAAATTTTCAAAAAGGAAAAAAAGTCAGTTATACTAATCACAAGAACACAGGTGTTCTCACGCAAACACACATATACAGGCATACACACTCATTCTTATTCATTAGAAATTATCTATGCATATTTAGCTATATAGCCAATTTTAAAATTATCTTCATAATAACTTTATATTTCTTTGTTGCTTGACTCATATTAAGGTAAGCTTCATAATAGTCTCCATTTTGCACATTTTTATTAATCTTTTTAATGTCAAATGAAAACATTCACAATTCCATTTGTATTTATTTCTTCATAAGCCAGTGGGGTTTTTTTGATCACTCTAATATTATTTTGTAAATGATTCAGATTCTATACAGTTTTGCCATTAAAAAACTTACATAACACTCCCAATTAGGTAAAGTTCAGAAAATTATTTACCTAGTTACAAACACTGCATAGTGTGGGAATTGAGGTATTTTCAATTGTTACTATTTATTAATTTTTTAAAATTCTCACCTCTTTTCCAAATTTATTCAAATTATTTATGGTTCTCAATCTGGCCACACATTAGAAGCTCTTGGGTTGCTTTTAAAATTACCATTGTTAGAGTCCCACCTCATGTCAACTGAATCCAAATCTCAGATATTTGGATTCTGAAATCTCAGATATTTATATTCTGCAAAAATAAAAACAAAGCAAAAAATGTCTAGGCAATTCTAAATAAGAAGCCAGGGTTGAGAATACTGACTTATTCCAAAGGTTGCAACATGGACCTAAATGAAGTAATTTGACTGTCCTCTCTTACATATCTGTCATCACCAATAAATATGTGGTTGTTAGTTGAGAGTTGAGAATTAAGAATTAAGGATAAAAGTGACTTGAAATCTGAAAACTACACCCAGATTTTACATTCTCACTAAATATGATCAAATATGTATTAATATATCTGGGTTGAAATTTTAAAGATCTCCAAAATTACTTCTATAGCTAATTGGAGAGCTAGATATACAAGCAAATACATACATATGTATTTCTGTTTTCTTTCTTGTAGTGGATCCTTGCCAACTCTTTGCTTTAATAGCACAGGATTGTGCTGTGCTGTGCTTAGTTGCTCAGTCGTGTCCGACTCTTTGCAACCCTATGGACTGTAACCTGCCAGGCTCCTCTGTCCATGGGATTCTCCAGGCAAGAATACTGGAGTGGGTTCCCATGCCCTCTTCCAGGGGATCTTCCTGGTCTAGGGACCAAACCCAAGTCTCTTATGTCTCCTGCATTGGTAGGTGGGTTCTTTACCACTAGAACCACCTGGGAAGCCACAGGAATAATTCCTACTATACATCATGATATAGGGTCCTTATTTAATGCCTGATGATCCGTTGTGATAGCAGAAGCAGTAACACATTGTAACAGTAAGAGTTAATATTTACTCAGTGTTACTATGAGGAAATTATTATTCTATGCATTTGATACAAGTGAATTTTAGTCTGTTTTGTATGTACCGTTATTATCTCCATTTCATATGCTCCACAGGTATGCCTCAGTTGCACTGTTTCAATGCTTTCCCTTGGATTTCATAGGGGTAGAAATGCCCATTTGACCTTGATTTTGTTTTTTTGCAAAAATGTAGTCAGAGACATTGATTACCATGCTACAATAATAATCACAATGAAAATGAATATATTAAAATGAGTAATAAAGAAAAATATATCTCTAAAGACAAATCATCTTTATTTTTTCACCAAATAAACAAAATCTATGTAATCTAGCATCTTTCCTACTAGGAAATTTTGACTAAATTCAGCACAGAAGAACAGTAATTAATATATTCTTGTGCTGGTCGCATTTTTCTTCCTACTCCTCTTAATTTAATTTACTTTTTTATTTTTAATTGGCCTAGTTTCTATTATATTTGATTTTATCGATTGCCAACAATTGTTTTTCTGGAACAGGCACAATACAAATGGGAAATAAATATCTTAAATGACCAGGACTGCATTTCAATTGAAACCTTAGAGAAAAGACCAGAGGATGTGTGGTTCTGTCCTATAGATATAAATATTCTATTATCAAATTTTAATGCTTGGCTGAAGCAGTATTTCTTGTTACTGGAGTTGCCTTGATTAATCACCTTGCCTGTTCCTCCTTCCTTCTTTCTTCCCTTCCATATATATTTATTGAGAATATATATTTATTGAGAATATATACTGGAGAAAATATACTCCAGTATATACCAGCTCTTTTATACTTTAGGAATACAGATAGGATATCTGCTTTCATAACAGTTAATTCTAGTGAGAGTTGGACCGTGAAGAAAGCTGAGCGCCAAAGAATTGATGCTTTTGAACTGTGGTGTTGGAGAAGACTCCTGAGAGTCCCTTGGACTGCAAGGAGATCCAACCAGTCCATTCTGAAGGAGATCAGCCCTGGGTGTTCTTTGGAGGGAATGATGCTAAAGCTGAAGCTCCAGTACTTTGGCAACCTCATGGGCAGAGTTGACTCATTGGAAAAGACTCTGATGCTGGGAGGGATTGGGGGAAGGAGGAGAAGGGGATGACAGAGGATAAGATGGCTGGATTGCATCACCGACTCGATGGACATGAGTTTGAGTGAACTCCGGGAGCTGGTGATGGACAGGGAGGCCTGGTGTGCTGCGATTCATGGGGTCACATAGAGTCGGACACGACTGAGTGACTGAACTGAACTGAACTGAACTGGATTCTAGTATTTAGGAAAGAATCATAGCCCTGTAGAAAATATTGTTCAAAGTAAATATTATTTTCCTACATTTCCTCTGATGGAAAAAATGTATAATTATTCCTTTCTTATCTTCTGCCAGTGAAAGAAGGAATCATCCCTGTCCTAAATTTTCTGGTGTCTAAGCATATTTATGCTTCTAAAAGCATTAAGGAGCATCAACTATGAAACTGAGTTATTTAGCCACAAAGTCTGATACGGAGACAATCTTCTGCACAGAATTCGTACTCATTTCTAATCAACTGGACTGGGCTCCTCCAAAGCAAAGGATCTCTGAGAACTAGCCTCCAAAGCAATAGTGTTCACCATGACAATTGCCAACTGTAGACTACTTCAACACAACTCAGTCTTCATCAGTGGGGCATAGTTACTGGCATAGGAACTGAAAAGGCTGATCAGCTATGCAATGTGAGAATCAGAATTATGTGTTTAGAATAGTGGCTTTTGAGCCAATGCATGTCACATTACAGAACACAAAGTCTTACTTAGTCAAACAGCGGTTATAGCTCTTCACAAGAGGATAAGCCCCACATACATACAATATGGTAAGGATACTTGTTTTCCTTTCTACACACTTTATTTTTCCCCCAAGTTTTGAGGAAGATAATAACTGAAGGGGAATTTTTTTTTCTAGGAAGGGGAAATATCTCTGAGAAAATGGTGTTTAAAACTAAAGGAAGGAGAGAACAAGATGGCGGAGGAGTAGGTGGACGTGGAGTACATCTCTCTCCACGGATACATCAAGAATACACCTTCAGACACAGAAGTGCATGCAGAACACCAGTGGAGAGTGGACAGGAGTACCTGACCAGAGGAAAAGAATATATAGACCCATGCAAAACTCGGTAGGATGGAGGAACTAAGCAGAAAAACAGGAGTGTTAGTAGCACTGGACCTGCCCTCGGCAGGTGGGGGAACTGAAGCAGGGGTCCCATCCCCATACAGGGGCAATTGTCCGAGTCAGAAGAGAAACATTAAAGGCTGAGAGTGAAACAGCTGATCTGTGGCAGGCTAAATGGGATGAGAATCAGACAGTCCTTGCCTCAGCCATGCCATACATACCCCACATAGGGACGCAAGTCCCCTAGAAGGTGCAGTGACTGGGAGCTGGAGTTTAGGGATTGTGGAGCAATCCCAGGGCGAGGGCTTCTGTTGACTGCAGAGAGACAGATCAAGGGGATGTGAGGGAGGAGATTATGGTGGGAAGTGCCTGTGGAGGAAAGCCAGGCAGCCATGGAAGCAAGGCGATACTGCTGAGTCACGCATAGGGGGTGGGGCCATCACCATAGCCTCTCACTCCCCACAGGCCCCATCAGCAGTTGAACAATAGAGAGGCTGGCCCATCAAGCGCCTGACACATGGTACTACTGAGTAGAACCCCATCCAGGGTGCCCCTTTAAGTGCCTGACATGCTGCTCTACGGAGTAGGACCCCAGCAGGGGGGGCCCTCTATGTGCCTGATGCCCTGAACATCAGAGAAGGACCCCAGGCAAGGGAGCCCTCTAAGTGCCTGAATGGGTGGAGCTATGGAGAAAGACTGGCCAAAGAGGCCTTCTGATTGCCAGCTACAAGAGGCTCAAAAAAAGACTCTGATAGGGCCATAACTCCTGTGGTGGAGGCAGTCCCTGTCTCTGCACACTTGGTGCTGCTAGGGTCCCTGCAACCCAAGCAGCTGCAACACCTCCACAGCTGGCCCTCACAGGGGCAGACCCAAGTCCTCCAGGGCAGCCTCAGGAGCAAACCCCAGTAGACAATCCACGTGTAGAGGTGGAAATAAAGCCACAATTGAAACCCAGGGGCAATGTGGCTAAAGAAGAAGACCCAAAACCTTCCCACCAGCTGTACAAGCTGCAGGTTAAATCCACATGATCAACTAGGCAGACTCTGTCTATGGCATAACATAAAAGGACATTGAGAGCCCACAAAAGAATATACACTAGCTCTAATAGCTGTGGACATCAGAGACAAGAACACACAGGAGTAGGACCAGATTAGAGTCTGAGCTGCCCCCACAGCAGGTCCAGAGACCAGCACAGTGTTGGAGGGCATCCTAGGGAGGGGATGTGGACTGTGACTCCCAGCGAGGGAAAGGACTCTCACAGCAGTGATTCAAGAAAAACATTTATTATTATTATGTTTTGACTTGTTCTGTAGATTCTTTTGGATTTTTTTTCTTTTTCTTTTTTCACCCTTTGTTGTAGTTGTTAATTTCATTGGCATTATGAGATCTAATTAAGCTTTTGAGTTTTGTTTTTTTTTTTTCAGTCACACTTTTTATTGTTGTTATAAACCTCTGCCTTTATGTTGGGCTTTTGCAGTTATGTGGGGTTTTCCTTTTTTTTCTTTTCTTTTTTTAATTTTAATTTTTTAAGCCTATTATTATTTTTTCTACATTTTTTCCTTTGTTTGCTTTTCCTACTATTCTTTTCCCCTTGCAGTTAATCTTTAATGTATATAAATCTTCTTATCTACCTCTATTTAACTTTGCATATCTATTCTTTCTTTTCTTTCTTTCCTTTCCTCTCAACATATTTTGTTTTCATTGCTTTATTCCCCACTTGGCACCTTGCTTTAGTTTTATTTCCCAGCTTGTGCTTTTAGTTAGTTTTGTTCTTAACTGGTAGATATAATTTTTGGTTTCCTTTGTTCACCAGGTCAATCTACTGTATTTATTTTTGTTGGACTGCTTTAATTTTGCATATGTGTGTATATGTGTATGTGTATATTCTAGTATTTTAATTATTATTTGCCTGATTTTGTAACTGCCATTTGTCTGGGTTCATCTTTGCTTTCTCATTTTTAGGTATTGTTTTAATCTCAATTAATGCCATAACAAACCACTTGTGGAATCTTCCTTCCTGACCAGAGATCAAGCCCTGAACCTTTGGGGTGGGAGCACTGATTCCAAGACCCTAGACGACCAGAGGACTAACCCTAGGAAGTATCAAATAGTGAGAACTCACACAAAGGAAACCACCTGAAGACAAAATCCAGCATCACCCAAGCACCAGTAGCACCCTGTTCAGGATGCCTCATCTAAACAACAAACAAGACAAAAAATACAAACTTCCACCAGACAGGATTACCATATCACTCAGCCTTGCCCATCAGAGTAAAAAAAACAAAAAAGACTCAGCACAAACCTCACCCTATAGGAAGCTTACACAAACCACTGGACCAACCCTAGGAGGGCAGAAACCAAAAGGAAGAAAGAATGCAACCTTGAAGCATGGGAAAAGGAGACCTCAAAGACAATAAGTTTAAAAAAAAATAATGAAAAGGCAGAAAAAACCCACACAAAGGAAGGAACAAACTAGAAACACAGAAGTCCAAATAAATGAAGAGGAAATAGGCAAACTACCTGAAAAAGAATTCAGAATAATGATAGTAAAGAGGACCAAAAACCTTGAAAACAGAACAAAGAAAATGCAAGAATCAGTTAACAAAGACCTAGAAGGATTAAAGAATAAACATACAGAGACAAGCAACACAATTACTGAAATTAAAAATACTCTAGAAGGAATCAATAGCAGAATATCTGAAGCAGGAGGACGAATCAGTGAGCTGAAAGATAAAATGGTGGAAATAACTTCTGAAGAGAAGAATTAAGTTAAAAGAATGAAAAGAATTGAGGAAAGTCTCAGAGACCTCTGGGACAATATCAAATGCACCAACATTTGAATTATAGGGGGTCCCAGAAGAAGAGAAAAAGAAAGGGTGTGAGAAAATTTTTTAAGAGATTATGGTTGAAAATTTCCCCAACATGGAAAAGGAAATAGTCAATCAAGTCCAAGAGGCACAAAGAGTCCCATACAGGATAAACCCAAGGAGAAACACGCCAAGACACATACTAACCAAACTAACAAAGACTAAACACAAAGAAAGAATATTAAAAGCAGCAAGGGAGAAGCGACAAGTAACATACAAGGGAAGCCCCATACATTTAACAGCTGATCTTTCAGCAGAAACCCTGCAGGCCAGAAGAGAATGGCAGGATATATTTAAAGTACTGAAAGGGAAAAATCTACAACCAAGATTACTGTACCTGACAAGGATCTCATTCAAAATTGATGGAGAAATAAAAAGCTTTTCAGACAGGCAAAAGTTAAGAGAAGTCAATACCACCAAACCAGCTTTACAACAAATGTTAAAGGGACTTATATAGTTAAGAAATACAAGAGAAGAAAAAGATCTACAAAAGCAACCCCAAACAATTAAGAAAATGGCAATAGGAACATATATATCAATAATTACTTTAAATGCAAATGGATTAAATGCTCCAACCAAAAGACACAGACTGGCTGAATGGATACAAAAACAAGACCCATATGTATGCTGTCTACAAGACACTCACTTCAGACCTAAAGACACATAGACTGAAAGTGAGCGGATGGAAAAATATATTCCATGCAAATGGGAAGCAAAAGAAAGCTGGAGTAGCAATCCTCATATCAGACAAAATAGACCTTAAAATAAAGAAGATTATAAGAGATAAAGAAGGACACTAAATAATGATCAAGGGATCAATCCAAGGGAAGACATAACAATTTGTAAATATCTATGTACCCAACATAGGAGCACCTCAATACATAACACAAACACTAACAGACATAAAAGGAGAAATTGACAGTAACACAATAATAGTAGGAGACTTAAACACCCCACTCACACCAATGGACAGATCATCAAAACAGAAAATTAATAAGGAAGCACAAGTCTTAAATGATACATTAGAAAAGATGGATCTCATTGACATCTTCAGGACATTCCATCCAAATGCAGAAGAATACACATTCTTCTCAAGTGCACATGGAATATTCTCCAGGATAGACCACATCTTGGGTCACAAATCAAACCTCAGCATCTTTTCCGACCACAACACTATGAGACTAGATATCAATTACAAGGGAAAAAACTGTAAAAAACACAAGCACATGGAGGTTAAACAATATATTTCTAAATAACCAAAAGGTTACTGAAGAACTCAAAAGGGAAATTAAAAAAAATTTTAGAAACAAATGACAATGAAAACTCAAAACCTATGGGATGCAGCAAAAGCAGTTCTAAAAGGGATGTTTATAGCAATACAATCCTACCTCAACAAATAAGAAAAACATCTAATAGACAACCTAACTTTACACCTAAAACAACTGGAAAAAGAAGAACTAAAAAACCCCAAAGTTAGCAGAAGGAATGAAATCATAAAGATCTAATCAGAAAGAAATGAAAGAAACAATAGTAAAGATTAATAAAACTTAAATCTGGTTCCTTGAGAAGATAAACAAAATTAACAAACCTTTAGCCAGACTCATAAAGAAAAAAGAGAAGAATCAAATCAACAAAATTAGAAAGGAAAAAGGAGAGGTTACAACAGACAATGCAGAAATACAAAGGATCCTAAGAGACTATTATGAACAACTATATGGCAATAAAATGGATAACCTGGAAGAAATGGACAGATTATTAGAAAAGTTCAATTTTCCAAGACTGAACCAGGAAGAAATAGAAATTATGAACAACACAATTGGAAGCACTGAAATTGAAGCTGTGATCAAAAATCTTCCCAAAAACAAAAACCCAGGACCAGATGGCTTCACAGGAGAATTCTATCAAACATTTAGAGAAGAGATAATGCCTATCCTTCTAAAACTCTTTCAAAAAACTGCAGAGGAAGGAACACTTCCAAACTCATTCTATGAGGTCACCATCACCCTGATACCAAAACCTGACAGAGACAACACACACACATACACACACACACACACACACACACACAAACTACAGGCCAATATCACTGATGAACATAGACACAAAAATCCTCAACAAAATTTTAGTGAACAGAATTCAGCAACACATCAAAAAGCTCATACACCATGATCAACTTGGGTTTAGTCCAAGGATGCAAGGATTCTTCAATATATGCAAGTCAATCAATGTGATATACCATATTAATAAATCAAAAGATAAACACCATATGATAATCTCAATAGATGCAGAAAAAGCCTTGGGCAAAATTTATCACCCATTTATGATCATAACTCTTCAAAAAATGGTCATAGAAGGAACCTACCTCAACATAGTAAAGACCATATATGATAAGCCTACAGCAAACATTATTCTCAATGGTGAAAAACTGAAAGCATTCCCCCTATGATCAGGAACAAGACAAGAGTGTCCACTTTCACCACTATTATTCAACATAGCTCTGGAAATCCTAACTACAGCTATTAGAGAAGAAAAAGAAATAAAAGGAGTCCAGATCGGAAAAAAAGTAAAGCTCTCACTGTTTACAGATGACATGATACTGTACATAGAATACCCTAAAGATAGTATCAGAAAATTACTAGAGCACATCAGTGAATTTAGCAAAGTTGCAGGATACAAAATCAATACATAGAAATCACTTGTATTTCTATATATTAACAATGAAAAATCAGAAAGAGAAATTAAGGAATCAATCCCATTCACCATTGCAACAAAAAGAATAAAAATATTTAGGAATAAACTTACCTAAGGAGAAGGCAATGGCACCCCACTCCAGTACTCTTGCCTGGAAAATCCCACGGACGGAGGAGCCTGGTAGGCTGCAGTCCATGGGGTCACTAGGAGTTGGACACGACTGGGCGACTTCACTTCCACTTTTCACTTCCATGCATTGGAGAAGGAAATGGCAACCCACTCCAGTGTTCTTGCCTGGAGAATCCCAGGGACGGGGGAGCCTGGTGGGCTGCTGTCTCTGAGGTCGCACAGAGTCGGACACGACTGAAGTGACTTAGCAGCAGCAGCAGCAAGGAGACAAAATGGAGAAGGAAATGGCAACCCACTCCAGTGTTCTTGCCTGGAGAATCCCAGAGATGGCGGAGCCTGGTGGGCTGCCGTCTATGGGGTCGCACAGAGTTGAACACAACTGAAGTGACCTAGCAGCAGCAGCAGCAGCAAGGAGACAAAAGAACTGTACACAGAAAATTATAAGACACTTGTGAAAGAAATCAAAGATGACATAAACAGATGGAGGGATATTCCATGTTCCTGGATAGGAAGAATCAATATTGTGAAAATGACTATATTACCAAATGCAATCTACAGATTTAATGTTATCCCTATCAAATTACCAATGGCATTTTTCACGGAACTAGGACAAAAATTTAACAATTCATATGGAAACACAGAAAATCCCAAATAACCAAAGCATCTTGAGAAACAAGAATGGAGCTGGAGGAATCAACCTTCCTGACTTCAGATTATACTACAAAGCTACAGTCATCAAGACAGTATGGTGTATGTGTGTGTGTTAGTTGCTTAGTCATGTCTGACTCTTTGCAACCCCATAGACAGCAGCCCACCAGGCCCCTGCATCCATGGGATTCTCCAGGAAAGAACTCTGGAGTGGGTTGCCATTTCCTTCTCCAAAAGAAACTATAGAAAGAAAGAAAGTGAAGTTGCTTAGTCATGTCCGACTCTTTGCGACCCCATGGACTGTAGCCTACCAGACGCCTCCATCCATGGAATTTTCCAGGCAAGAGTACTAAAGTGGGTTGCCATTTCCTTCTCCAAGACAGTGTGGTACTGGCACAAAAACAGAAATATAGATCAATGGAACAATATAGAAAGCCCAGAAATAAACCCATGCATTATGGGTACCTTATTTTTGACAAAGGATGCAGTGGGGCAAAGACTGCCTCTTCAATAAATAGTGCTGGGAAAACTGGACAGCTACATGCAAAAGAATGGAATTAGAACACTTCCTAACACCATACACAAAGATAAAGTCAACATGGATTAAAGACCTAAATGTAAGACCAGAAACTATAAAACTCTTGGAGAAAAACATAGCCAGAACACTCAATGACATAAATCAAAGCAGAATCCTCTATGACCCACCTCCTAAAGTAATGGAAATAAAAACAAAAGTAAACAAGTGGGACCTGATTAAACTTAAAAGCTTTTGCACAGCAAAGGAAACTATAAGCAAGGTGAAAAGACAACCTTCAGAATGGGAGAAAATAATAGTAAATGAAAGAAGTGACATTTGGATTTATTTCCAAAATATACAAGCAGGTCATACAATTCAATACCAGAACAACAAACAACCCAATCAAAAAGTGAGGAAAAGACCTAAACAGACATTTCTCCAAAGAAGACATACAGATGGATAACAAACACTCATTTGCTCAGCATCACTCATTTGCTCAGCATCACTCATTTGCTCAGCATCACTCATTTGCTCAGCATCACTCATTATTAGAGAAATGCAAATCAAAACTACAATGAGATACCACTCACACTGGTCAGAATGACCATCATCAAAACGTCTACAAACAATAAATGCTGGAGAGGGTGCAGAGAAGAGGGAACACTCTTGCATTGTTGGTGGGAATATAAATTGGTACAGCCATTATGGAAGATGGTATGGAGATTCTTTGAAAAACCAGGAATAAAACCACCATGTGACCTAACAATCCCACTCCTAGGTATATACCCTGAGGAAACCAAAATTGAAAAAGAGACATGTATCCCATTGTTCATTGAATCACTATTTACAATAGCTAGGACATGGAAGCAACCTAGAGGTCCATTGACAGATGAACGGATAAAGAAATCCTGGTACATATACACAATGGAATATTACTCAGCTATAAAAAGGAACATAGTTGAGTCAGTTCTGATGAGGTGGATGAACCTAGAACCTATTATACAGAGTGAAGTAAGTCAGAAAGAGAAAGAGAAATATCATATTTTAACACATATATATGGAATCTAGAAAAATGGTACTGAAGAATTTACTTGAAGGGCAGCAATAGAGAATTAAAGAGAATAGACTTATGGACATGGGGAGAGGGGAGGAGAGGGGGAGATGTATGGAGAGAGTAACATGGAAACTTACATTACCGTATGTAAAATAGATGGCCAATGCTGTGTATCTCAGGAAACTCAAACGGGGGCTCTGTATCAACCTAGGGGGTGGGATGGGGAGGGAGATGGGAGGGAGGTTCAAAAGGGAGGGGCTTTATGTATATCTATGGCTGATTCATGTTGAAATTTGACAGAAAACAACAAAATTCTGTAAAGCAATTATCCTTCAATTAAAAAATAAATGAATTAAAAAAAAGAAAAAAAAACCTAAAGGAAGGGCTTCCCTGGTGCTCAGTGGTCACAAATCCACCTGCCAATGCAGGAGATACAGGTTCGATCCCTGGTCCGGGAAGAGCCCACATGCCATGCAGCAACTAAGCCCATGCCACAAGTACGAAGCCAGCACTCTAGAGCCTGCGGGCCAAAATTACAGAAGCCCACATGCCTAGAGCCCATGCTCTGCAACAAGAGGAACCACTAATAAGAACCCCGTGCACCACAACTAGAGAGGAGGCCCCATTCTCCGCAGCCGAAGAAGGCCCATGTGTATCAACAAAGACCCAGCACAGCCAAAAATAAAATAAATCAATCAATCTTAAAAAAAAAAAAGTAAAGGAAGAAGAATTTACATTTGTTAATTCTACATTCCCAGTCCTTCCCTTCCCCAACGCCTCCCCCTTGGCAAGCACAAGTCTGTTGTCTATGTCTGTGAGTCTGTTTCTGCTTTGGAGACATATAGGATGGGTTAACAGCAAGGTCCTACTGTATAATACAGAGCATTATATTTAATAACCATAATGAGACAAACCATAATGGAAAGGAATATGAAAAAATGTCTATATGAAAAAAGTATATAACTGAGTTACTTTGCCTTTCAGCAGAGATTGGCACACCATTGTAAATCAACTATATTTTAATCTTTTTAAAAAAAGTAAAAGAAGAAGCAGTGGCTCTGTGAATGCTAAGGAAAAGAGCATTCTAGACACAGGGACTTTTGTACAGAAGCCCTGGGACTTTTTTTTTTTTTTTTTTTTTTTTTTTTGCCTCATTTGAGGATCTAAACAAAAACCAGGGGAATTCCCTGGTGGTCCAGTGGTTAGGACTCCACAATCTCACTGCCAAGGGCCTAGGTTTGATCCCTGGTTGAAGAACTAAGGTTCTGAAAGCCACATGGCATGGCCAAAAAAAAAGAAACCCAGTGTGGCTGAGGCGATAAGAGGAGGATACCAGCCTGAGGACAGGGGCAGCTCACAAAGTCATGGAATCCTTCAGTGAGGTGTGGGGTGGCCCAACCAGATTTACACTTAGAATTCACTTGAATTACTGTGTTGAGTCCCATGGAGGAGGGAAGCCTTAGCCCAGTTCCCAGTCTTGCTGAGATGGTTGGTAACCTGGACTAAGGTGGTAATGCAGAGATGGAGAGTAGAGAGTAGGTTTATGATTTTTTTTTTTTTTTGAAGATTGAAACAATGGAACTGGATGATGGGTTAGATATACAATTGGCTGAGGGGCAGTTGTGAGGAAAAGAAAGGAATGAAGAACAACTCCTGGCTTGAGTACATGAGTGGGTGATGGTGCCATTTGTGGTAGGGGAAGAATCAGGAGCTCAGAGTTTGACATATGAATTGTGTGATGTCCATTAATCATCAACAGGGACATGGAAATTAGGCAATGAGATGAGTCTGGGGCTTTGAAAAAATAGATTTAGGAATCATCAGCTATCACCAGGCATGAAAGGCAAGATACTAAAACTGAAAACAGATCACTTAAATAAAGTACAAAATGATGAAAAACAGGCCACAGCAACCCGGGAGGGTGTTTAAGAACCCTCAGGGGCAGAGCCCTAGGGAACCCAAGAGTTACTCGTCAAACTGAGCGTAGTTCGGAGGAAATTAAGAAAGGCGAGAGCATCTCAAGCAGAAGGCATGGTAGATTGTGTCCAGTGCTGCTGAGAGGCTACATAAAGGACAGAAATGTTTTCAGTGGGGGACTTCCCTGGTGGTCCAGTTGTTAAGATTCCACCGCCCATGCAGAGGACAGGAGTTTGAACCCCAGTCCAGGAAGATTTCATGTGCTTTGGGGCAACTAAGTCCAGTGTGCCGCAAGTACTGAGCCCATGTGCTCCACAGCAAGACAAGCCATCACAGTGCAAAGCCCGCGCACTACAACTAGAGAGGAAGCTCCCACTCATGGAAACTAGAGAAAGCCCTCCCGTAGCAGTGAAGATCCTGCCTTCCCTATCTTCAGGCTGTTTGAATCCAGAGATTCAAAACTCGCTGGTCTGGGGGACCAACTGCATTCACTGTACTATTCTACTTCATATTAGGGACTTGAGCATCTGCCTATTTTGGTATTTGGCCCCTGCTCCTGGAACCAATCCCCCATGGATTCGGAGGGAGGATTGTATGCCAGAATGAGTAATGAATCATCCCACAGTCTTGACCTAAAATCAAACTAGACACTGGGCTGAGATTAAAACCCTGACACCTGCTCCTTTCAGTCCTAAGGCTGTCTCCCTCAATTTTGGCGCTTGCTGTTTACCAGCCCTGTGGGAATGGGCTTTATTGTAAAAGGGAAATTATTCATAAAAACATCGTTTCAAATTGTTGTTGTTGTTGTTCAGTCGCTAAGACTCTTGGCGACCCCATGGACTGCAGCATGCCAGGCTCCCTTGTCCTGGATACTCTCCCCTCCTCTCCGCTCTGGTAATTTTGACAAAGTACAGTTTACAGCTGTTTATGACCACAGTTGTTATGGTCTGTCAGCATGAAATTCTCTGAATGTCTTCATGTGTAGATACATCCTCCCCCATTTCAGTCTTCTGGTAAAAGAGGACAAGATGATTTTTAAAAGGACAGAGAAAGAAAAGATGCCAGATTTTTAAATGTACCCAATGAAAAGTAATAGTTTAGAACAAAAATTGAACCACATAAAAAACAATTAAGAAAAAGAGATGTAGTGAAAAGTTTTCTGTTGGTTTTGGCTCAAGTCCCAAGTGAGTTTTTCTAGGCTGACTTTCCAAAAAAATTCATGACATAAAGTTGTTTGGATGGGGATGTGGTTAATAAGAAAAGCAAAAAAGGCCAAACTAAATGTCAAAATCTTGTCAAAGACTGAAATAAGTAGAACTCACTTGATGATACAAAGGAGCAAAAAAGAGAAAAAAAGTTATTAGCAAAGTATTGTCTTCTGAAATTTGGAGAGTTAGTAAAGGAATAAAGAATAGAGAAATGAGTGGTGTTAGTTTCATGCACATTCTCCAAAATAAATACACATACCCATAATCTTCCATTTCCATTTGCTGTACTTGCAGCAAAAGGGACTGCTGGACTCCAAAAGTTTTTCTACTTTGTCTGGAGAGTTAGTATGTGGTCTCAGAGAGGCAATACAGCCCACCCATGCAGCAGGGTAAACTGGCTCGAAGGAGGTAAAAGTGATTTCATAGGAGCAGAAATGAACAAAGGAATCGGCAGAGGCATGAGAAGTAAAGTTACAAATCAGAGTCAAGTTCATGAATAATATGGTGGATATCTAAGACAGAGAGAATACCAAAGCAACAGCATAGCCCTTAAGACAGTAATTGGTTTTCCAGTACTGATCAGACTTCCAGTAACAAAAGGTCCCCTTCTGCCCTTGCTACACATATTACCTCAGGCACTTTTGTAATGGGACTAAGCTCATTCTGAGAATTCAGTAAATCAGTCTACATAAAGAACTTAGAACTCATAGTGTTTACATATATATTAAGTATTCAAAAATTGCATCTTTTGTTACTGCTTATTATTCATCTCACTGACAGATGCCCCCGTGAACCAGACTTGCAGCAGATGCTTGGAACATGGAAGGCCTAACAGACTGGTTCCAAATAGGAAAAGGAGTACGTCAAGGCGGTATATTGTCACTCTGCTTATTTAACTTATATGCAGAGTACATCATTAGAAACGCTGGACTGGAAGAAGCACAAGCTGGAATCAAGATTGCCAGGAGAAATATCAATAACCTCAGATATGCAGATGACACCACCCTTATGGCAGACAGTGAAGAGGAACTCAAAAGCCTCTTGATGAAAGTGAAAGTGGAGAGTGAAAAAGTAGGTTTAAAGCTCAACATTCAGAAAACGAAGATCATGGCATCTGGTCCCATCACTTCATGGGAAATAGATGGGGAAACAGTGGAAACAGTGTCAGACTTTATTTTTCTGGGCTCCAAAATCACTGCAGATGGTGACTGCAGCCATGAAATTAAAAGACGCTTACTCCTTGGAAGGAAAGTTATGACCAACCTAGATAGCATATTCAAAAGCAGAGACATTACTTTGCCAACAAAGGTCCGTCTAGTCAAGGCTATGGTTTTTCCTGTGGTCATGTATGGATGTGAGAGTTGGACTGTGAAGAAGGCTGAGCACCGAAGAATTGATGCTTTTGAACTGTGGTGTTGGAGAAGACTCTTGAGAGTCCCTTGGACTGCAAGGAGATACAACCAGTCCGTTCTGAAGGAGATCAGCCCTGGGATTTCTTTGGAAGGAATGATGCTAAAGCTGAAACTTCAGTACTTTGGCCACCTCATGCGAAGAGTTGACTCATTGGAAAAGACTCTGATGCTGGGAGGAATTGAGGGCAGGAGGAGAAGGGGACGACAGAGGATGAGATGGCTGGATTGCCTCACTGACTGGATGGACGTGAGTCTGAGTGAACTCCGGGAGTTGGTGATGGACAGGGAGGCCTGGCATGCTGTGACTAATGGGGTTGCAAAGAGTTGGACTTGACTGAGCGACTGAACTGAACTGAACTGAACTGGGTAAGTCCTAGGGGCTTCCCTGGTAGCTCAGCTGGCAAAGAATCTGCCTGCAATGCAGGAGACTCTGGTTCGATCCCTGGGTTGGGAAGATTCTCTGGAGGAGGGCATGGCAACCCACTCCAGTATTCTTGCCTGGAGAATCCCCATGGACAGAGGAACCTGGAGGACTACAGTCCATGGGGTGGCAAAGAGTTGGACACGACTGAGTGACTAGGCACAGCACAGGATGTCCTAGAGGAGGAGCTCTGCAAGCCTAGGCCCCTGTAGGTTATCTGTGCACACTTGGCTTAATCGTCCCTATTTTTTATTTTCTATGTAGTATTTCTTGCTCTCATTGAATTCTTCTTATGTGTGTTTTTTTAAAACTACCACACGCTACCTTCAAAATTCCCTGGATGTATCTGTCCCTCTCTAAAACTAGACTCTAAACTCCTTGAGAGGAGGACTCCTGTCTGTTCCTCAGGACAGAGCTTAACACAAACAAGGCAATTATACATTAAAAAAAAAAAAAACAAAAAAACAATAAACAGTCTTTCTTGAAACGTTTTTTGGATGTTAAAGTTTCTAGACCTTGTTCCCTTCTACTCTTCTTGTCCTGACCTCCCTTAGGGTCTCATCCTCCATGAGCCCTTTAGGATCTTCCAACAGTCCTGGGAGGAGGTGAAATCACTCCAGTTTCAAAGTGAAAATTGTGACTCAGCACTGAAAACTGCCCATGTGGCAGGACTGAGATCCTAGTCTGGTTCATCTGCTACCAAAGCTCTGCCTCTGCCCAGCACATTGTATCTCCTCTCCAAGCAAATGTAAGATGAAAAAAAAAAGAAAAAAGAAAATCATTGAGACAGGCCATAGGATACCAAGTATCATAGGATGTTACTCCTTAGAAAAAGGATTTTTTTCCCCCACTCTGGCTGTGCTGCGGCTTGTGAGATCTTAGTTTCCTGATCAGGAATTGAACCTGGGCCATAGCAATGAAAGTACCAAGTCCTAACCACTGGACTGCCAGGAACTCCCAGGAAATGAATTTTTAAAACAACAATGCCAGCCCGCACAGAGTCAGACACGACTGAAGCAACTTAGCAGCTTAGCAGCACATGTAAAGTAATGTGAATCCCCTATTATATTTTGAGAATTCTTCCCCCCTTATGTGGAAAATATTTTTAAAGAGTTCCCCCCTTTTCAGTCATGCGGATAGTTATTCAGGAGCTTATTGTGAAGAAAAGACCTACCCTGAAGAACTGAACAGGCATCAGTTTCTTTTAAATTGCAATCAACCAATCAATCAAATCAAATTAAAAAAATACAATATGGATCAAACCTTGTGCATTGAAACTTTTCCCCATTAAGCTTTTATTAAGCCATTAAAACATGCATATGTAGAGTAACTGCACTTTCAAATGCTTTGTTTTCTCGAAGTCTACTGTAGAGTGTCCTTTGAATATGTGGCACATATGAGTGGCAAGATGCTAAAGCAAAGCAGTGTCAAGGCTGAGGGCTTCATAAAGTCTCATTTGCTGGCATTTGGAGAAATGACATCCTCCCATTTTCTACTGGGGCTTGTCGACTTAAAAAATGCACAATGTGAGAGTTGAGAGTTAAGTTTTATTGGGGCAAAATGAAGTCTGTAGCCTGGGAGACAGCATCTCAGATAGCTCTGAGAGACTGCTCCTAAAAGGTAGGGGAAGGTCAGTATATATGTGAGCTTGGTGAAGGGAGAGTAAGTGCAATTGAAGACATTTTTTTTTTTTCACAAGGTTTCTACTTGTCACAAGGAGCAGACGTCCCAATGAAGGATTTTAGTGCTTTTCTACATATGAGGAAATACAAGAATTGAGCTCATAAAATCAGCTCTTTAAAATATCTAACTGTCTGAAGACCTGTTTGGCCAGTTCACCGCCTGCCACCAATCCCTGTCCCAGCACGGATTGCCTCACTTTTGATCCCCACTAGGAACTCCTTTCACGGAGTGCTGAAGGTCAGCAACAGCACATGATTTAATCCTTGTAGAGGTGTGTGCGTACTTATCTTCTCCTTATTGGAGAAGGCAATGGCACTCCACTCCAGTACTCTTGCCTGGAAAATCCCATGGACAGAGAAGCCTGGTAGGCTGCAGTCCATGGGGTTGCGAAGAGTTGGGCACGACTGAGGGCCTTCACTTTCACTTTTCACTTTCATGCATTGGAGAAGGAAATGGCAACCCACTCCAGTGTTCTTGCCTGGAGAGTCCCAGGGATGGGAGCCTGGTGGGCTGCCATCTATGGGGCCGCACAGAGTTGGACACGACTGAAGTGACTTAGCAGCTTAGCAGAGGTGTGTGCATTCTTAGCTGCTCATTCATGTTCCATTCTTTGCGACCACATGGACTGCAGCCCACCAGGCTCCTCTGTCCATGGGGATTTTCCAGGTAAGAATACTGGAGTGGGTTGCCATGCCCTCCTCCAGGAGATCTTCCTGACTCAGGGATTGAACTGCACTGCAGGCCGAGTCTTTACCATCTGAGCCACCAGGGATGGCAAGTACCAATTTGTGGCTGACAGGCTGCTCTTTACTTTTGACTTGGACACATACACGTTGCATGCATTTAGGTTAAATCTGCCTCTACCATTAATGAAAATAAGAAAACCTCCTTACACCAAAGAGCCCTGGGGAGAACCACTCATTCTATCTGGCCTGGGCTGTTTGGCTGGTGGAGAAAGTCCCCCTCAGGTATGGACTCACCACTAGACTGTCTTCTGGTGATATTTCAAAAGCAAATACTTTAGGGAACTCCCCTTACTCTGGGGTATGGTATATGAAGTGAGACCAACCTCTGGAAAAGCAATTTGGCCATCCAAAGTATGTGTCAATAATTTGAAAACTGTTCATGTGCTTTGACCAATAATCTTCCTTCTGGAATTTTAAGCTGAGGAAAATTACATGAAATTGCCATTTTAATATCTCTAGGCACTTTGAACCTAACCTATTCTAAACTCTCGATGCTTTTATTTATTTTTTATTGAAGGATAATTGCTTTACAGAATTTTGCTGTTTTCTGTCAAACCTCAACATGAATCAGCCATAGGTACACATATATCCCCTCCCTTTTGAAACTCCTCATCTCCCTCCTCATCTCACCCCTCTAGGTTGATCCAGAGCTCCTGTTTCTAAACTCTGGATTCTTATCCCAATCAGTTCCTCCTGCATCTCCCTCATCTCAAAAAATGACCACTCCTTTCTGCCGTTGCTCAGGCTCCCAACTGTAGAGGGCTTCTGCAATTCTCTTTCCTTCATATTCCATTTCAAACACACCAGAGAATACTGTCTGCTCCATCTTCAAAATGTATCAAGAATCCAATTGCTACTCAGCATGTTCAGCACCACCTTCTTGGCATAAGAGATCATCTTCTGTTTCTGAATTATGGCTATAGCTCCTGTTTGCTTTCCTTGTTTCCATACTGGCTCCAATACAGTCAGAACAAACTGCTAGACACGCACAGTCTGCCTGTCAGCTTTATGTCACTTCCTGGCTTCAAACGCTCCAAAGGTTTTTTTTCCTGTCACTCAAAATAAAATCCAAAGTGTTGACCCACCTCTCATCTCTCTGATCTCTTCTCTTTCTCTCTTTCTTTCCTTCACTCCTCTCCATTCTCAATGGTTTCTTTGCCATGGTCCAAGCACATCAAATATAATACAGTCGCCCTTCAGGATTATTGCGTTTATGATGCTCTCTTTCTAGGATAACCAGTGTGCCCAAAGTGCACGTAGATCCCTCACTTCTTTTAGGATTCTGTTCAAAATTCACGGCATCAGAGCAGCTGATCCTAGCGTAAAATAGTGCCTAATGTAAGTGAGCTTACCCTCCGTCACTCCGTTGCCTTTCTCTTCATAGCACTTTTTATTGCCTGGCACTATCTACGACTCAAAATTTTTCTGTTTCTCCCACCTCAAAGTGTAACTTCTGTGACCTTCGTCTATTTGATTTCCTATCGGATACCCAGCCTAGTGGTTCAAGTAGTGTTACTGGGGTAAAAAGGAGCACTGTGCTAAAGAACAGCAATCATCAGTACAAGGCTGGAAACAACTTAAGACCATGCCCTCAAAATGGACTTTTTATTTTATCGTGAATTGCATTTCTGCTTCTCTGAGATTGTGGCCAGTAGAAATCAAGATCTTAGAGATTATCATTATTATTTTTTGAATCATGTAAGAGCAAGGTGCAGACAGAATGCCTCATCACTACTAAATACTTCAGTGTACATAAACCCCACATAAGGAACTTCTTCTACATAACTACAAGATAAACATTCAAATCAGGTAGTCAGCATTTATAAGACACTACCAACCAATCCACAGACCTCATTCCATTTTTGCCAACTGTTTGTTTTTCCTATCCAGTTCAGGGGCCAATCCAGAACTCTTCATTGCATTTACTGGTCATGCCTCTTAGATCTCCTTCAGGATGTAACAGAAAAGATGCGGTGCTCTGCTCAGCACAACACATCAGGAGGAACATGATGTGACTGGTTCCCTTCCTGGTGATGCTCGTTTGATCACCTGGCCAATTTTGGTGTCTTCCAGGGCTCTCTTCAATGAATTTACCATTTCCTTCCATGTAATCAATAGATACATTTCAGAAGATATGTTAAGATCAGGCTGACATGCTGCTTCACATGCAACACCCAGTCACCAGCCTCAGCATAAACTGAGGACTCTGGCCACAATCAACCAACACAGGCAAGTGATGACTTACTATGTCTACCAGTGGTTTTTGTTTGTTTTAGGGCATACAGCATGTGGGATCTTACTTCCCAATCAGGAATCAAACCCATGTCCCTTTCATTGGAAGCACAGAGTTTTAACCACTGGGCCATCAGGGAAGTCCCCTATCAACCTTATTTACTTGAAATTCTTCATAAGGAAGAGCTGTCCTTTATTTCCCCCTTATTTATTTATTCCACTTATTATATCATTATTTATTCATTCATTTATATTAGCATAGATTCATGGATTTCTATTTGACCCAATAGGTTGCAGTCAGTTACCATCATTATTTATTTTGATACCCAGATTGCCCCAGGTTTGGCCAGCGGAAGCTTATGCATGTCCTTTCAGCATGTTTCCATCGTGCTTTGAGCACTTCCTGTAATGGGCTCCTAGCTCACTTTGTACTTTCCCAGCCCATGCACAGGAATCAGCCCTGGTTTCACTTAAGGGAGGATGGAACTCAGAAGCCAAGACCTTCTGGGCACCTGATGTGTCCATTACTTCTAGCCTCTGAATGAAAATAGCTACGGTGTCTATGTGTGTGTGTGTGATGATTTCCCAGTCATTTTGAATTCAATCCAACACCTTAGGGTTCTTTATGAAGCTGAGCAGGATCCTGTGAGGCCCATCTGGGTACAAACCCTTTCTGTGACCCCATTTCTTATTTAATAAATAGGTTTCATTCAGCCTCCATGATCTTCCCTGAGTCTCAAAGGGCAGATGCAAACAGTTGCTTATCAGGGAAGGGAGGACATGCAGAAACAAAGAAGTAGCTGTCAAGAAACAATAGTGGAGCAATGGGGCAGGGTCCTGGCTCTTCGTTAAGGAATATATATAACAATATCTTTGAGTTCTTCTGCAGGAACTAAGGCCCCTAGCCAGGGGAATGACTGCAGCTTTAGGCTAAGCGCAATATTCCTGGCACTCCACTGTGTTACTTCACCACGAACCAATCAGAAGGAAGATTGCACACAGGGGAAGATAAATGAAGACTCTGACCCCTTCCCCCAGTGATTCTCCCTTTAAAACCATTCAGGATCCAGAAGAATCTTTGAAGTCGGTGTTTGGACACGAGTTCACCTTATTCCCCAGAGAAGGCAATGGCACCCCACTCCATTACTCTTGTCTGGAAAATCCCATGGACAGAGGAGCCTGGTAAGCTGCAGTCCATGGGGTCGCTAAGAGTCAGACGCAACTGTGCGACTTCGCTTTCACTTTTTACTTTCCTGCATTGGAGAAGGAAATGGCAACCCACTCCAGTGTTCTTGCCTGGAGAATCCCAGGGACGGGGGAGCCTGGTGGGCAGCCGTCTATGGGGTCACACGGAGTCGGACACGACTGAAGCGACTTAGCAGCAGCAGCAGCCACCTTCTTCCCAGGTTGTTGGCCTCTTGAATAAACCAACCTTTCCTTTTCAACCAACTTGTCTCTCAGCTATTGGCTTTCCAAGGGTAAGCAGTCAAACCCGAGATGGGTAACATTTATAGCTTTCTTTCATTCCATATTCATAAATTCTTTCTTCAGTACTAAGAAACCTGGCTCCCATTATATTTAATATTTTACATATTTGCCCAATAGCCCTATAATTAATCAGTCTCCCAGCCAGGAAGCTACCTCCTTCATCCTGCCATCTCCTCAGCCTCTGACTTATCCTCTAAGGGCAAGAAGAACTGGTAAGTCACACACTCTTAATGATACAGATTCACCAAGTTTTGTGGTTGGAGAAAAAATGCTAAGAGTCAGAGAAATATGGGGAACCACTCTGGTTTGTGAGGCCTCTATACAAAAACCTCGCTGGGATTTTTGGGCAATGGACTCAGATCTCTGGTGGTTCAGGAACCAGCTGCCAGGCAGTCTTCTCTTTTGCCATTTTGGCATTAGGTGCTATAAAAAGCACTGTCCCAATTGCCTAGAAGCCTATTTTCTGAGATGAATAAGTTAGGGAAACACACAAACCCAGCACATCCAATACCACAGAGACACATTCTTCTAAGTAGTTCTTCCTGGGCCTGCTTCTAATTTGGGTATAACTGGGATTCTTTGGTCTCCCCTAACAGCCACCAGCTGTTCCTACCCCTGCTGGAAAAAGAACAGCCCGTGCTGATGGGTAGCCATTAACAGATCTCTGCAAACATGCTAATGTCTGGGGTGGAAGGGGGTGAAAGGTGGACTTTTGTTTTCATCATGAATTGGATCCTGAGTTCTCGGAAAGAGTGCCAGCTGGGAAGTTCAACGTGGGTGATTAAGAACCATCACACAAATTATTTTTGAGACTTGACGGGTATCTCAAGCCCGGGAAACTGTGGGTGTGAACAGTTAACCACTCATTTACTTGGTAAGGAATTGTGCTGTATCGAAGTTTTAAAAACACAGCTCCAGAGTGGCTTACTCTCTGATAATTAGTTGTGATCTCTATGCACAGCTGGGCAATACTCTAGAAACAACCCCTAAACCAACATACCTTGCCTACTGAGCTGTAAGTATTCTGTTACCTGTCATGACAACCAGGAAAAAAAAAAAACAGTAAAGAAATAGCTCACCCAATTTATTTTCTTAAGGAGTTAGAGAACACTCATTCTATAGGAAAACATATATCACGTTTGCTGCCAGACAGTAAGAAAGAAGCCCACGTGTAGATGCATACTGATGGGGTGGTCCCTAGACCAGCAGCATCAACATGACTGGGTAACTTGTTAGAAAAAAATAATATGGAACTCACCCCAGATGTACCGAATGAGAAACTGCAGCAGGGCCCATCAGTCTGAGTTTTAAATACCACCTACTCCGCCTCCGCCTTCTTGTGACACGGATGTACGTTCAAATTTGATTATCGCCGCCCTAGACACTCGAGGCATGGTGCTGGAAGTACCTGGCTACCAACTAAAGTTACCCATTGGCCCTAGGATGGGTCATCAGGGAGTTCGCTGCAGTTCCTTCTGCAAACGGAAAAGTTTATCACACACACACACTTCTCTACATTTAAGATGCAGGAGTTCGCTGCAGTTCCTTCTGCAAACGGAAAAGTTTATCACAGACAGACACACACACACACACACACACACACACACGTTTCTACATTTAAGATGCAGGAAGTTGTTCCTGTCCTCCTAGGTCTAGGGATCGCTTCCTCCTTTCGCCTCCACCTGGACCAAGTCGCAGAGTAGGTGGAATTTGAGACCCGGCAGGGGTCGCTGCTGCCCATAAAGAGAGAACCGGGGAAGCGTGGCAAGAGAAGCCTAGAATCTTTGACATCACACTAAGCTCCTCCTTGCACGCACACAGTAGACACACACAAACATATACAGACACACGCACGCACACACACACGGACCGCGTAGTCTTCTCTCTGCCGGCTTGCTCCCGGTACCCCCGAGCCAGCCCTTCCCGCGGCAAGTGTGTGCTGGGCGCCGCCAGCGAGGAGCCGAGTGCCGGCAGCCCGAGGGACCCGACGCGCAGCAGTGGCGGCCGCCGCGCCCGCAGCCGGACCCGTTCGCCCCAGCGCTCGGCGACGGCGACCGGGACACCTCGCCGGCACCCGGGTCTCCGAGCAGCCGCGCCCGTCCCCGCCCGGGCTGCAGGGCGCCGGGCCGCCACCCCGCACGCTCCCGGGTCCCCTGCCACCCTTATGCCAGAAGGAGAAGCCGGGCGAAGGAGCAGGACGCTCGGCAGCCGGACTCCGCCGCAAACCCTAAGCGCCCCCTCCGCCCGCGCCCCTCCGGCGCCCGCGAAGCGAGATGCAACCGCCACGCTCCGGCTGAAAGGGGAAGGGGCCGGCGCCATCCGCTCGCTCCGAATCCTGTCTCCGCGGCGGCTGCGCGTCCCGGCCGCGGCCCCCCGGGCCCAGGAGTGAGCAGGAGAAGGAGGAGGAGGACAACGACGAGCGGCCGGCCCGGGGTTGGCCGGGGCTGGGGAGGAGGGACGGCGCGGGGGGGAGCGCGCGGGGGGCGGGGAGGGGGCCCCGGCGGATAAAGATGGCAATGTCTCTCATCCAAGCGTGCCGCAGCCTGGCTCTCTCAACATGGCTGCTTTCCTTTTGTTTCGTGCATCTGGTCTGCCTGGACTTCACCGTGGCCGAGAAGGAGGAATGGTACACAGCCTTCGTGAACATCACCTACGCCGAGCCCGCGCCGGACTCCGGGGCCGGGGCGGCGGGCGGCGGCACCACCGCCGCCGAGCTGCACACCGAGAGGACCGAGTGCGGGCGCTACGGGGAGCACTCGCCTAAGCAGGACGCCCGCGGGGAGGTGGTCATGGCCAGCTCGGCCCACGACCGTCTGGCCTGCGACCCCAACACCAAGTTCGCCGCCCCGGCCCACGGCAAGAACTGGATAGCCCTCATTCCCAAGGGCAACTGCACCTACAGGGATAAGATCCGGAATGCGTTCCTGCAGAACGCCTCCGCCGTGGTCATCTTCAACGTGGGCTCCAACACCAACGAGACCATCACCATGCCCCACGCAGGTAAGCGGGCTCCGGGCGGGCTCGGGGAGGGGGCGGGGAGCCCAGGGCGGGTGGAGGCGCCGAGAAGGATCCAGCGCCTGCCTCCTCGCTCCTTTCTGGGAAGTCTGTGCTTTGCTAAAGACGCGTCTCTGCTGCCTAGACCTACTAAGTTTCGCTCTGCGTCACTTCGTGGGATTTGCAAAGAAGAGAGGACTCACTGCATTGTGGGGACCAGGGAGTGCGTTCCACTTAACACGGAGCCACTCGGACAGGGGTTGGCCGAGGGGGCCCAAGTTTTCCGAGGAGGATCTGGAAGGTGGGGTGTGAGGGGGAGGAGGGGGCGGGCAGGGCTCGGATGTTGCTCTGGGCTAGTGACTGGCCTCGCATCTGTTTGGGACCCGGAGATCTGATCTTGTATGTATGCATCAGGTATACTCCTGATGCCGGCGTTTCTGTATCAGGAGGAAGGTAGGATTACTGATGCTGGCGCTCGCCACCGCCAACTTGCTCAAGTCGGGTTTCAGGGTTTCAGTTCTTCGTGGGAGATTAAGAGTCCACCCCCCACCCCGCGCCACCCGCTGGGTTGACACACGTCATAAATAATACTGAAAATCCGGTGCTCTGCCAAGCTGTCATCCGGACAGCCTGACAGGCAGGCACGATGGTAAATGATCAACAATCCTTCACAAGCCGACAAGAGCATAGTGGCCATAAAGTTATGCCTACTTTTCTAGTATTGCAATCCTTGTCCCCCGCCTGGGAGGTTAAGTATACTGAAGATTTCCTTTAGGGCAAAAAGGAGATTTCACGGTAGAAATAATGTTTTCGTAAAGATCGCCGGGTGCCCAGACTGGAAATCCATGACTGCTCTAAGACGCACTATTTCTCCGTGTGCCTGACATAACAGTGCTTCCTTGGTAGAAACAGCAAAGTCCTCTCCAGGTTTGTTAGCAAAAGCAGCTCATTTTAGCAGCTTTGCCTCCTTGAGTTCAGGGTTACTTCTTGTTTCTGTGCGCCCCCAGAACCTTGCCCCCTCTTTGCAGAAGCTGGGTTTGAGGCTGTGGCATCAGGGAGGGAGTAAGAGGGAGTGAAAGTGGCAGATGCATTTTCTTACTGGAGTCACCAGATCAAAGACATTATTAAAATCTGGCTTTTAAAGAAATTAAACAGTTATGCTTCTGAAATGGAGTAGCAGGCTTTGGCCACATTGGGGGAGGGATGCATTCTTTGGGGACAAGTTTTCATTCACAGAGCTCCTGTCACTTATTAGGGAAATATACAGTGGGTTTGCCCCTGGTGGTCAACATCAGCTGTTACAGACAAGGAACTTAACCCTGCTGCAAACAGGTGGGGTGGGGAAGGTTCCGGAGAAGGCAGTGGCACCCCACTCCAGTACTCTTGCCTGGGAAATCCCATGGATGGAGGAGCCTGGAAGGCTGCAGTCCATGGGGTCGCTGAGGGTCTGACACGACTGAGCGACTTCACTTTCACTTTTCACTTTCATGCATTGGAGAAGGAAATGGCAACCCACTCCAGTGTTCTTGCCTGGAGAATCCCAGGGACGGGGGAGCCTGGTGGGCTGCCGTCTATGGGTTCGCACAGAGTTGGGCACAGTACTTCTAACTCAGGGTAAAAAATAATGCAATGAATGAAGGGGAGGAAGGGGCAGTTAACTTCTTTAAAAAGTTAATATAGAGCATTGAGGACCATTTGATATACTTTATTGAGCTCAACAGTTTTGTAGGTGAAAAAGATGGTACTTTGAGGTTGAATCATAAGAGCCCTGTGTAAACTTTATGATAGTCGAGGATTTGGAGGACTGTGGAAGAGCATTTTAAATCATGTAAAAGATCTTGGGAAACACATTTAATATCTAAACCTCAATGGGGAGAGCATGAAGGAAGGGTTTTTGTTTTTGTTCTTTACCTCAAGAAGATTGTTAGTCGCCTTTGCAGGATCCTTTAAACATGTCTCTTTTTTTTGCATGTGCGTGAAATCAGATTCTTCAGCTTCAAACGCAAAGTTAAGAGGCATCATTTGTTTCTGTCTAAAAAAAACTGCCAACACACTGGATCAATTAATGGCTCATCTGTTTTTATAGGAAGCAGTGAGCAGATTTCCCACACAAAATGATGCTTGACTAAGATGTAGTGGGAATAAATAAAGGCCTTGGTAATAGTTTGAAATTTAGACTGAAAAAGGTCAAGGAAATTCTCTATTAGCTCTTCTGTTTCCAAAAATGCATTTACATTGTCACTGCTAAGAGCCATGAGAATTCCATAGTATCATTTGATGTATCGCCACATTAGGGACTGGATTCACTTTAGTCAGCGATTGCATTGATGGCTGCTAAAGTCTCATTATGAGGAGATCTGTGACCTGGTAGCTTGGCAGACCTTTCACTTTGAACTTCTGCCTGAACCTGAACCTGAACCTGTGCCAGTGCTGCTCTGGCTGTCAGTGTGTTACACTTAGCTCGAGAACCTGAAGGCTTTACTTTTTCTAGTTGAATTCAGAATTCTGACTCAGTCGTATCTTAGGAAACGTATCTTAGGTGTATGTTTTAGATCAAATATTCTTATTTTGTGAACATGGGATGCAGTATACCAGATGTTCCTTACGTTCGTGAACTTTTTGGTTCAGTCTCTAAAAAGTGAACATCAGCTTTACATTTTAAAAAAATTCTCACCTCTTCTCCAGATCCTTTATTTTTGGCACTGATCACTTTCAGGTGAGGAGAAAGTCTGAATTTAGTGTTATGCAACCCATCATGTAATATCTGTGAGTTTGGGGTGATGTGACACCAATACGCCCACTGTCTTGAAATTCAGTTAAATGGAAGTCATTTTCCCTTTCCCTTTCCATAGAGCCTACCTTTCTGCTTTTTCTTTACTGGCTTATGATTTTGGGTTTCTAACACTTCTGCAGTTATGGTTTTCTCATTCACAAAGACACAAATTCTCCTGGGATAGATTAGTAGCTTTAGTTTGTAATCAGTTTTAAAAGTCTCTTTAAAATATTACTGCTTTCTTGAGAGAGAGTTTATGTATCACAGAATTCACTCTCTCTATATATGTGTATATATATTAAAAATTGGGGTATAGTTGCTTTACAATGTTGTATGAGTTTCTGCTATACAACAAAGCGAATCAGCCATAAGTATACATAGATCCACTCCCTCTTGAGCCTCCCTCTACCCTCCCATCCCACCCCTCTAGGTCATCACAGAGCACTGAGCTGAGCTCCCTGTGCTGCACCGCAGCTTCTTCCTAGCTATCTATTTTGCACAGGCTAGTGTGCATATGTCCATCCGACTCTCCCAATTCATTCTTCCTCCTCACCCCTGTGGCCGACTTAATGGCTTTTACTCTATGGACAGAGCTGTAGAACCCTCACAACTGATTCCAAAAGGAAACCCCATGTCCACTGGCTTTTACTCCTCATTACTCTCTAGTCCCCCAGTCCTATTTAACTACTAATTTCCTTTCTGTCTCCATGTGCCTAGTCTGGATATTTCATATGAGTGGAATCAAGTAATATGCTTTTTCTGTAACTGACTTCTTTCACTTATCTTAATGTTTTCAAAATCTGTCAGTGCTGTGGCATGTATCAGTACTACACTGCTTTTTGTTGCCAAATAACATTTCTTTGTATGGATATACCACATTTTAATGGACATGAGTTTGAGTGAACTCCGGAGTTGGTGATGGACAGGGAGGCCTGACGTGTTGCAATTCATGGGGTTGCAAAGAGTCAGACACGACTGAGCGACTGAACTGGACTGAACTGAACCACATTTTAAAAATTCATCAAATAGTGGATGCTTAGTTTCTTTCTACTTTTTGGTTATTGTACATAATGCTGCTGTGAACATTCATGTAGAAGTTTGCGTGTGGATGTTTCTTTTGGGTACATATCCAGGAGTGAAACCTCTGGGTCATATGGCAACTGTCTGGTTTAACCTTTGGAGGAGCTGTAAGATTGTTTTCCAAAGAAACACCATCTCACATTTCCACCAGCAGTGTAGGAGTGTTCCAGTTTCTGTCCATCCTCATCAGCGCTTGTCATTCTCTTTGATTTTGCCCATCCTGGTGGTTGTGAAGTAGTGTCTTCATTGCCATTTTCCTTTGCATGTCCCTGATGACTCAGTTCAGTCGCTCAGTCGTGTCCGACTCTTTGTGACCCCATGAACTGCAGCACGCCAGGCCTCCCTGTCCATCACCAACTCCCGGAGATCACTCAGACTTACGGCCATTGAGTCAGTGATGCCATCCAGCCATCTCATCCTCTGTCGTCCCCTTCTCCTCCTGCCCCCAATCCCTCCCAGCATCAGAGTCTTTTTCAATGAGTCAACTCTTCACATGAGGTGGCCAAAGTACTAGAGTTTCAGCTTTAGCATCATTCCTTCCAAAGAAATCCCAGGGCTGATCTCCTTCAGAATGGACTGGTTGGATCTCCTTGTAGTCCAAAGAGTCTTATCCAACACCACAGTTCAAAAGCATCAATTCTTCGGCGCTCGGCTTTCTTCACAGTCCAACTCTCACATCCATACATGACCACTAGAAAAACCATTGCCTTGACTAGACAGACCTTTGTTGGCAGACCTTTTTAATGTGCTATCTAGTATATCTAGTATGCTATCCCTGATGACTAGCAGTTACTTTTTTGCATGTTTGTTCAGTCACTCAGTCATGTCTGACTCTTTGTGATCCCATGGACTGTAACCCATCAGACCCCTCTGTCCATGAGATTTTCCAGGCAAGAATACTGGAGTGGCTTGCCATTCCTCCTCCAGAAGATCTTCCTGACCAAAGATTGAACCTCCGGCTCCTGCAGTTCCTGCATTGGCAGGTGGATTCTTTACTGCTGAACCACCTGGGAAGCCCCAGAGTTACTTTTTAACATCATCTTAATTCTTTCTCTGGTGGCTCAGCGGTAAAGAATCTGCCTACAATATTGTAGCAGGAGATGTGAGTTTAATCCCTGGGTTGGAAAGATCTCCTGGAGGAGGAAATGGCAACCCACTCCAGTATTCTTGGCTGGAAAATCTAATGGACAGAGGAGAGCCTGGCAACAGTCCATGGGTTGCAAAGAGTGGGACACGACTTAGAAACTAAGCAATTCTTTCTCTACTTTTCATTTTGCTCCTTCCCCCCTTGCTCACCATTATTTGTTTTCTTCAGCTCATCCATGTTTTGTCTTAAAGAAGAAAGGAGGTTAGTAAATAATAAGAGATCTACCTCTTTCAGTTGGGAAGGGAAAAAAAGCCCATGGACCAGAGACTCTTTATGCCCCCTCTCAAAGAATATGAGGAACTGCATCTTTAGTGCTGTAGAGCTCCTCCCCATGTTTCCTTTGTGAAAGAGCAATAGGAGGGCTTGCGTGAAAAGCTGTGTAGGAATGCAGCCTCCATCAGAGAGCTCCAGAACTACTCTGCCAGGTACAGGAAAAGGCAGCCAGGCCCAAATGACCTCCTCGGAGCTGCTCAGATGCCTGTGAAACTTGAAGTACACTCTAAGGGAAGTGGTATCAGCAATTTCGAGAGGCTGTATTGAGTGAGAGTCACTCAGTCGTGTCCGACTCTTTGCGACCCCATGAACTGTTAGCCCGCCAGGCTCCTCTGTCCATGGGATTCTCCAGGCAAGAACACTGGAGTAGTTTTCCATTTCCTTCTCCAAGGGATCTTCCCAACCTGGGGATCAAACCCAGGTCTCTTACACTGTAGGCAGATTCTTTACCATCTGAGCTAGCAGGGAAGCCCAGAGGCTGTTTTGGGAAGTGGTAAGTTAGGAATGCCACCTCATGCAAAGAGTTGACTCATTGGAAAAGATTCTGATGCTGGGAGGGATTGGGGGCAGGAGGAGAAGGGGACGACAGAGGGTGAGATGGCTGGATGGCATCACTGACTCGATGGACATGAGTCTGAGTGAACTCTAAAAGTTGGTGATGGACAGGGAGGCCTGGCGTGCTGCGATTCATGGGGTCACAAAGAGTCGGACACGACTGAGTGACTGAACTGAACTGAACTGAAGTTAGGAATGTGGCCACTCACCAGCCTCTTGAGTTTGTGTCCTGGCTCTGCTATTTTCTCACTGTGGATCTTTGAGCAAATAAGCCTCTCAAGAACTCAGTTTCCTCATTTGTGAAATGGGGGAGCCTCAGGTGGTGGCTATGGAAATGAAATGAATTCATAGGTGTACAGTGCTTGTGTCTGTAGCTGGCAGGAGCTGTCAATACGTGTACCCTTATAGGCATTGTGAATGGTGACAGGAACCACTCCATGGGTTCCCAGACCCCCAGAGGCTCACAGTGGCCCTGGCAGCCTTAGTAAAGAGCTCTTCATTCACCCTCTTCTCTTTAGATGTCAAAGCTGCCATGCCAGTTTCTCTCTGTGGTTTCTATGATTTGAGACCGGGTGTCCCAGCTCCTGTTGATGGTGGGCGAACATTTGAGAATTTTCCTCCTGTAATTGTGCTTTCTTGTGACTTAAATTGAAGCCTCATCAGAGAAATACGAGATGTACCTATGTATGGTTTGTATATATTTATATGGTGAACACTGGTACATCTGTAAGTGTATGGAGGCGGTGAGTGTCCGAGTTACAATGTTGGAGAAATCATGCATTTTCTTTTTAACTTTTTTGAAGAGTGTGTTTGCTATGTTTTTGTCTTTTGCTAGTACACAGTTAAAGGGAAAGGAGAAAACTAAGCATCCAGTCATCTAGGAAGAACTGTTGAGAGACTGGATTCCTAGTAATAACCTAGAGAGGGAGGGAGGGAGGGAGGAGATGGTTGCAGTAACCATCTGAAAAACAAGCTTAGCCGTTGGCGAGGAGGAGCCCAGAGTGGGGGTATATCTCATGTATTCTAGGGCCTTCTCCAAGGTTGGAGGAAAAAATGTAGGAGATTTATTGAGGCTCTTTCCTGTGTAGGTGGGTGCTAAGATTTTAATGTGTGGGTCCATGCTACATTTACTGTAAGTGTGGAAGCCTTCCTTTACAGCCTCTGTAAAGTAATTAGCTGCTTGAATTTATTGCAGAGCTCTTATTTTTAGGATATCTTTGTGTCGTTTTGTTTTACATTTTCCTTTAATACGTTTACCCCTCTTGAGCATATGGTAGCCCTCTCTCTGGGTAGTAATAATACTGCCTGTGTGCTGCTTACTCTGTGTCAGGCATGTTGTAAGCACTTTGTGTATCAGTTCATTTAATTCCCACAATCACGCTGAGCTATAGGTACTGTTCTTAGCTGTCTTTCATCGATCAGGAAACTGAGGTTTAGACAGAGGAAGTGACTTGATCATGCAGGTAGTAAATGATGGAGCCAGGCTTACACATCTGAGCAGTCTGTCTCCTGAGTCTGTGCTTGTAGCCGCTGCTCAAACCCTACAAACTAGCTGTGGACGGTGGTGACTTCCTAGTGGAGACAGGAAGTGATCTAAAGCTGATTCTCATTTCTGAATACTCCAGGACATCTATCAGCCCAATACACATGGCCTTGCAGACTGCATTTTTGTGACGGAGAGATGGGATTTTGTGTTGGGGCTGCCCTCCTCCAGAGCAACCTCTGATTAACCATTTGGCTTTGATCCGTCACTTTCAATCCAGGGCCTCAGGTTTCTCACTTATAAATAGAGAAGTTTGGATTCATTGCGTGTCAAGAGCTATTTGAACACCGCAGTTTATTCCTTATACATTAAAAAAACCAGGATACTTTTACGAAAAATCACATTTCTGACTCCTCATGAGATCTGATGACAGGGCACGGTGTCTGGGCAGAGAAGTGACTGGCCGATTAGGTAAACAGTGTGCCCGTTATCTGGCCCAAGGCCCCATCACTGTGGATGTCCTGGCTCTGGGCCTGTCCTGCTCCTGTGTGCCGCATGCCTCAGCTCTGAGGCTTATGTATTTGGAGCCTCAGCTTTATGGAGACAGACCAAGACTAGTGAGGAGAAGTTATAGAACGCAGACTTGGTTACGCAAAGGAGAAAAAGCAGTTTATAAAGTTAGAGCTGTTGAGAGATGGAAGAGGTTTTCTTGGGAGGTGAAATCTTCTCTTGCCTTCAGGTGGGAGCTGAACACAGGATTTATGCCCAGAGTTCCGATGGGGGTGACTGAAGGGTTTTCCCAAGCCTGAGAGCCCCTGATGCTCTATCATTTCTATATTTAAACTTCTTAACAGCCTCAGTTTCCATTTCATTTCCCTCTTAAGCTACATATGGAAAAGTTACCATTTATGCCTGGTCTTAATCTCCCAGGCCAAAAGAATCCCATCCACCCTACTTAGTATTTTTGTCTTTATTTGGTGCTCAACTGTACTTCTTCACCTGTCTCTCTGCTGGCAGGTGGATACCCAATAGCCAGAAATTCCAGACTCTGTTATTAAAAGCCATAATTTAGTGTCAGTGTTAAATAACATTATTGGTAATGTAACTTAATATGGTCAGGGCATTTCAAGAAACTGTATGGTTTGTTTACTCACTTCAGATCATAAAATCCTGTCTTTACCTTTTAATCTTTAGTAAGAATCCTGTCTTCATCTCTCCCAATGCGTCTATTCTTAAAAATCCCCTGGCTTCTCAAAATGGAAGGAATTTTATGACTGTGAAATTTGGAAAGGTTCATAAAGAGCCTTGCGCTTTATAACTCATTCTTCTAGTTTCTTAGAAAGGAATGATTATGCTTCTGATGCAATGCAAATGTGTTTAAAAACCAGTCTCAGCTTTTGAAAAAGAAGCCCTTGACCATAATTGTTGGATTTTTTGGACATGAAACTTGGTGCATAAAGAACTTAATATTTTGATAGCCCCTGAAAGTCTTCAGTTTATCCTTTGTATATACTCAAAGGAGGACCTTCACTTACTACCGAGTGACTGAAATGATATGCTGAAATTCTGTGTATTTTATCATGTAAATTGAGTTGCTAAATTTGAATTAATCTGAATAGAATTTGACTTTCATTTTATGTCAGCTCTGGAGGGTTTTGTTGGTAATATAAAACCAGAGAAATAAAACTGCCTGTGCTGTGTGATTGTTCTTCCACTAAGCTGCAATAACAGCGGTTGTATTAAATGGAAACCTTGTCCATAGGTGTACTATAATCTTTTATTTTAAGCTGTGAGAGGTTAATCACTTGGCAGTTTAACTCATGATAGGATAAGTGTGCTTTATAGATTGAAATAAAAATATTAATGATTATGATTTGATCTAGTTCTTTTATTTTTCTATATGAGAGGAAAATTAAATTTCTTTTACTGCCTCAAAAGCATTGTTTATAAGTTTATTTCTACTGGTATCATTTTTTAAAAATCTTATCTATTCCATGATATAGCAGTATTTAGAAAATCATTTTCAGTAGAAATAAGAATCATTTGCCATAAAATTAAAGCTTATATGTTGGATTGTTAGGCTTTTCTGTATTTGATGTAGGAACATCTTTTCCCACATCTCCTGTGTCTCCTACGTTGCTGGTGGATTCTTTACCTTCTGAGCCATCAGGGAAGTCCCATATTTCATGATAGAGATTTGAAAAAGAAGTGTTTTTGCATTAAAGCTAGTTCATGTCCAGGCAAAACTATATAATGAGCATATATATTAGGTGAGATCCAGGAAATACTGTCTTTCTTAACCAATTCAGTCTGGTATCTCTCCATCATAACTTTTTTTTTAACACACACAATCTGCCAGTAAGCACTATTGAAAAGGAGGATTTGAGATTTTTCAGAGGTCTTGTCAGTGTACAAATGCCTTTTTTCTCCCATAAGTATTTTCCCTGATCCTCATTTTCTTCAGAAGCTATTCATCTGACCATTCTGTAGCCATGAACTGATTATACCTACATGTAATTCCAAGTGACCCAAAGAATGGTGGAAAAGAAAAGATGTTTTCCCCTCTCTTTAGTCAAGTGTTTCCTCCTTTATTTACCAAGGTGCATGAAATGTTCTTCCTCCCAGATAAGCAGGACTGGCTGCCTCTCTAAGGCCCCTTCTCCATGACCTCATCACTAAGGCACTCCCTAGCTGCTCAGTTTGGAATGGCAGCATCCCTCCCCCCCCCTCCCCCAGCACACGCTGCTCTTCTCCCTGCTTCATTTTACTTATCCTTAGCATGTCTTCTCCCACCAGAATGTAAGGGCCACAAGAAGGAGGGCTTTTAGAGGCTTTTTGCTCATGGTAAAGTTCCAAAGCCTAGAATGATCCCTGGTGCATGGAAAGTGCTCAGTAAACCTTAAGATCTGTTAAATAAGACTGGAAAGATGGACTCTCTTAACATGCTGCTCTCATGTCATGAAAAAAATATTCTATGACACTAACATTTTTTTTCTTAGCTTTTAACTTGTATAAATGAGGTCAGGGAGATTCTAATTTGAGTCTCCTGTTAAAATGATGGAGTCATCTTGTAGAATATGACATGAAATGAGTGCCGGGTTCATGCCCTCATCTCAGGAGAAAAAAGACATACTAGTAACAAGCAAAAGGATCAGGGCATACAAAAATGTTGTAATCAAATACAATTCTGTGCATATGTTTATTGTCCTGTAGTTTTAATATCCATGTGTACATGTATATATTTTAAAATGAAAGACATATGCCTTGTAGAAAATTTTGGAAATATAGGACATTTAAAAAGAAAGGAAGATAACCATCAATAACTCAACTACTCACTCAGCTCTAGTGTTTTTTCACTTTGTGGTTACATATTTCCTTTTACCAAACTGGGAATATATTACATGTGTTTTTATAGTTTTTTAAAATTTAAAGGCACATGTTGAAACTTCCTTGATGTTTGCACTTTGCCCCTACCTAAACAGTGCTGCTGTAGAATCTTTATGTGCCTAAAAATGGGTGTATATTCATGATTCTCTTAGGTCAAGTGCCAGAATATGGCACTAGTAAGTCAAAGGCTATTCATGTGCAGACATAGAGCTTTTTTTTTTTAAGCCTGTCTAGTGATGTCTTCCAGAGAAGGCAATGGCACCCCACTCCAGTACTCTTGCCTGGAAAATCCCATGGGCGGAGGAGCCTGGTAGGCTGCAGTCCATGGCGTCGCTAAGAGTCGGGCATGACTGAGCGACTTCACTTTCAGTTTTCACTTTCATGCATTAGAGAAGGAAATGGCCACCCACTCCAGTGTTCTTGACTGGAGAATCCCAGAGACGGGGGAGCCTGGTGGGCTGCTGTCTATGGGGTCGCACAGAGTCGGACACGACTGAAGCGACTTAGCAGCAGCAGCAGCAGCAGCAGTGATGTCTTCAGTTACATGCTCGCTCCCTAGAATGGCTCTCCTTTGAAGATGAAAGAGTATCTGTCAGCTGAATCTGTCAGAATGAACATTGGTGCTGTTGCAAGACCCTGGCACAGCTTTCTGCATCACTCTGCTCCAAGCTGGACTAGCTTGACAGTCAGGGCAGAACACAGAAGGTGGAGAATTAAAAGAGAAGTAAAGCCTCGGTGATAGAATCATCAGGATTGCGGTTGGTGACGCCCTCTCTGTTCCTTCCGTTCTTCCATCTCTGGGCTAAGTGCAAAGTGAACGGGGTATTAGGAAACTCGCGTTTCAGTTGTGGTTCTGCCTCAAATTGGCTTTACCGTTGGCAAGTCACTTCCCCCCTCTGGATCTCGTTTTCTTTCATTTGAAAGTGATAAACAGGAGGGTCCCAGAGGGGAACTTGGTTTGGATCAGTGCTTCTCCATCCTGGCCACACGTTAGAATCTTCTGGGGAGTTTAAAAATGACTCCTAGGTCCCACCTGCAGAGATTCTGATGTAATTTGTCTGGTGGCAGGAGGGGACACTCCAGATGATTCTGATGGGCCGCCAGGGTTGACAGCCACCGCCGTGGGTGAATCTTGAGTCTTCCTCAGGTTCTCCTATCCCATGGTTCTGCATGTATTTAAAGAAACAGTGCTTTTTCCTTTGACCATATAAAATCCTTACATGAAAGAAGGACTTTTAAAATTTACTGATTGCCACTTTGGAAGTTCCTTAAAAAACTAAAAATAGAGCTGCCATATGATACAGCAATCCCACACCGAGCATGTATCCAGAGAAAACCACAATTTGAAAAGTTACAATTCACCCCAGTGTTCATTGCAGCACTGTTCACAGTAGCCAAAACATGCAAGCAACCTGAGTGTCCATCAACAAATGAATGGACAAAGACAACGTGGTATATATATATATATACAATGGAATATTACTCAGCCATAAGAAAAGAATGAAATAATGCCATTTGCAACAATATGGATAGACTTAGAGCATACTAAGTTGTGAAGTAAGACAGAGAAACACAAATATGATATCACTTATATGTGGAGTCTAAAAAAATAATACAAATGGGCTTATTTATGTAACAGAAACAGGCTCACAGACATAAAAAACAAATTTATGGTTACCAAAGGGGAAAGGTGGGGAGGGGTGATTAGTTAGGATATTGGATTTACATAGGAACACCGGTGGCTCAGTGGTAAAGAATCTGCCTGTCCGTGCAGGAGACCCAGGAGACATGGGTTCGATCCCTAGGTCAGTAAAATCTCATGGAGGAGAAATGGCAACCCGCTCCAGTATTCTTGCCTGAAAAATCCCATGGACAGAGGAGCCTGGCGGGCTGCAGTCCATGGAATTGCAAAGAGTCGGACACAGCTGAAAAGCTGAGTACACAACTGCTCTATATGTAAAAGATAACAACAAGGACCTACTGTATAGCACAGGGAACTCTATATTCTGTAATAACCTGTATGGGAAAAGAATCTAGAAAAGAATAAATATATGTATGTGTATAACTGAATCATTTTGCTGAATATCTGACACAAACACAACATTGTAAATCAACTATACTCCAATATAAAATAATTTTTTTAGATAGCTGATAGTATGTACAGTTACATATTACCTCAAGACATGATTTCGTGACTCACTAAAAATCACCAGACTTTGGAGAGCAGCACAAAGAGAAACAAATGGCAAACTTGGCAAGTACACAAACTTCTTTAACACAGTCAAAGTGTATACAATAATGAATCCGAAATTATTAGACATTTTAATTGAGTTGGGTGATATTTTGTTGATATGCTAAATGTTCATTATCTTGGAGGTAGGCCTCTGGCCAAAGAGTTAACAATACCATGATATTTTCCCCAAATAGGAAGGACCCCAGTTTGCTCATCAAAGTTTGGGGGATAGTATAGGGTGATGGTGAAAAAGGTGATTCTGGTACCCAATTGACCTGAACCAATTGCCTGCGAGACAGAAAGCAACATACGGCTCAAGATAGAGGTTTGATGTCATTGAGTTGGTAAGAGTGAGATTGCACCATTCTAAAATGAGCACAGTGATAAAGGAGCCGCCAAGACTTTGTGGTCGTGTTGGGCAGAGAGAGCCCAGAAACACAGGAGCCACGTGATTAACCTAAGCCTCACCCTATGAAGTGCGCCTCACGTGTCCCCGTCAGAGCTGTTGTGAACGCTTACAGTGCATGAGGGACAGCTCTGAGCATCAGATACATGTTTAGTCTACTTATGTTTCAAAAGAAACATATTCAGAATCAGACTACATCTTACCACCTTTATTATCACCCACCGAGTCCTGGCCATCATCATCTCTGCTTCAACTGCTGTGTCACCTCCAGCCACTGTCTAGCTCCCATTCCTACTCCGGCAAGCTTGCCCCAACCTCAGGGCCTTTGGGACCCTCTTTCCCCCACCAACTTTTGGATAGAATTATTATTCACACAGCAAGCATCTCTTTATGCATTTGTACTATGTGAGAATGACTCCCAAAGAGGAATGTCTGGTGGACATTTACCTGTTTCTGCCTTGTTTAGCCAACTCCTTTTTAAAAATTCAGTTTGCTCTTTTGTCACCTGTACTCCAAGGAAAATATCTTCCTACAGAGTACAATTATAAAATCATGGAGTTTTATTACTCACATGGGCAGGGAAAGTTACCAGTTGCCACTCTCAACTTTTGCATTTTTCTCCCAGATATTTACGTGACTCACCCCTCCATAGCAGTCCTGACTCTGCTCAGTTTCCCCTTCATCGGTTTTCCTTGGCCATATTAAAAAAACTTAATCTGCTCCTCACTCTCTTGCCTTATCCTCCCTTATTTTTCTTCTTAGCTCTCTATCATTACTTGAAATTATTATATTATTTCTTTCAATAATTTACTTGATGACTGTCACGCCTATGAAAATATAAGCTCCACAGTGGCAAGGTTCTTGTCTTATCAACAGCTGTGTTCCTAGAGCCTGGCCCATAAAAGGCATCTAGTAAATATCTATTGAAAATATGAATGGATAAGTGAATGTACAACATGAACCCATCCACGGTTCTCAGGTGCGTCACTCACTTAGGAGACGAAGTGATGACTTTATGTTCCACACTCCTTATTTGTCGTATGTTGAAGGCAAGATTTAATTTGAGGGATTACACACTTCATTTCTTCTCTTGTAACAGCAAAGTGATTCTTGTCCTGCCAGACCTGTGCTGAGAAATTCGTCTGCTGTCTAACCTGAACTTGATCCTTGACAGTCATTATGTCCTGAGATCTCTTCCTGTTACCCTGCCAGTTTATCTAAGACCTGGATGCCTTCTCCCCCTATTCCTGTAAGCAAATGCATCTCTGTTCTGAGGAACTTTGCTTTGGAGGTTCTGCAAGGTGAGATTTTTAAAGATAATGGATTAGAAATGTCAGCTTGAGAGTCAGCTGTTAGTCAAACACAAAAATCTGAGAGAAGTACCTGGACACAGAGCCACCTGATGTTTTTACTGGAAGATGAACATCTAGTAGTCATGATACTTCAAGGGGACCTGAGTATTACTTGGAAGGGAATCTTAGAGGTTGATTGTAAACCTTACCTGTATAGTTTATGATGAATAGACTATCTCTGTAATAGTATAGTCTGTATAGTCTATCTCTATAAATAGGAAATAACCAGTGAGATATGAGAAGTTGTGGCCTTTTGCGTAATGAGAGAACCAGGAGAGAAAGTTCACGTTTTCTCTGAAATCAGGATAACAAGCATCAGTTAAAGCAATTGTTTATTGAAGCAGTTGACAGTTGCTGTAGAATGAATTTGATCTCTTGTGTATTTGCATACTTTACTTTTTAGCTCTGAAACAATGAAATGATACTATCTTGATCAGTTTGACTTTATTTATACAAAAAAATGCATATCCTTACTTTATTCTTTCTTCCTTTCCTAAATGCAGTGATTATGTCCACCTCACTGAGATTAATTCTGTTACCTGGCTGTCTTTCCTGCTAGACGGTGAGCTTTCTGGGGGAAGGTGCCGTGTGCACCCAGCCCCTTCCTCTGGGAACTAGCTCCAGTGTCTTGAATGATTCCTCATCTGCAGTAATATTAGCTAATTGTTCTGCTTAATCATGGATGCCACTTGGTGGGAGGTACCTGGAGTTTCGACCAAATGTTTAAAGGAAATAATCAGCATCTCTAAGGCTCACCTTGCAGCAAACACTAGACCTATGCATGAGAAGTCAATTTCCTTCTCACAGGGCTGTGCTCAGAAAAGACATGAAGTGATGCTTTATTACAGTCCAAAGTCTTGCAGGTGAAAAACTCATTAGTCTCTTCTATGTTCTTGACCTCTCTGTCTTGAAAAACCACTCACCTAATTAAAACTCGATCCTTTCAAATTAGAAAGTCCTACTCTCTTTGGTAAACCTAAATGACTCGTAATTTGGCTTACTGCTGTCTGAAACGCATCAGCATTTTTTTCTATTGAGATACCATATTAAGTATATCTGAGCGTCTTACTCATAAAAAGACTTTTGTGTTTCATTAACTTAGAGTGTGAAAAAGGCATTACATTGTAGGGAAGAAGAGAACAAGCCATTTTCTTTAGTGAAGCTAATTAGAATTCATTTTGAACCAGAGCATAACCATGAGCCTGCTCACTATTTTTATATTTAGCCTTTGAAAAGGTGGCACCTAATTACTACCAGTTTGTGCAATCCAGAATAAGTGCTATTTTGGCATTAAAGTGAAATTTCTGAGGAGGTTAAGATATTGGAAGAGCACAGGCTGTCACCAATGCATTAAAATAATTGTGGTTCATTGACTCATGCAAATATATTCTGCTTCGTTTCCTGTTTGCGGTTGTCATGTTTACCACGGGAGCAATTTAAATAAGAAAACAGAAAAACAGCTCAAACTTTGGCCCTTGATTGATTTTTGGTAACTGAGATGGGGCATATTTTTTAAAAGGAATAATAGCCCCCAAATAGGCCACTACCTTTTTGGTGACCACCATGTTGCTAAAAAAGATGTCTTGTCACACAGGTTGACTGACTGGGGCGAGGGGCAGGGGTCCAGTGTCACAGAGCACTCATCCCACTGTCCTGTGCCTCTCGATGAGTCTCAGCCCAGATTCCATTTCTTTTTTCAGAGGAATGGGCATTTCTGGTGAAGCAGACACTGCGCTTCTGGAGCTAGCAGGCAGTTTAAATAAGATTATCTCAACACCAAGTAGTAATGATACCAAACAGGGCCCTCGGGGGCTTCTGGGCACAAAGCCTTTCCATGTTCCCCATTTCTTTAATTATAGGAAATAGCCTTCATTTATCCTCCATGACCTTCTCTGAGTTCCAATGTGCAGATTCAAGCTGTCGCTAATTAGGGAAGGGAAAGGATAGAAGACGAGAGAAACAAATAGTCAAGAGAAACAATCGTACAGCCTTGGGGCAAGGTCCTGGTACTCCAGAAAAGGATATGCATAATATCTTTGAGATATTCTGTGGATACTGAAGCCCCCTCCAGGTGGGAGAAATGAAGGATTAACAATGGTGTCCTGCCTGCAAGCATGTAGACCCCAGACCAGTTGGACCTGAAGGTTGATGATGCTGACTCCTGCTTACCTCACCACCGACCCATCAGAAGAATGTCCCGGAGCTGGTCACATCCTCTTTGAACCATTGCTATAAAACTTCTCACTGTCTTCTCCAAGTGGGGATACAATTTTTCAAGGCATGAGCCTGTTCTCGTGCTTTGCCTGGCAAGGAGATAAAGCTTCTCTTTCCTCCAAAACTCTGTCTCTGTATTTCTATTTGGCACCTGTGTACAGAGAGCCAATATTTTGGCAACAGCAAGCCATCCGTAAGTGTCCAGTGCTGGCCATTTTTTAATACGCGTCAGGCTGAGAAAAACTCGGGATATGAGAAAAACCCGAGATCACCCAAAACTTAAGTTGCCAGGGTCACAGGGCAGCCGGGTTCAAGTGCAAGTGGATATGACCTGACCCTCTGCGCCTGCTGGGGCCTTGGAGTCTAGCAACTCATTGATGGACAGCATCAAACCATGCCTCGGGTCATGAGCTTAGGGCCAGATAGAAGCCCTGACATCAGTTCTCAGGGAGCAAGGCCTATGGAGCTCTGACGGAAGCCCTTAGAGATGACTGGATAGTAGGTGGGGAGCGTCCAGCAGCCTCTGTGTGAGGGGCATGTGGCTGAGCTCATGCCCTGAGCTCTGAGCTCTGTCTCCCCCATGCCATCTCTTCTCCTACCGTGGGAGACCGCTGAGGAGAATCTCTCCCTTTTTGCATAAACCAAGATACCCTTTCTGTAAGTCACCTCTTGTGGTTCCAGGCATATATGATAAATTCATCACCTTCTTCATTAGAAAGTGTTAGTTGCACAGTTGTGTCTGACTCTTTGCAACCCCATGGACTGTAACCCGCCAGGCTCCTCTGTCCATGGAATTCTCCAGGCAAGAATACTGGAGTGGGTTGCCACTTCCTTCTCCAGGGATCTTCTCAACCCAGGGATCAAACCCAGGTCTCCTGCATTGCAGGCAGGTTCTTTTCCATCTGAGCCACGTTTGGCCTTTTTGAGGAGCTCAGCAGATCTTTGCTGGATTGAATAAATACTATAAAGAAGAGAATCAACACTAGTTCTGAACACACAAGGCTCTACGCACTGAATTAGGTGTCTTTCGTACTTCACTCCTTTCATACACCCCGTGAGTTGGAAACTTGCCCAGAGTCACAGATGGATAGAAGCAAAGCTGATATTTTAATTTGGGTCTATATCACTTTCAACTATCTTGAGAAATGTGTAGGATTTCTTTTACTTTTCACTAATTTTTATATTTGTGTGCTTTTTTTTTATAAGGGGGGGAATGAAAAGAAACTTCTTTAAGATAATCTGTCTGCAAACAGTTTCCCATAAACATTAGATAACTTAATAATTTGCCATTAGTATTAAATTGTATATTTGCAGCAATGCAGTTCTTTCATTATATAAGAAATATTTATTATAGACATATAAGGTACAAACTGGCTTCCCAGGTGGTATTAGCAATAAAGAACCCACCTGCCAAGGCAGGAGGTATAAAAGACATGGGTTCAAGCCCTGGGTCAGGAAGATCCCCTGGAGAAGGACATGGCAACCCGCTCTGGTATTCTTGTCTGTAGAATCCCATGGACAGAGGAGCCTGGCGGGCTACAGTCCATGGTGTCGCAAAGAGTCAGACACGACTGAAGTGACTAACCACACACAGGCAAAGTACAAACTACTGTGGATTTAATCCATAAGCCAAAGCTTGTGCTCTGTGAATATGGTAATGCCTTTGGTAGTCATTGTCTGAATATTTTGGCTTAAAGAATAGTTTCAGTTCTCAGAGTGACTTACTCCCATTAGTTTAAAATGCTGATTGTTCTTAAAGAATTGAGTCAGGCTCCTGTCTACTAAGTCTATTGAAGTAAAAGGGTCTATGCAGATTTCTACCACTAAATGTTACTTTGAGTTTTATAAATAAGTCATTTCCTTTACATTTATCTTACTGTGATTTTCCTAAATTTGTAATTATTGTGAATATTTGCCAAGTAATACAAATCCCATTTACCTGAAAGATATTTTAAGATCAAAATAAAAGAATAAGCCTGTTACTGTCACTGAGGGAATTTTAAAAATGTGTGTGTGTGATGCACATATAATACATAGTGGAGGATTTTAATTGGTCTCAGAAGATGCCTGATTCTCATAGTCCCAGAGCAGTTTTGCTTGTTCATTAAACTGCTACTCCCTTGATTTTAAATAAGATTTTCTTTAATTGTGTTCCTGATTTCTCATGCGCAGTATTTCATTCATCTATTTTTAGTATTTCCTTTGCTTGCTTATTTTAATGTTAAGTCCTAGTGTTTTCACTTGTATGATTCTTATAAGTAAATATTCCTTCAATTTTTTTTCTTAACAACATACAGTGTTTTACCCAAATCTCCCCAGGCAAGCTGACCCAAAAGGCCCTTACAGTGTGAGCTTATGTCTGCCGGTAGGCCAATGAATTTTTAATTTTTTTCCTCTCTGGATGATCAGAATTACCTTGATATTATTTTTTTTATTAACCACAAAATGAAAACAGACATTTTCTGAAAGATTTTAGAGATCATCAAGTTTAATTATTTTATTTTATTGATTGAAAAGTATAAGTTAATTTGTTTATCAGTGAAAAACACACAGCCCCAAGAGTTCATGGCCTTATAGAAACCACAGAGCAGGTAGTAAGTATAGTTGGGGTGTTATCTCTAAAAGATAGAAGGATCACTTCCTCACGATCAGAATTCTCAATCGTGGCACTCTTGGCGTTTCTGGCCCAGTAATTCTTTGTTGTCCTGTTGCTGTGAGTTTGTTGAGAATGCATGTGAAGCATTTAGTGTAGAACCTGGTACATGGTAAGTGGTACAGGAATCATTAGTAAAATGTTGGAACTTCCCTGCTGGTCCAGTGGTTAAGACTCTTGTGCTTCCAATGCAGGGATATAAAAGTCAAGGTTTCAATCCCTGGTCGGAAACTAAGATGCCACATGCCGAGTGACCAGATAAATAATTAGAAAAACACACACAAATAAAGAAGTAAAAAGTAAGCAATATTTTAAAAAATTTATAACTCTTAACTATTGACATTGTGCAGTACATAATTCAAGAACCCCTGTGTAGCTGACAGTGGAGACACATGGTATTTATTGAAATAGGAAAAGTATTAAACTAGAAAAATATTTTGTAAGAAAACAATGAAAAAGTGTCAGTACCCACAAAGGTGTATGTATAAGAATTAACCCAGCTGAAGGAACCATGAAGAAGTCTGTCTACCCCAATAGTTGTAAGCAAATATATTTTTCACATCTGAAGCAGGCGCCAGCCAAAAGCATTACAGAAATGGGAGCTATATTTGGAGAGAGTGTTTCATAGCATTCTTCCCTGAATGATAGGCTAAAGGAGGAACTGCAGCAACATCCCTGTGAGAGGAGAGCTTCTGAGATTCTCAGAAGGGGAGGAGAGCTGGAGCACGTGAACACAGTGTGAACCACGCTGATTGTAATAGACAGTGACATTGACATGCTGGGATTTGTTGAAAGACAACCAGAGGGTCTGAAAGAACTGGCAAACTCTCTGCCTTTGCCTCAGCCCCGAATAATGACATTTTAATGATTCGGCAAAATAAAAAATAGATCTATCTAGCTCCCATTTGAATGGATGAATTAATAGCTTCCTAAAATGGTTTTTTTTTTTTTTTCTAGTTTTCTTGGAAACTCTGCTTATACAGGCAAGAGGGTAGTACACCATACAGATAAGATCTCCATTTCACAGAGTCCATATGGTTTGGGGGCGTGGTCAGGCAATGATGGAGCAGACTTCAGGACCACTTGCATATATCATCATCACCTGAGTAGCATTAGTACAAAAGGAATATAACGTCTGTCAAGAATTTCCTGTGGGTCGTGCATTGTATTCATCTGTCATGTCATTTATAGATTGGCTGCAGTGGGTTAGTGATTAGAACCAGACTGGGCAGACTCAGATCTCTGCTCTGCCTCATAATAGCTTTGCTACCCAGGACAAGTTAACCAAACACGCTGCTTCAGTTTCCTCTGATGTAAAATGGGAATAATTGGACCTGTTTCATGAGACTCTTATGAGAATAATGGGATAATATATGTAAAGTATTTATACATATGGTAAATGCTATAAAGACATTTTATAATTAGCATTGTATAATTTGATCATGCTAATAAGAAAGCAAAGTAATAATATGGTGCTAAAATTCATACCTATTTTAATCAAGTCTATGGTTTTTATCTCTATAACATAGCGAGTGCTTCTGATGCTAACTAATACATAGTGTGATCTGTACAGCATAATGATATTAAATTGAGGTCACCCTTAATTTCTAGAACAATGACTGCTAAGATATGTAAAATACCTATTTTTCATTACACTTATATTCATCCATAATTTAGACATTGGCTATAGACTCTCTTAATCTTTAATATATCTAGGTGAAATAATTAACATTAAGAGATTATATTCTTGGATTATACTTAATACATTTGTCTGTATTTGATGTAGTACTTCGGAGAAGGCAATGGCACCCCACTCCAGTACTCTTGCTTGGGAAATCCCATGGAAGGAGGAGCCTGGTAGGCTGCAGTCCATGGGGTCGCTAAGAGTTGGGCACAACTGAGCGACTTCACTTTCACTTTTCACTTTCATGCATTGGAGAAGGAAATGGCAACTCAGTCCAGTGTTCTTGCCTGGAGAATCCCAGCGACGGGGGAGCCTGGTGGGCTTCCGTCTATGGGGTCGCACAGAGTCGGACACGACTGAAGCGACTTAGCAGCAGCAGCAGCAGATCTAGTACTTTGCTTGATTTCATTTATTCTTGTAATTGTACTGCGTAGACAGGAACAATACTATTTATCAGTCTATAGATAGAGCTTGAAGTTTGAGTCCTACCCAAGGGAGGACTGAAAATCACATCTTAATTCAAGAGTGTTTTTCCTGTGTTTATATATTTACTTAGCAGTTGTTAAGGTTAAGCACCTACTATGTGCACATGTGTTAAATACAGAGAGCAAGGTGCCACTTTTTTTTCCTAAAGCATGTTGCCATCTGGCAAACAAGAAGGCGTCATCTATGCGTGATATTATTAGAATGAACAGAGTGCTGCAGGAACACCCAGGAATGATTAAGTGGGCCTGGAGATTTGAAGAAGGCTTGTTAGAGCAGGTGACATTTTAAAGTAATCAGAGTTGTGAGGAAAGGAGCCCATGTGAGCACTTTAAGCAGAGGAAACCATTTATTTGATTGTTGAAAGAAGGTGAGTGGGCCTGAGTGACAAGCAGGTGGCTTGTTTGGTGAGATGAGATCAAAAAAGAGGTTGAGACTTAGGGAGGGACACTAGGAAGTTGGACATTCTTCTGTCGGTGACAGGAAGCCATGAAAGGTTTTAAACAAACATTTTCAAAGCTCTGTTTGAGAAAATCTTCGTTCTACCTGTGATGAGAAGTGTATGTAGGAGACACTGGTTTTAGACAGTGTTAACTATGAAGCTGATAACAATAGTCTAGAAATTTCAGAAATAATTTTGAGAAACTGATGTCTGAATGAGGATGGACTAAAAAAATGGTGATTGATGAATGATATTGTAAAAAGGAACACAAGAAAAAGAAGTTTGGAAGGAAAGTGTGAATTTAGTGTTGGGCATGTTGTATTTGAGATCGTGGAGGCTGGGCACATGGATGTTGCCGCTGGTGTAGTGCTGAAGGTTGAAACTGTATGGTTGGATGGGACCAGCACTGGAGGAGGTGTAAGGGGAGGACAGAACAGAGGGCAGGTGGGGCAGCATTTGGAGGGGTTGGTAGTGGAAAGGAACTTCCTGATTAGAATAAAGCCAAATTAACTAAAACTATGGAAAGCTATGAATGAGAGAGTTTCAGTAAAGAGGCACATAGTGCCAGACGTTGTCAAGAGGCTGGGGCGGTTGTATTTGATGTGTGATGATACACTTGGACCAGAAGATGTCAAAGTTCCATCTATTTAACATTCTGGGCCTAAAATTGGGAGTTTTCCCTAGATTCTCTCAAGGGCAAAGTATAATTTTAGGTAAATTGGCCAATCAGGAGAAACCCTTTAATTTGCAAAACCATTACTAGAAGCCTTTTCCCGTATATGGGTATGAATTTGGTACTACCGTTTCTAATCCTGGCATTTAAATCTCCAGAAAGAGAGGTGTTAATGGTTGATTATATAGAGTATATGGAATTCAGAAGACTCTAAATTTAACTTCTAAACAGTAGGCATACGGGGTTGGGATTATTAAAATAAGGGCGGTGAACAGTCATCATATTAGTATTTGGATGCCAAATCATGATGGGGATAAATAAGTCTGGAGATGTATAAGTGTGTGTGTGTGTGTGTGTGTGTGAGTGAGAGAGAGAGAGAGAGAGAGGAGGGAAGAGAGGGAAAGAGAGAGAAACTAGATCACTATGATGGTGCCGGCAGTGCCTAGGTTTCTATTTAGGTCTTACTAGAATGATTTCAACTTAGACATCCTTTCCAAACTCACAAAGATATAAACTCATACTGTAGAATCTTCATCATTTGAATGATCATTGTTAAGGCTGTCACAAATACTGGCATTTCTGCAACTGTTCCTTTTTTTTTTTTTTTGCAAAAAGAGATTGACAATGTGGGGTCCTCTTGCATCTGCAGCCAGTCTGCCTTTGGGACACTGAGTGGAGTCTTCACATTACTCGCATTGTGCACAGTTATCATTTGTTGACTGCTTCAGACGGGGGGAAGCCATGCTTTGCTCAAGCTGGAACACACCGTTCTTAATGGATAAAGAGATGTAGAGGCAAATATCTAGTCATTGGAACTTTGCAGGCTTTTAATTAACTCTCTCCTCTCCTTTTGGAGAAGGAAATGGCAACCCACTCCAGTCTTCTTGCCTGGAAAATCCCATGGACACAGAAGCCTGGTGGCCTGCGGGCCATGGGGTCACAAAAGAGTCGGACATGACTGAGCAGCTCAATAACAACCCCTCTCCTTAAAGAATAGAAACATTTCCTAGCTCTTCTGCTGCCCAGTTTCCCCTCAGTTTTGATTGCCATTAGCTTTGTTGGAGATGATTCAAAACAGAAGACAGAGGTTTCTGCACTCAGAAGTTTGCGGGCTGGATGATGTTGGTGTTAATAGGTGGGAAAATGGCTCTTTGGAAGGATGAGCAGCTCTTTTTTTTTTTTTTTTTTTTCTTTTTTTGGTATCTTTCCTGGTGACCTCTGACCTGAATCTCCCGAGTCTCTTCCCTTTGTGCTTCAAGTAGCAGTTGCCAACATTCTCCACTGGATTCAGAAGTGAGCCAATTAGGTGATGTGTACAAACCAAGAAAACTTGACCTTCACTCCTTTCCTCCGATGCCCCCCAGCCTCATCACCTCTTGTTTCCCTTTATAATTCCTGATCAGAACAAACACCCATCTCCATCAAGCATGTCTCCTTTGCTGTGTAACCTTGTTACTTTATTACAGGTTTGTTCAGAATGTTTTCCACCTGCAATCTTACTGCCTTATCCTTTGCATGTGCGTGTGCTCAGTTGCAAAGTCCTGTCTGACTCTGCAACCCCATGGACTGTAGCCCACGAGGCTCCTCTGTCCATGGGATTCTCCAGGCAAGAATACTGGAGTGGGTTGCCATTTCCTCCTCTAGGGGATCTTACTGACCTGGGGATCAAAGTCACATCTGCTTCATTGGCAGGCAGGTTCTTTACTATTGAGCCACCTGGGAAGCCCCTGCTGTATCCTTTCATAAAAATTAATTAGACCTTTGTGTTTGGAATTTGATAGAATGGGAATCATTCTAGTACCTGAAATAATAGAACCTCATATCTAAAACTTTTACACTTGTGTTCCTGAGATTTCCTATAAATAGATCAATTTAGTTATATTTTCACCTGTCTCATTAACGTTTTATGTTGTTTTTCTAATTGCACTTAAAAAAAATTTAGGAGGTTACATGGCACTTCTAAAAGTGAAACAGAAGGAGAAACTATTACAATTCACTGCACATAATATGGATAGCTATTATTTTGCAAAACTTGTGTTTTATTACAAATCCACCTGTGTGTATGAAAGGTCACAGTGGATTTAAAAGCCAAGGTCTTAGATAATAGCCCAGTGACTCATCATGGTTTTCCTCTATAAAAATGCCTGCCACGTCCAGCCTTATGACCCTGTGTAATGTCCACAGACACGACTGAGCGGCTTCACTTCACTTTTCACTTTCATGCATTGGAGAAGGAAATGGCAACCCACTCCAGTGTTCTTGCCTGGAGAATCCCATGGACGAGGGAGCCTGGTGGGCTGCCATCTATGGGGTCGCACAGAGTCGGACACGACTGAAGCGACTTACCAGCAGCAGCAGCAGCAGCAGCAGCAATGTCCACAGAGCAGGCTGATACCTGCCGCCGCCAAGAGGTTTGGTAATAGAAGCTCGCACAGAAAGGCTTCTAGGTAAAGGAAAGTCTTCCCAACTCAGAGGCTAGTCTTTCCTGAATTGAAGCCAGAAAGCTCTCTAGCACTGTCCTCTACTGAGCAGAGGTGTGTAGTTTTATCAGCGGCAGAAGGTTGTGTGTTCACACTGGAGAAGCATCTCCATCAATTTTATCTCCTATGAAGGAGCAAATGGGGAGACTCCCGTGATGGTCCAGTGGCTGAGACTCTGAGCTGCCAATGCAAGGGGCCCGGGTTCCATCCCTGGTCAGCAACTAGATCCCACGTGCCAGAAGTAAAAAAAGATATCACATGCCATAACTAAGACCTAGTGTAGCCAAATAAATAAAAATAAATGTTTTTTTAAAGGAAATGGAATCCAGAATCTCTGGAGCCCTGTGAGTACCATTGGTGGAACCTGGAGTCCAGGAGAAAGGCTCTGTGCTTTCATCTCCAAACCAGAGGAACAGTGAGGTGAAGGTTATGTCATTGGTGTCTTCATCCTGAAAGCATCTGGGAAAATGAAAATGAATGAGCCTATGACAGAGAACGAGGGGACAAGAAGGAAGAGCTTGTCGACTGGAAACCAGGACCAGGTCTCTCCAGGCTGTGTTTTTAGTAATACCTTATAAAGAAGCACTGTTGTAACACTGGAACCACACTCGTAATTATCCACAGTTTTATTTCTACCTTTGTTATTCTGTTTGCTGAAGATGACTCCTTAGTAAACAGTCTGCAGTTCACTGCATGGTCTGCGATCAGTTTCTCAGCCATGGCTTTGTAAATGCAAAAGTTGAAAGGGTTTTCCACATGGATTATCAGCAGGTTTACCTGTTGTTGCCTCCCTGGGTTGATGTCCTGCTGAGCCAGAGAAGCTGGCCTGCTGCACAGAGGTTTCTGGATCATGTCTGTAAACACTGTCACTTAGGAAGGAATTTCCCAGTGACAGGGTCAATGTGACATCATCCATTTCACCCTGACTAGGAAGATGGCAAGCCTCCAAGTGTTCCCTGGCGCTGTTGGGGAAGGTAGGGGTGACTATATGGCTGGGTATCTGTGCTGAAAGCTGAAATTTTTATTGTTGTTTTTGTTCAGTTGCTCAGTCGTGTCCAGCTCTTTGTGACTCTGCAGAGTTGCAGCATGCCAGGCTTCCCTGTCCTTAGCCATCTCCTGGAGTTTGCCCAAACTCATGTCCATTGACTTAGTGATGCTCCTGGAATTTGCTCAAACTCATGTCCATTGAGTCGGTGATGCTGTCCAACTGCCTCATCCTCTGTCATCCCCTTCCCCTCTGCCCTCAGTCTTTCACAGCATCAGGGTCTTTTCCAATGAGTCAGCTCTTCACATCAGTTGGCCAAAGTATTGGAGCTTCAGCATCAGTCCTTCCAACGAATATTCAGGGTTGATTTCCTTTAGGATTGACTGGTTTGACTCCTTGCAGTCCAAGGGACTCTCAAGAGTCTTCTCCAACACCACAGTTCAAAAGCATCAATTATTTGGTGCTCAGCTTTCTTTATAGTCCAACTCTCACATCCATACATGACTACTGGGAAAACCTTAGCCTTGACTAGATGGACCTTTGTTTGCAAAGTAATGTCTCTGCTTTTTAATATGCTGTCTAATATGATGCTATTACTTGATAGTAGATACACAGTGTTGTTGATTGTCACTTTGGACATTGTAGAAGAGAAAAATATTACTCCTTTCCGTCAGTGAAAAGATTCTGGAATCCATTCCAGAACTTCATCTCCAGTTTGAGATGAAAATCCCTCACCTTTTTCTTCCTAAAGAAAAGCAAGTGTTGATAAATACAAAGACTAGAACATAATTAGCACACTATGGAGTAATGTAAACAGTATTTTCAGAGAGAAGTAAAATTGAGATAGCAGCTGGGGACTCCCAGTCCCTTGAAGTCTACATGGTGAAGATTTGAATCATCATTCTCATCCTATAAACCATTCAATCCTTCTCTGGAATTTTTTGAGCTTTCCAGGGAGCTTATATTTTCATGGTTGTCATAAGACCTTTGATGATGTCACTGATATACACCAGGGTGATCCAAACCTAATCAGGTTTCTGCCTCTCTCTCTTCCTTCCCCTCTCTCCTCCCAGCTCCTCCCCAAGATGAAGACCCAACCAAAACATACCCCTCACCTGCCCCTCACCACATACACTCACAGGCACACAGTCATACTCTTAGTGTACAGGATTTTTCTGAAAATCTGTGGGCTCACATCATGTACTGTTTGATTCAGCATTGCATTTTAGTTAGATATTTTCGTTCTTGAAAGGTTTTCTTCTTTTATTTTTTAACTTTGGCAGTGTGGGTGAGTGACATGCCTTTCTCTTTGCCATCATGTCAGTCACTCTTGGGTATCACCCTGTGTTCACACCTGCATCTTTGGTCCCTGAGTTTTCCACCTGCTTCGCTGAAATAGATACTGCCTCAGAAGTCAAAATAGTCCATACTAGCCCTCCACTGTCTCATGTGGTTTCTCAGCAGACATCTCAGGAGCCCCACCCCCTTATCTTTGGTGTAAGACACGATCGCATGGTTCCTGTGGTGGCTGAGTACACATTTGACCATCACTCACTGAGAGTTTGTCTTCATTTTTCTCCTGGCTCCTCTCCACTGCCCTGCTTTCTTCTACAGCTGCTCCTCCAGAACAGTGCATATATCTCCTAGCTTGTTGCAGGATGGTTTTGCTCTTACCTGGAGCTTTTTTTTTAAAAAAAAAAATGCAAAATTGTATTAAAACTATAAATAGTAAATCTTAGGATTAATTTTCAGTTTAGCTGTGTAAACAGGGGCAAACCTACTGGGATGCGGACATGAGGAAGCAGCTGCTGCTGCTAAGTCACTTCAGTCGTGTCTGACTCTGTGTGACCCCATAGACGGCAGCCCACCAGGCTCCCCCGTCCCTGGGATTCTCCAGGCAAGAACACTGGAGTGGGTTGCCATTTCTTCTCCAATGCATGAAAGTGAAAAGTGAAAGTAAAGTCGCTCTCTTAGCGACCCCATGGACTGCAGCCCACCAGGCTCCTCCGCCCATGGGATTTTCTAGGCTAGAGTACTGGAGTGGGGTTGCCATTGAGGAATCCCCAAAAGGATACATTTCAGGAAAAGAAACTTCTATTAGGCCATCACAGAATAGATGTTATTAAGGTAATGCTAAAAGAACTCTGTCCTTGAATTGTTAAAAGGAAACAACTGGGAAAATAATTTGATGTGCTTCCAGGGCCAGTCTCTGTTGGCTGAGGTGAGTGGGTCAGAAGTGCAATAAAGCTTTTTGAGGTTTCTAACCTTGACTTTCAAGTCAGACCCAGTCCTAGTGAAATGGGAAGGAGGAAAACGCACATCAAACTGCCCTCCATTCATATAAATGTTCAACACTCCTGAACCTTTTTCAACTTAGGGCATCTACACCTATGTTTTTCACACTGTTATCAGCTGTGCCTTTGAGAGCCCTAAGAATGAAGCATTTCATAAAAGAAGTATTTATGCTATTCCTCTGGAATTTTTTCCTAAGCTGCTAAATTTCTGCGAGATTCAATTCTGGCACTTTCTGAAGCATAAAGAAGGTATCACAATGATTTCAGACAATAGTCAGCACTTACATCCATTCCTGGAATGGTCTCCAGGTCCTTTTCTGGCTGAGGGGTTACATCCTGGTGCAGGCAGTTAACCCAATCCCAACAGCCAGCTGCCTGACAGTGACTGGAAGATCGTTGATCTTAAGAGATGTGACTTCAGAGGTGTTGAAAAGTGAAAACAGTGCATCCGTGAAATGTGGGATTTGCTACAGTAGAAGCAGACATCCCTGCAGTCTTTGTATCTAACAGGTATACTCTAGAAAATCCTTTGTAACAGTATACTTTTGAATACTGTAGTGAGTAGCCATTCCCTTCTCCAGGGGATCTTCCCGACCCAGGGATTGAATCCAGATCTCCTGGATTGCAGGCAGATTCTTTACCATCTGAGCCACCAGAGAAGCCCCATATAATTTTAACCCAGAAAGTAAACCTCTTAGGCGTTTACCCTTACATGGTTAGCATGAACAGACAATTTTAAATAAAGATGTTCATCATTTTAAAAGTAAACATTTTGAAATGGCCCAGATGTCCATAGATGGGGAGTTGGTTAAGCAAGGTCAGATCCATTCTTTCTGCCTGTGGCCATTCTGCCAAAGCATTGTTCCAAAATGCAGTGAACCTCAGTGAGAATGGCGTGTGCAGACATGAGAAGATGTGTGTGGCATTTGAAGAGTAAAAATCAAGTTGTGAGACGATGTATATAATAAATTACCAGTAAACATTTTTGTTTTGAATTTTTTTATTATATTTATTATGAGAATGGATAGACAGTGCTATTTTCCTTTTAGCATGTCTGAGCCATCGGTAGAAAGAGTTTCAGGCTTATTAACATCACATTTGGATGGTTCCCATAGATATATGTTGTACTGAATTAAAGACAGGTTAAATATCACCCTGAAGCACAGGAAGAAGTCACATGCAGCACTTCAAGGAATAAAGTGTTATGTGTTTATATATGCTAAAGAATTTTCTAGAACCTGATACCTCCAAAGCACTGTGATAGGTGTTTGAGTTGAGGATTGTTTCATATTTTGACACACTGCTCAGAGTTAAAGGAAAGTAAGGAAGCTGCATTAGTAAGATGCTGTGGCATTTCAGAGGAAGGAAAAGTTCATTCAAGTTTGGGGTCCCATGAGGACTTCCTGCAGGAGGTGGCATTTGAGTTAGAACAAGATTGGCAAAGTGTGGAGCATATTGAACTGTATGAACCGTGGAGAAATCCACTGAGACAAGTCATACAGTTTTTTTTAAGTGTTATTCTTTTGCAAATGAACTCATAACTTGCATAGGGACTTCCCTGGTGTTCCAGTGACTAAGACTCTGCACTCCCAATGCAGGGGTTCTGGGTTCGATCCCTAGTCAGGGAACTAGGTTCCACATGCTGCAACTGAAAGATAGGTACTGCATGCCACAGCTAAGATCTGGTGCAGCCAAACAAATAACTAAATAAATACTTTAAAATATATAACATACATATATAAAAGTACTCACATCATGAATTTTACTGCTTGGTGTATTTCAAAAATTGATCATGTGAAGATTAAGGAAAAAGACCACTCACTAACTAATCTCATTGGCCCCCCTCAGGTCCCCTTCCAGTCACTAATCTCCTTCAGGGAATCACTCTCTCAACTTCAAATTCCATAGCTTAGTTTTGCCTATTTTGGTTTGATACAGAATTATACAGAATGGACTCTTTTTGTGTCTAGCATTTTTCACTCAACATGTGAGTTTTATCTATGTAGTTAGTGACAGATATAATTCCAGACTATACTTTGGTGTAGATCTAACCTTCTAAAGGCAGAAAAGTGTATTAATCATATTTGTGGTCTCAGGATCTGCCATTGTAATTGGCTCAGAATTGGTGCTAAGTAAAGATTTGTGAAGACATATATGGATGGCTGGCTAAAAGAAGTTAGTTTTCTGAACTGCTGAGCAAACGGATGCACTCAGCAAACAGTTTGTCAATACGCTGGGCACTCCTGACCCTGAGCTAGACTCCAGCAATGCTAAGATACCAACCAGGGTCCCCTGTTCTATGGGACTCATGTTCTATTTGGGGAGAAGTAATATTCCCAAACAGCACAGTTCTGCAGACTGTGGTCTGCTTTGGTAAATCACGCTTTTCTATTCAGGCTGTTAGTCTCTGATAAAACCACAGGAGAGAGAGTCTAAATTGCATCACATTGTCTAGTGGCTGCGGATATGGCTGCATTGAAAAGAACCCAAAAGATTTTTAGACCTGGAAAGAGCCTGAGAGAGCATTAATTCCCATGTCTTCCCACTCTGGTTATTGGCCATTGTTAACCACACAAAGGAATTTGGAAGTTACCTAGGGATAAAAGAAACACAGCACTGATTCTTGGGGTTTCATGGAATTTCAGCCTAGCATTCTAATTACTTTCTCCACTTGGCTTGTCAAAACCTCAGGATCTCTTGTCTGTGTAAAGGAATATGCAGTCTTATGATCACCATGTTAGCTTGTCCACAATGAAAATAAAAATATTATTTGGCCATGGTAAACGTCGTTTCTAAAAGAAGCAAATATGGCAAAGAAGATTTTATAGTTAAATATGGTATATTTTTCAATAATTGTGTGTCTTTTAGTATCTTAGAAAAATGAAAGTTGTATAAATCTCATGTTTATCCTTTCAAGGTAATCTTACTATGTAGCAGAAAGGACTCTTCCTAAAATGAACATAATTCATAGTTTTAGTAGCTAAAAGTTATCTTTAGTGTTTTTTTAAAATGTATAAATGCACACTCCTCCTTGTGTTGCTAAAAAAAAAAAAAAAAGTCCAAACAAACCTAGAAACAGAAGCGCATTAAGCAAGAAGTAAACATGGCTCTTAATACTCCTTTCCACCCTCCCTATCACGGAGGCTCTGCTGTTAACACTTACATGCACATCTGATCTGCACAGAACTTCCATTTTAATTACAAAAACTATCATGATTCATAAGGCTGGGTTTCCCTGATGGCTCAGACGATAAAGTGTCTGTCTACAATGCAGGTGACACAGGTTCAATCCCTGGGTTAGGAAGATCCCCTGGAGAAGGAAATGGCAGCCTACTCAAGTATTCTTGCCTGGAAAATCCCATTCATAAGGGTGCATGTAACATATATGTAAAGTTAAAGACTAATGGTAGTTGCAAATAACACATATTCCCAGCAGTCAGTATAATAACTGGATTATTCATAAATAGCATGTTAGAAGTCCCCGGGTGCCCCTCTGTGGTGAATTCAGAATCCTGGCCCAGACGCAGCCACTTTCTGAGGTTCTTAAATCATCACCTTGCATGTACACATGTATTTTTCTTTTTCTCATTTTGCACACTATATAAAAATGTGTATACATCTATCACCTGACTATCGATAAACTCTCTGTAAATTTTGCACAACTTTATAAAAGAGGTTAATTTTACATACAGAGAATCATTTTGTATCTGGTTTTTCCCTTAGAATTATGCTTTGGGGATTCATCCATTTTTTTCCCCTCATTTTAAGGAGGCATCCATCTTTTTTTCCAAACTTTAAACTTTTTTTATTTTGTATTGGACTATAGCCAGTTAACAGTGTTGTGGTAGTTTCAGGTGAACAGCAGAGGGACTCAGATATACCTGTACATGTATCCACTCTCCCCAAACCCCCACACATCCAAGCTGGCACTTAACATTGAGCAGAGTTTCGTGTGTTATATAATAGCTCCTTGTTGGTTATTCATTTTAAATATAGCAGTACGCACATGACCATCCCAAACTCCCTAACTATCCCTTCCCCCAGCAACCATAAGTTTGTTTTCTAAGTCTGTGAATCTCTTTCTGTTTTGTAAGCAAGTCCATTTGTATAATTTCTTTTTCAGATTCCACATATAAGGGATGTCGTGTGATATTTCTCCTTCTCTGACTTACTTCACTGAGTATGACACTCCCTTAGTCCATCCGTGTTTCTGCAAATGGCGTTATTTCATTCTTTTTAATGGCTGAGTAATAGTCCATTGTGTATCTGAATTACGTCTTCTTTACCAGTCCTCTGTCGGTGGACATTTATGTGCTCCCATGTCTTGACTGTTGTAAACAGTGATGCCGTGAACATTAGGGTGTGTGTGTCCTTTCAGATAATGTGTTTCTCCAGATACATGCCCAGGAGTGGGATTGCAGGGTCATACGGTAGCTCTGTGCTTGCTTGCTTAGTTGCTCAGTTGTGTCTGACTCTTTGTGACTCTTTGGACTGTAGCCACAAGGCTCCTCTGTCTATGGGGATTCTCCAGGCAAAAGTACTAGAGTGGGCTGCCATTTCTTCCTCCACGGAATCTTCCTGATTCGGGATCGAACCCGTGCCTCCCACATCTCCTGCACTGGTAGGTGGATTCTTTACTACTGCACTGTCTGGGAAGCCCCTATGGTAGCCCTTAGTTTTCTAAGGAACGTCTTTCCTGTTCTCCATAGTGGCTGTACCAGTTTACATTCCCACCAACAGTGTAGGATGGTTCCCTTCTCTCCACACCCTCTCCAGCATTTGTTTGTGGATTTTTTGATGATAACCATTCTAACAGGTGTGAGGTGATACCTCATTGTAGTTTTAGATTTGCATTTCTCTAATAACTAGTGTTGTTGAACATCTTTTTATGTTCCTATTGGCCATCTTTATGTGCCCTCTAGAGAAATGTGTATTCAGGTCTTCTGCCCATTTTTTGGAGTGGGTTGTTTGATGGTTTTTGAGTGGGTTTTTTTATGCTATTAAGCATCATAAGCTGTTTGTAAATTTTGGAGACTAATCCCTTTGGAGACTAACTCTATGAACAGTATGAAAAGGGAAATAGATAGGACACTGAAAGATGAACTCCCCAGGTTGATAGGTGCCCAATATGCTACTGGAGATCAGTGGAGAAATAAGTCCAGAAAGAATGGAGAGAAGGAGCCAAAGCAAAAATAACACCCAGTTGTGGATGTGACTAGTGATGGAAGTAAAGTCTGATGCTGTAAAAAACAATATTGCATAGAAACCTGGAATGTTAGGTCCATGAATCAAGGCAAATAAGAAGTGGTCAAACAGGAGATTGCAAAAGTGAACATTGACATTCTAGGAATCCATGAACTAAAATGGACTGGAATGGGTGCATTTGATTTAGATGACCATTATATCTACTACTGTGGGCAAGAATCCCTTAGAAGAAGTGGAGTAGCCATCATAGTCAACAAAAGAGTCTGAAATGCAGTACTTGGATGCAATCTCAAAAAGGATAGAATGATCTCTGTTCATGTCCAAGGCCAACCATTCAATGTCACAGTAATCCACATCTATACCCCAACCAATAATGCTGAAGAAGCTGAAGTTGAACAGTTCTATGAAGACCTACAAGACCTTCTAGAACTAACACCCAAAAAAGATGTCCTTTTCAAAGTAGGAAGTCAAGAGATACCTGGAGTAACAGGACAATTTGGCCTTGGAGTACAAAATGAAGCAGGGCAAAGGCTAACAGAGTTTTGCCAAGAGAACACACTGGTGATCCAGTTCCATCACTTCATGGCAAATATATGGGGAAACAGTGAGAAACTTTATTTTGGGGGGCTCCAAAATCACTGCAGATGGAAATTAAAATCACTGCAGTCATGAAATTAAAAGATGCTTGTTCCTTGGAAGAAAAGCTATGACCAACCTAGACAACATATTAAAAAGCAGAGACATTACTTTCCCAACAAAGGTCCGTCTAGTCAAAGCTATGGTTTTTCCAGTAGTTATGTATGGATGTGAGAGTTGGACTATAAACAAAGCTGAGCACCGAAGAATTGATGCTTTTGAACTGTGGTGCTGGAGAATTATCTCGAGAGTCCCTTGGACTGCAAGGAGATACAATCAGTCAATCGTAAAGAAAATCAGTCCTGAATATTCATTGGAAGGACTGATACTGATGCTGAAACTCCAATACTTTGGCCACCTGATGCGAAGAACTAACTCATTGGAAGAGACCCTGATGCTAGGAAAGATTGAAGGTGAGAGAAGGGGACGACAGAGGATGAGATGGTTGGATGGCATCACCAACTCGATGGACATGAGTTTGGGTAAGCGCCCGGAGTTGGTGATGGACAGGGAAGTCTGGCATGCTGCAGTCCATGGGGTCACAAAGAGTCGGACATGACTGAGGGACTGAACTGAACTGAATCCTTTATCTATCACATCATTTGCAAATATTTTCTCCAAATCCGTGGATTGTCTTTTTGTTTTGTAAATTGTTTCCTTTTCTGTGAGAAAGCTTTTGAGTTTAAATAGGTCCCATTTGTTCATTTTGCTTTTATTTCCATTATTCTGGGAGACGGATTGAAAAAATGTTGCTGTGAGTTATGTTAGAGAGTGTTCTGCTTATGTTTTTCTCTAGGAGTTTTATAGTGTCCAGTCTCACATTTAGATCTTTAATGCACTATGAGCTTATTTTTGTGTACGAAGTTAAGGAGCACTCTAATTTCATTTTTTCACATGTGCTTGTCCAGTTTTCCCAGCAACATTTGCTGAAGAGACTGTCTTTCCAACATTGTGTAGTCTTGAGGAGGCGTCCATCTTAAAGCATGTAGGATATTCCGTTGTATGAATATTCTGTGATTTACATATCCATTGTTATCAGTTCTTCTTTTGATAGACATGTAGGTCTCTTCTTTCTTTCCAGTTCAGTTTGCTCCATATGACAGAAGGGTCTGGGTGAGGAATGGGTTTGTGCCTTCCTGGGCAAAGTGGCCTGTACTTCCCTTCATGCCTGTGGTAAGGGGGGACCCTCTTGGCCCCCTTCCCTGTCCCTGGTCTTTCCCTGGGAGAACTCAGTGGAATTTACTGCAACTGGTTGCAAACCCCTGTGTGTTTGGGGCTCCCACCTGACCCGTTATCTATATAATAAGAAACACGGCATCCTGGGTCCCACGTGACTTTCAGCAATTTCTTAAAATGGTAGCTAATGTCATCTTACCCCTACTGCGGTGCCCCGCCAGGTGAGGCAGACCACGCTTCCCTTCCCACCTTGGAATTCACTGTCCTGGAGTTCCCTTGCCCTCAGCCCTCTGATAGGGTCGAGAAAAGTTGCAATTCTCTTGCTTTTTCTGGTTTTTATTGTCATCGTCAAGCTAGAAGCTGCAGAAACCCATTTTCTAGTATTTAATTCTATACATTTAAATTTCATAATGCTTGTTTGGATTTTCAGAATTTTACTGATACTTAGCAGACTGTTCCTTCTTCTATCTCCAACTTTTGGGTGTCAGTTTGCGTCTTCCTAAGGTATATTGTCAAAGTTTTCTTAATGAGAGTCGGTGGACATGTCGTTGTTAAAATTAATATATACATTTATTAAAATGTCTTTGCTTCTTTCCTAACAGAAAGCTTTCTTGTCACTTCTTGGGACTGGTAAATTGGGGCCACTCAGCCCCAGTTTGAGATGAAGTCTGTTTTTGTGCAGCCCTTAAGAAGGCAATGGCACCCCACTCCAGTACTCTTGCCTGGAAAATCCCATGGACAGAGGAGCCTGGTAGGCTGCAGTCCATGGGGTTGCGAACAGTCGGACACGACTGAGCGACTTCACTTTCACTTCTCACTTTCATGCATTGGAGAAGGAAATGGCAACCCACTCCAGTGTTCTTGCCTGGAGAATCCCAGGGACGGGGGAGCCTGGTGGGCTGCCGTCTATGGGGTCACACAGTCGGACACGACTGAAGCGACTTAGCTTAGTGGTGGTAGGTGTAGTTTTTACATTTTTCAAGTGGTGGTAAAGAACAAAACAATATCAATAAAGAAAGTGTGACACATGGGCCTGCAGTCCTAAAGTGTTTACACCTTGGCAATTTACAGAAAGGTTGCCAACCTCTGGCCATAGTGTCTATTGACAGTTACTTTCTTCTAGCATTTCAAAGATAATATTCTATTGTCCTTTAGTTTCCCTTGTTGATGCTAAGAAATCAGCATACAGTTCTGAGTCACTGTTTTGTGGCATGATGTCTGTTCTCACTGGCTACTGTGAGCATCTTCCCTGTGTATCAGGTATTGTTCAGTTTCACTGTGAGGTGTATGGGCATGGAGCTCATCATCTAGGAAATCCTTACTTACTATCTTAGAATATTGCCTCTCCACATATCTATGTGCTTCTGACCTTCCAAGTGAGTGGATATCAAGTGCTTATATTTTATTTTGCCCATCTCTGAACCTCTGCTTATATCTTCTCTTCCCTGCGTTCTTTGTGATGTTTCAGCTCAGCCTCCCCCCTCACTAACCATCTCTTCAGCTGCATATGTAATCCTCTGCATAGATCTCCAGTTATATTTTTTGTTTCTGCACGTTCTCTTTCTGTTTTTGTTCAAATCTGTTTAGTCCATTTGGATAGTCTCTTGATCTTTCATCATCTTTTCAGTCTCTTCTTTCACTCACTTAAAGATAATAAACCCATTATTTTTATATGCTGTTACTATCTGCAGGCTTTGCACGTCTGCTTCTGCACTTTGTTTTTCCCAAGTCTAAATCCTGGAGGCTTATTTTTTCATGTGTTTAGTGAATTTGATTGAGTTTATGTTCCTTAGAGCTTTTTCCATGAGAGTTTTTTTTTTTTTTTTTTTTTTCCTTGAAGCATGTGTTTATAGAGTTCTTCTGGAAGACTGTGGGTTTCCTTCTACTGAAAGCTCCATGCTAAGGCCACTTTAAAAAATTTGGAAAGTAAGGAATTATGGGCAACCCCGAAGGGTAAATTCAGGTCTTACCTGTGTAGATGTGTGTTTGGGATGAGAAATAACCCAAGGGAGATTTTTTTCTTTTTTTTTTTTTTTTGGAGATTTTTAAATTTTTTTATATTTATTATTTTTTTCCTCTTTATTTTATTTTTTTAATTTTATTTTATTTTTAAACTTTACATAATTGTAGTAGTTTTGCCAAATATCAAAATGAATCCGCCACAGGTATACATGTGTTCACTCTTGGACCAAGGCTCTCCTACCAAGCAGGTTTTGTTTTTGTTTGTTTGTTTGTTTGTTTTCATTTTTATTTATTTATTTTTGTTTGTTTTTTTATTTTATTTTATTTAACTTTACAATACTGTATTGGTTTTGCCATATATCAAAATGAATCTGCCACAGGTATACATGTGTTCCCCATCCTGAACCCTCCTCCCTCCTCTCTCCCCATACCATACCTCTGGGTCGTCCCAGTGCACCAGCCCCAAGCATCCAGTATCGTGCATCGAACCTGGACTGGCGACTTGTTTCATATATGATGTTATACATATTTCAATGCCATTCTCCCAAATCATCCCACCCTCTCCCTCTCCCACCGAGTCCAAAAGACTGTTGTTTTTGTTTTGCTTTTTGTTTTTTCTTTCTCTGGTTCATTCACTTCAGGGCTGCCCTTCAGGGCTTCCAGCTTCACACAGGAGTCTTCCTTTTTGTCCTCCAACTCTTCTGGCCCCCAGGTTTTGTCTTCTTTCCCCCCCAGATGTAGTTCATAAACCCTGGTTCAAGACCAGGAGTGGGAGATGCCCTCAGGGCAATAGCCCTTCATGGCTGGTTTTCCTGCGTGGAGATGTGTCTTCTTAATGTATCTAGGCTGACTTTTTTTCCAACTCGTTTCTTTTACAAAGGATGCTTTTAATATTTACCCAATATATTCAGATGTTTTGTCCTAGAATTACTTTCTTTTACCCATGTAGGACAGGAATGGATAAACCATACCTTTCTGTTTACCTATGCATAATATGTATGCTTACACACCTCTCAAAAGAAAAGTTATTTGAGTCTTTAAGAATACAGTAAGGCATAATGGCGGAGAAGGCAATGGCACCCCACTCCAGTACTCTTGCCTGGAAAATCCCATGGACGGAGGAGCCTGGTAGGTGGCAGTCCATGGGGTCGCACAGAGTCGGACACGACTGAAGTGACTTAGCAGCAGCAAGGCATAATGGGAAGGATATAGAATTTGAACTTAGAAGACTCTATATTGCCACATATTCACTTTATCCCCTCCAGGGCCCAGGTTTCTGGTCTATAAACTGAAAATCTCTGTTTGACCTGCCTCTTGATATGTTATAAGAAAAACAGTAAGACTATGTAACTTTGAATGTAATAAATTGAGTACCCATAAACATATGACATTATTTTTACTGGTGCTAAGAATAAACATTTCATGTTCTTGATATTAAGGGTTTTAAGGAAAAAAGTAATGAATACAAGTTTCCTTACGATGTCACATTTGTCTCCCTTTTCCTTGATGCCAACCAAAATAAAATATTGGGTCTGGGAGCTTTTATCATCACAATAGCCTTAAGTGAGTACACCTGCTTGAGATTGCGGTCAGGAATGTTGGTCTTGGGATTGCGGTCAGGAATGTTGGTCTTGGGATTGCGGTCAGAAATGTTGGTCTTGGATACTGAATGTGTATGTGTGTTTCTTGGCACCATCATTGGCCGTTCCTTTTAGGCACAAATGAAGTACTGACTTGTAGTTCCTTTGTTTGTGTTGGTAGCTTCTTCGGTATGAATCAGTGGGTTTGTCATAACGAATGTCTGAGAAATTGAATGTATTTGCTGCTGTGTAAATGCATCACAGAAGTCTCGGAGTTGGAAGGGGCCTGAAGGTCATCTAGTTTACCTAATTCCTACACATGCTGTAGTTCCGTATTTAAACTTCATTCTGCCGTATCTGCCCAACAACTGTCTAATTTAGGTTTAATTTCCTTCTGTGAAAGGAACCTATCCTGTTGTCTTTGGAGACCACAGAGTCTTAACTTCTGATTGTTTCTTTGACCAGATCCAAATGTGTCTCCCTTTAACTTCCCCCCTTTGTATCCTTCCAGTTCTGCTCTTGGACCTCATATAATAAGGCTGGCTAAACCACCCCCACATCGTCAACAGTTGACAACAAGTTCTGTGTTGCCATTTGATCTTTTTCTAACCTGAGAGAAAATCGCAAGTTCCTACAGTTCCTTATAAAACAAATGTTCGTTTCCTCATCTCATGTTTAGCTTAAAATGTGTGATACTCTTTAAAGACTTTAATTCATTTAATCCTTGTATCTGTCTAGTTGGGGTAGATATTATGATGATCCCCCATTTTACAGATGAGAACTGGACCTACAGAGGCCAAGGAAGTTGCTTGAGGCCACATTTCTGGTAAGAAGTGGAGCTGGGATTCTAACCATGGTCTCACTAGCTCTGGAAGCCAGACCCTATTTCCCTCACTGATTTACCACTCTTCCTTCTTACTGTTTCTTCTTAAGGTTAATGCCCAGGAAAACACACTGTTCTGGGTGTGGGCTCACCTGAATTGGATAGAGTGGGACCATCCTCTCCTGTCATCTGAAAAGGTTGCCTGACTCCCATGAAGATATGGCTCTTTTGGAGCATACGTGGTTTTTTTGTTTGTTTTTTACATGCTTTCCTGGTGGCTCAGCAGTGAAAAATCCACCTGCAGTTCAGGAGCCACAGGAGATGTGGGTTTGATCCCTGAGTAGGGAAGATCATCTGGAGGGAGGGCATGACAACCCACTCTAGTATTCTTGCCTGGAGAATCCCATGGACAGAGGGGCCTGACAGACTACAGTCCACAGGGTAGCAAAGAGTCAGAATGACTGAAGTGACTGAGCATGCACTCATGCTCATGGTTTTATTTAAAATTTTTTTTATTAATAACCAATGTTTAGAAGTAATGGAGAGAGACATCATATAGAAATGCACGCTTTTAGCTTCTCTGGAAAAATCAGGAAATCTTGTAACCCTGGGCCCTCATTGCTGAAAAGCAGCCATTGCTGGGAGCAGAGCAGTGGCTGTCGGCACAGGGTGTGCTTTCCCAGTTCACTGTCTCTTTCTGACTGGCATGCTTCACCTACAGACCCTGTAGCCATCTAAAGGTATGAATCTAGCATCTAGGTATTATGTTTTTATGTATGTAACTGAAGGATATATTGGCTATTTGAGCTCCTACCCTAATGTTGTCTTGTACACGGGGTCTAAAATTGCTTTCTCAGCATGCCATTAAGACATGCTCCCCTGTCCTAGTATGTGATTAGTTTTGTGTGTCAGTAAATGTAGAGGTAATTTTTTCTCATATATCCCATTAAATTTTATTTGGTTAGGTCAGCTTTTTTAAAAAAAATAAAATTTGATGCCCTTTCTTTCCCAGACAGTGACTGAGATTTCATCAACACTAGACCTGCCTTAAAAAAAAGAAGATTTGGGAGAATGGCATTGAAACGTGTAATAATCATGTATGAAACGAGTTGCCAGTCCAGGTTCGATGCACGATACTGGATGCTTGGGGCTGGTGCACTGGGACGATCCAGAGGGATGGTGCGGGGAGGGAGGAGGAAGGAGGGTTCAGGATGGGGAGCGTATGTATACCTGTGGCGGATTCGTTTTGATGTTTGGCAAAACTAATACAGTGTTTCAGGTTTAAAAATAAAATAAAATTAAAAAAAAAAATGTTTGAAAGAAGCTCTTCTACCAAAAACAAAAAGGCAAAAGTACACAAAATTTTGAGTGGGTAATGAATAGGTAGAATCAGAAAATTTCACTTTCACTAGACTTTCACTTTTCACTTTCATGCACTGAAATGAAAGGAAATGGCAACCCACTCCAGTGTTCTTGCCTGGAGAATCCCATGGACGGAGAGGCCTGGTGGGCTGCAGTCCGTGGGGTCGCACAGAGTCGGACACAACTGAAGCAACTTAGCAGCAGCAGCAGCAGACCTATTGTTAATATCAGAATAGGTTTTTAAATACTTTAACATAAGGTTCAAAGGGGAAAAAAGTAATAAAAAAAAGTATACCTACTTCAATTTGGTAACAAACTTGCAACATGAAAAAGAACAATTTGATACAACAAAACCATAAAAAGGAAAGAGGAAAAGGATGGGACCTGAATAGATAAGTGAAGATAAGATGCTACCTGCAGAAAAAGGACTTTTATCTGAGACATTTTCTAGAAATTTCATGGTAACCACAAAACATAAATCTAGGGCAGAGACACTAAACATAAAAAAAGAGGAAATGAGAGAAGCATAACAGAAAACCACCAAACTAGAATGACAGGCAGAAGCATAAGGAAAAAGAGACAATGGAGATGTAGAGAAACTGGAAAGCAAAAGATAAAATGGCAATAGTAATTCTTCATTTATCAATAATCACCCTAAATGTCAATGAACTGTATTCACCAATCAAAACACAGTGGCTAGATGGATTCAAGCACAAGACCCAACTATATACTGTTTCCAGGAGATTCACCTCAGCTCTACAGACAAACAAATAAGCTCAAAGTGAAAGGATGGAAGATGATACTCCAAGCAAATGGCAGCCCCTCCCCCAAAAAAGCAGGTGTAACCATGCTCATATGAGACAAAATAGGCTTCAAACCAAAAAAAGGTAAGAAGAGACAAATATGGACATTGCATAATGATAAAGGTGACAGTTCATCAAGAAGATATGTTAAAAATATATATGTACCTAACATAGGAGTGCCAAAATATGTAAAGCAATTTTTAACAAGCCTTAAGGGAGAAGGCAATGGCACCCCACTCCAGTACTCTTGCCTGGAAAATCCCATGGACAGAGGAGCCTGGTAGGCTGCAGTCCATGGGGTCGCTAAGAGGCAGATACAACTGAGCGTCTTCACTTTCACCTTTCACTTTCATGCATTGGAGAAGGAAATGGCAACCCACTCCAGTGTTCTTGCCTGGAGAATCCCAGGGACGGGGGAGCCTGGTGGGCTGCCGTCTGTGGGGTCGCACAGAGTCAGACACAACTGAAGCGACTTAGCAGCAGCAGCAGCAAGGGAGAAATTGACAGCAATACAATAATAACGAGGAACTTTAATTTAACACCCCATTTACATCAATGAATAGATCATCCAGACAAAGTCAACATGGAAACAGCAACCTTAAGTGAAACATTAGACCAGATGGACCTGATAGATTTATACAGAACATTCCATCCAAATTCAGAATGCACATTCTTCTCAAGTACACATGGAATATTCTCAAAGATTGACCATATGTTGGGACATAAAACAAGTCTTAATAAATTTAAGAAGATTGAAATAATATCAAGCATCTTTTCTGATCACAATAGTATGGAACTAGAGGCCACCTATAAGTAGAAAGCTAAAAAACTATGTGCTAGAAAAAAAAAGCATGCTACTGAGCCATATGAAGTGCCACTGGTGATACTGGAAATGCTCCCAAGAAACAGAGAAAAGTCATGACATACAAGAAAAAGTTGAATCGTCTGATATGTACTATAGATTGAGGCCTGCAGCTATGGTTGCCTGCCATCTCAAGAGAAATGAATCCAGCGTAAGGATCATTGTTTAAAAAAAGAAAAGGAAGAAGAAAGTAAAGGAAATCTGTGAAGCTGTCACTGAAGCTGTGCCGGGAGATGTGAAAAATTCACACTTTTTGCTAAGTACCTTTTAATCTCATATTGAAAATGCAGTTTTTATGTGAATGTGGGATGCTGTAAGTAAGAAAGGCATTCCTATAGACTTTAATGTGATTCGAGAAGAAGTACTAGTCATTAAATGACAGTTTAAAGCAAAACGAAGGTGGAGGATCCAAAAACTGGAGAATCTGGCTGTTTCTTTGCTGAGCAAAAGGTTTTTAGTTTGATGTAATGCCATTTGTTTTATCTTGCTTTTTGTTTCCCTTGCCTGAGGAGACATACTCGGAAAGCTCTTGCTGAGGCTAAGTCAAAGAACACACTGCCTCTGTTTTCTTCTAGGAGAGTTACAATTTCAGGTCTTACCAGTGCAAGTCTTTATTCCATTTTGAGTTGATTTTTGTATATCATGTGAGACAGTGGTCTAGTTTCTTTTTTTTTTTTTTTTTTGGCATGTCTCTGTCCAGTTTTCCTAGCAGTATTTATTGAAGAGATTATCCTATCTTTATTGTATGTTTTTTGCTCCTTTGTCATAAATTGTCCATATGTGTGTGGGTTTATTTCTGGGCTTTCAGTTCTCTTCCATTCATCTATAAATCTGTTTTTCTGCCAATACCATACTTGTTGTGATTATTATAGCTTTGTAATATTACCTTTAAAAAATTTCTGATGCCTTTTTATATCCTGATTCACTTATCCATCTTATTAACTGTTAGTCTTTTAAAATTAGGTACAGCTGCAAATAACAGAAAATCCAAAATAGCAGGGCTTAATCCAGTAGAAGCTTCCTTGTCATGGCAATGAAGTATAGAATTGTACTATCCAGGGTGATTCCAGCAGCTTCATGATTTTTAGGGACCCAGGCTTCTCATAATATTATAGAGTCACCATCTTTAACCCATATTCTGGGGCCGCTCAGACTACCCTCTGGGACCACTCAGAAGTCAACTATTATCACTGTCGATTGACTTGGGCCAGCATTGGGCTTCAAAAGAGGCTGAAATATACTGATTCTCTTCACAGTGGCCATGTGCCCAGCTAACATAAAAAAGATGTAGTTGAACTTACTGTTTAATTGCTTTCTTTTATTTTACTTTTTTTAATGCAGCACCTTCCAAGCAAATTTCTCCTAAGGTTTTAATCAGTAATTCTAAAGCAAGAGAGAACATTCTTTTAATTTGTGAGGCTACATTCTAATATCAACTAGACACACAGTTCAGGTTCTTTCCAGCCAGTTTCTTCTTCAGGATGGCATTAAGCGTCCCTAAAGTGTGATCATTCTGATCACGTGATAGTTTGGTGTTTTCCTCCCTTTCCCTCCCATGGAATGAGAAGTAGAAATCGGGGTTATTACTCAGGTGAGTTCCAGGGCACAGGTGGCAGGAACAGCTAATATGCAGTAAACACCTACTGTGTGTCAGATGCTTTACAGACGTTAATACGCTGATCTTTAAAATTCCCTGAAAAGTGGATTTTGATGTCCCCGTTTATGTATGAGTATGTGGAGGCCCCAAAAGTTTAAATAATCTGCCCACAGTTACCCAGCTAGTAAAATGGCAAAGCTGATGCACAAACCTCCTCCGATGGGCCTCAGAGCTCATCCTCGTTCTCTTAAACCACCTTGCTCCCCCAGGGAGGGGTGCTGCCCACCACTGCTGAGATTCATTGGGGGAAGCTTTGGATACCAACCTGAGGAATTCAGAATTCATCCCGTAGGCATCTACATTTTCCTGTTGATTAAAATAATGTCTGCAAAGCAGCCGTCATAAAAGGTATAAATGCCATTATTACAAAAACATTCTTACAGTCCAACTGGTAAGTGCTGAAATGAGGAACTTTTTCTCTAGGGAGGGTCACTGACCCACGATAAGAAATTCGGTGATACATGGAAGAAAAAATAGTGTAATGGGCTTTTTTAAAAAGAAATGTATAAAAACTTGGCTGACTTTGAAGTTAAGGGCAGAGGCTATTTTTAAAAGTCATTTATTAGCTACTGTACACCCAGTATTTCAAAATTTCAAAGCAGATGTGTTTTTGTAGTGTTGAAAGTTACAAGCATTGGGGGAAAAGAAAGGAACATGGAAATAAGAAATTAATTTTTAGGGTAGAAATAGATTATTATCCTCTTAGAATAATATAAAAGAAAGAGTAGAAAAATAGGGAGAGGGAAGGTAGAGGTAGAAAAGAAGAGGCACTAGAAGGAAATATGCAATAAAAAAAAGAGTAACATTTTCCAAAGCACAAACTCTGTAGTCAGGCCCTGTTCAAAGGGGTTGTTGACTTAGTACTATTGTAAGAAGGAGATGGCTGTTTCGTTTCAGCTACACAGTGGTGGTTTATTTCTGCACTTCAGGACAGAGAGCAGTGGCGGCTGTGACCACCTGCTACAGTTACCTCTCTTTAATACTTGCAAGAGTCATTCTGTGTTTCAGTGTGACATCAAAAGGAGTGCGTTGACATTAGCGAAGTACTATACGCTGTACACGGAGAAGGCAATGGCACCCCACTCCAGTACTCTTGCCTGGAAAATCCCATGGATGGAGGAGCCTGGTAGGCTGCAGTCCATGAGGTTGCTAAGAGTCGGACATGACTGAGCAACTTCACTTTCATGCATTGGAGAAGGAAATGGCAACCCACTCCAGTGTTCTTGCCTGGAGAATCCCAGGGATGGAGGAGCCTGGTGGGCTTCCATCTATGGGGTCGCACAGAGTCGGACACGACTGAAGCAACTTAGCAGCAGCAGCATATGCTGTACACATTTGGACTTTAGCAGTTCTGTTAAGTATATTCCTTTACTTGCTAAACAGGAAAGTATGCATTACTAAGCTGGTAAGCATATTTACGTAGAGTTCATCTATAGTACTAATTAGTTTGATGTTGATGTACTCCTTTTGTGTACACACACACACACACACACACACCCCTCTATGAACTGAAAGCAAGCTGGCCTTAACAATGATAGCAATATTTAAGAATTAAGGCAAAAGCACCAACAGGGCTAAGGACTGATGTTCTTTATTACTAACAGGAGCAATTCACTAAGAAGACATTCTAGTCATGACTGTGTGCTGACTTACACTAAAGATTCTAAGTAATGAAAACTTAGTGGCCTCACTATAAAGGCTTCAGAAGATTTCAACATTCCTTCATGAAAAATAAGTAGATCAAGCAAAATTAAGTAGAAAGATATAAAAAATTGGACATATTTGCTAAGTTTGTAGAGAGCACAGACATACTGGAGAAAGCATATTTGGAAGAGTGGAATGGAGCTGGGGAGAAGTGATGAGACCCTGGTTGGCTACAGTTTGAGGAAGAAAAAAGAAGAGACTTGTAGCAAAGGGTTGTAATGAGTAATGGGCCTTTGGAGAGAAATTGTAGTTTCCTAGGACTGTCATAACAAATTACCCTACTGGGTGGCTTAAAACAACAGAAGTGTATTATCTCTTGAGTTCTGGAGGCCAGAAGTCTATAATCAGGGTATCAGGAATGCTGTGTTCCCTTGGAAGGTTCTAGGGGAGACTCCTTCCTTGCCCTTCCAGCTTCTGGTAGTTCCAGGCATTCTGTGGCCTGGCCCCAGCCTTTGCCTCCATCTTCACATAGCCTCCTCACCTGTATATTTGAGTCCCAGTCATCTCTCTGCCTTTCCGTCATAGGAACATTTGTCATCTCAAGATCATCTTTGATTATATCTGCAATGACCTTTTTTCCTAAATAAAGTCACATTCACAGATTCCAGGGGATAGGACTTGGACATATTTTCTTAGAAGCCACCATTCAACCCACTAGAGAATCAAAAGAGGATTTTTAAAAACATTTATGCAGTTTCATAGTATGATTACCTGCTTGAAACCTATCAGAGAGAATTCAGTAAAGATTCAGATTACTTGTTCAAATTTTTTAAAAATTTTGGAATTATGGCTGTCCTAGTTTTCGTTATTTTGCTGATTTTGTGCTGAGTCTAAAACACAGGCTAGCTGTCTTCTCCTATCTGTTGGTAACTGGCTTTCCTTTCTGTTTGTCCTGCTTGCAAATGGCCCCTGGGAAAATCGTGACACTCCCCTCACTCCCTTATCTTTCAAACTCCGTTAGCATCAAAACTCACTTGGGAAGTCCCTGATGGTCCAGTGATTAGGTCTCAACACTTTCATTGCTGGGCTCTCAGCTGAGAAGACTTAAAAACTGGGGTGACCTGATGGCTGAGACAGACTGACATCATCTTTACTCGTGTGTTTGGTGGTTGGTGTTGGTTTGCTGTGGAGAACTCACTGGGGTGTCAAGCGGAGCACCTCCATAAGGCTTCTGCATGGAGTCTAAACCAGACTGGTTTGGACTCCTACACAGCGTGGTGGCAGGCAGGCCTCAAGAGCAAATATCACAGGGAGTGAGGCATTTTTTAGATCTAGACTTGAAAGTTGCAGAGCTTCTATAATATGACACTCTGCTGGTGGACAGGGTCACAAACGTCTGCCCAGGTTCAAGGGAAGAGCCGCAGACCCCACCTCTTTGTGGGAAGTGTACAGGGTCACATTGTGAGAAGAATCTATGATATGGGAGATACCGTGATGGTGTATTTGTAAAATATGGTCTACCACCTTGTCCAGCCACATTCTGCCAAAATTCATCTTCATTTCAGCCAGTCAGTCTTTTCACCTTTGTGTTCTTTGGGCTGATTCATGAGTCTACCCTAGTGCATGCAAAATCTTTACTAGAATTGTCCATGACCATCTTCTCTATTAGTCAGAAACCTAAGCATCCTTTAGTATCAACTCAGCCCTCAGCTGCTACAAGTCGACTTGATGGGAAAAGTGAAAGTGTTTCTGTTTTTTAAGGTCCATTTTGTTCCTGTAGTTGACAAATTTAAGAGAAGTATAATTATAGACACTGCAATTGTTTTCAAAATGCCATACCACTTGTATTTAGCTTTGTGTTTGCTCTGCAAGTTCCCTCTTTTAAAGGATAAAACTATATTTGATTTTGTTTCCTGGAAAAAGAGTTATCTCTGGATGTTCTTTGTCTTTCAGATGCACAGATTGAACAGATATTTCAGCATATACAGGATTACTCCAAGTATTCTTTTCAACTCTTCAGGAGAAAGTGATAGAACTTTAGACCAGAGAAACAATCATCTGCTAAGCTGAAATCATTAAAATGGTCAACATTAAGGAGTCCTGAGCTGTATGTCATTGTTGGTCATGTATTTCTGATTCATGCCTAGGAATGAATTGGGTGCATTTAATTTGACTCTGCATTCTATATAAATTTAAACATCATTCACATTTGGGGTAGTCTGACCTGCACCACATGATACTACTTACTATGAGATAGAATTAGGTATTGTGTGCAGAGGTGGACATGTAGCACTTATAAAATCTGTTGAGTTGGTTCCTCACTATACTTTCAAAGAGCATATTTTTCATCTTTGCTCAGTCTTCATTTACACATGTTTTAGTAAAGCTTTAGTCAATTGCCTTTGTAGCTTTCATATATGCCTAGGAAGATATCAGTCACGTGAGGGATTTGTACTGTACTGCTTGGTGCATATACATGTGAATTGTGTGTGCACATTCAGTCACACCGGCAGAACTGCTGTGTGTCCACAACCAGCTGTGTGTCCATTCTCAGGGTCTCTCTGCCTTTGGGCAAAAAAGAAGGGACAAATGGAAATGTATAACAAAGCTCTGCTCATGGCATAGCTTTCCTAGTGATCACTGTCCTCACTCCCCTTCATACACTCACAGGTCTTGTCTTTAAAAAAACTTTATTTAACCATGCCAGCTCTTAAGTTGCAGCATGTAGGATCTTTAGTTGCAGCTTATGAACTCTTAATTGGAACATGAGGGATCTAGTTCCCCAGCCAGGGGTTGAACCCAGGCCCCCTGCACTGGGAGCCGGGAGTCTCAGCCACTGGACCACGAGGGAAGGCGCTGCTCATGTGTCTTTTATGATGCTGTGTCTTTTTTGGTTCAGCACCTCTTGTAACTTCAGCTTTGTAACTTCCAGACAAGGCAGAGCCAAAACTGATCACTGAAAACAACACCATCAACATGTCAATCAAATCCACTGATAGTTCTGGAGTAGAAAAAGAAGAGGAGGAAGGCAAGAAAAAGATTTAATTTAGGATCCAGACTGTGGCCTTGAACATAAGGCATTTTCAACAAGTTATTAGATTGGTTTTGGGTTATGGTTATTGATTTTTCCTGTTGATGGTAAAAAGTCAGTATCTAAGGATCTCATTTCCTAGTTATAAAAATTCAAAAAAGAATTGGTTATTTCTCTCTGCTTTTGAGGTTGTTGAAAAATCGCATTATAGCATAAAGAGGAATTGTGTTAAGCACCCTTACTGGATTCATCATCTTTCGTGAACCATTCTGATAGTTCATTAGGAGTATGCCTTTTACTGTGTCCTGAAAGTCAGAAAACATAAAGTAAGCTTATTTTCAGAGCACATAAGTGTGAGTATCGGGAGAGAGTCTAAAAGATTGTAAACACAAGAAAATGTTGCTATATATATATATATATATTTTTTTTTTTTTTTCAGATTCACTGTTGTACCCATTGCTTTAATGTAGAGATCCTTCTCCTGATTTTGAAAAAAACCATACTTAATGTGCTAATTGCAAGCGGCTCAGTGGTAAAGAACCTACAGTACAGGAGACACGGGTTTGAACCATGGGTAGGGAAGATCCTCTGGAGAAGGCAATGGCACCCCACTCCAGTACTCTTGCCTGGAAAATCCCGTGGATGGAGGAGCCTGGCAGGCTACAGTCCATGGGATCACCAAGAGTCAGACACAACTGAGCAACTAAACAGCAATGAAAACCTAATATACTACTTTAAAATGTTACCTTGTGTCTTGACTTTGCAGACACCAGCCCCCCCGCCTTGGTTAGGTTCATTTTTTCCCTTCTGCTCTGAGTTAGAAAGGCAGGGAGAAGGAGGGTGGGAAGTCAGTATCAGAAGCTGCCAAGCTGAAGCCTGCTTTTGGGAAGCAAACGGCACTCACTTTCTTTGGTATAAACACAGAATTACACGTTGATGGTGAAAGACTAGTGAATGCAGAATGACCGTGAAGTTTGAAGAACCCTGGGGCACAAGTGGAACAGCTGACAGTTTTGAAATTAAGCAGAATTCTCCAAAGGGGGTAGAAATCTAAAAGAAAACCAAAAGCTTTTCAATTCCATTGATATTGAGTGGGACCAAATGCAAATATTAGTGGAGAAATCAATTTAAGTGGTTCTTTATACTCACATAAAGATTGCCTGTCTCTAAAGGAACAATCAGTTTTAGAAAACACAATCTATTCTCTAAATTTAGGTACATATTCCCTCTCTCTCTCCCTCCTCCCCCTCACCCTCTTTGTCTCATACAGAGAGAAAGAGAGAATAATTCAATTCTTACTTTGTTCTAAAACATTTTGAACCTCACAGACTTCTTTTTTTGGTCATTTTTCTACATTATGCTTTTAGGTGGTTTTTCCAGTAAAATTTGAAAGATAAAAAATCAACTCTTTTAGCAGGGAAGTCTCATGAATCTAAAGTTTCTAAATATGAAACACAAAAAATCCCTCTAGTGCTAAGATCTGGTTGACAAGGCTCTTTTCTTATCTCTGTCCAGTCGAAGCAAAAGCTTTTCAGGTGCTTCCACTGGGGCAGCATAGGTTTCTTTTTGGTCTTTTCTGGTGACTCAGATGGTAAAGAATCTGCCTGCAATGCAGGAGACCCGGGTTCAACTCCTGGGTTGGGAAGATCCCCTGGAGAAGGGAATGGTAACCTACTCCAGTATTCTTGCCCAGAGAATCCCATGGACACAGGAGCCTGATGGGCTACAGTCCATGGGGTCACAAAGAGTTGGACACGACCGAGCGGCTAAGCACACACACGCAGGTTTCTTCCTCTTGTCTCACAGTGTTCCCAGATGTCTGTCAATAGACAAAAGAACTGTTCCCTTTTCTGCGATGCCTTTTGTCTAGAGTGAGTTGCTTGGCAGATGAAGTTAAGAAGGGAGCTCAGAGAAGAGACAGAAAGAAAGCAGAGAAAATTTACCCTGCTCAAAATAACAGCTCAGCTAACATCTACACAGCATGTGCTTTAATGACTGATAGAGCTGTTTGTAAAATAGAATTCCCCAGATGCTGACATGCCCTTAGCCTAGACCTGCTTTTCTAGTCGTTGAGTGTTACAGCTGTTCCAGCAGGAATGGCTCCTTGCACTTGACAATGTGTGTGTCCTCGGGGCTGATAGTCATGAAGGCCGTAGACAGAGCAGCAAGTGATCCAGATAGTTGAGACTTAGGGCTAGGTTGGCAGCACTGTGACTCGGGATGGCCACTTACCCAAGGGTAATATTTTAGAAATCCTGTGGGCTTCCCTGCTGGTTCAGACAGTGAAGAATCTGCCAGCAATGCGGGAGACCTGGATTCGATCCCTGGGTGGGGAAGATCGCCTGAAGGAGGGCATGGCAACCCACTCCAGTATTCTTGCCTGGAGAATCCCCCATGGATAGAGGAGCCTGGCAGGCTGCAGTCCATGGGGTCACAAAGAGTTGGACGTGACTGAGCGACTAAGCACACAGCTGTTGCTCAGTGGTTCAGTGTGGTTGTCGTTGTGGTTGTGACCATGAAGGTCCCACAGTCAGATGAACAGATCTCAGTTGGTAATCACACCGCTTATAGGTAGCCTGGGGACTGTTCCACCCATGGTGGTGCCCCCTGCCCTCTGAGAGGTTCCTGAAGACCTCCTGTGCCAGCCTCCCTGCACCTTCTCCCTGAGTCCACTTCCCACTTCTGGGCACGCGTGGCTTCTGTATCCCTCTCTCCCATCACAATCAGGGTCAGCCTGTCTGGATGCCTACATCTAAAGCCCTCCACAGAGCTAAGCCTAGATTGTAACAGCTGACGCGTTGTCCCCTTGCCCTTTCCCTCACAAATATAATCCATTTAGAGGAAGAAACCTGGGGAAAAAAGACACACCCACAATTTCAGATATGTAGTTGCTATTTCATAGAATATAACATTTCTTGGGAGACGTTGTGAAAAGGAGACAATACTTGAAATGAGTAAAGAATATCAAGTGAAGCTAATTAAGAAATTAGGAAGCATGTTTTAAGTGGTCACACTGACACATTTTGACAATGAGAAAGGAAAACTTAAATGGATAGTAGCAGCTAGTCCTGGATAGGGTGGAGATAGGAAAGTAGTTGGAATCCAGATAGGTGATTTCAGATTTGATGGTGAATTCAAGGTTTTGCTTTATATTTGTCTTTTGCAGCAGAAGCTTAATAGTAATAACATGGGTGGAGAATGTTAGCAGTAGAGGAAGAGGGGAAAGGAGAGATTTCAGAGACTACTGAAAGAAGAGGCAGGAAGACTTCATGACAGAGTATGGAGAGATTTAATGTGCTGCTCTAGGTTAATCTCCCTGTTGTAGCCAACTGATCTGGCTTCACTGGGAAGGGGTGTTTTCCAAAGGAGAAGTACTTTTTCTTCCTTCCTCCCTCCCTTCCTTCCTTTTTTTGTGCTGAGGTCCCCTGGAAGAGAGCATGGCAACCCCCTCCAGTATTCTTGCCTGGATAATATCATTGGACAGAGTAGCCTGGTGGGCTACAGTCCATGGAGTTGCATAGAGTTGGTCATGACTGAAGTAATTTACCACCATGTCTTTTAAAATTAGGAATATTTTTTCCAGTATGCTGGCTCTCTGAAAGGAGTGACTGTCTTATAATTTTAAACAATCATGAGACCTGACCACGCTTTATGATAGTAAAAGATAGATGGGATTCTGAGATGTTTCTCCCTGACTTGAGGCTACGTATTGTGCATGGTAAAAAAAAAAAGATAATATCCATTTATCCCAATAGAAATAGTCATTAAGAATTTTGGCATTTAGGGTGTCTAAAAATGGTTAGGAGCAGACTTGGTGAATTATCTGAGCAGTCTGATCAATGGTCAGTGCACAAAATCTAGAGTCAAAAGCTGCCATAGGACCTAATCTGTCCAAATGAGATGCATGCACCAGTGTCGGGTTTCAGACAATTCCCAGATCTTTGCTTCATTTTGGAAGATGTGGCCAATATCTCAGAGAAGCCAGAAGATTCTCTCCAGGTAGGCTGGAGTGTAATTGCTTCTGAGGGTAAGTGTGAGGCCGGGGAGAGAAAGGGAGATGCAGGGGTGGCAAGGGAGAGAGCGCTGAAAGCCCAGCTGAGAGCTCTCCTCAGAGGTAAGCGCTGCCCTAAGTATCGAGTCTGTGACACCCAGGAGGCCTGAGACTCTGGACAGAGAAGTTAACAAAGCATATTTTATATGGGTAAAATCGACAAAAGAGGCCCTGCTAGTTGGGCGATTCTTTGTTTTTACTCTGGGGCTTCCCAATGGCTCAGTAGTAAAGAACCTGCCTGCCAGTGCAGGAGACACGGGTTTAATCCCTGGGCTGGGAAGATCCCATGGAGACAGGAATGGCTACTCACTCCAGTGTTCTTGCTTGGAGAATTCCATGGATGGAACCTGGCAAGCTCCAGTTCATGGGGTTGCAAGAGAGTCAGACATAACTTAGCAACTGACAACAACAACGTGCTTCATGGGCCTTATTTCATATAGTCATCACATCAGTGCTATGAACTCAGTACTACATTTATTGCCATTTACTTAAGAGGAAACTGAATATCCAGGAGGTTAGTAATTTGCCCAAAGTCTCACAGACTTAAGGGTCCAGAGCCTACAGTTCTGAATGCTACCATACAGCAGCAGGATGCTAGCTAAATGCTAGGCATTAAATCTGTTTACAGCAGTCCTATTAGGAGGCATTAGCCTCATTTACTGGAGAAGGCAATGGCAACCCACTCCAGTATTCTTGCCTGGAAAATCCCATGGATGGAGGAGCCTGGTAGGCTGCAGTCCATGGGGTCGCTAAGAGTCGGACACGACTGAGCGACTTCACTTTCACTTTTCACTTTCATGCATTGGAGAAGGAAATGGCAACCCACTCCAGTGTTCTTGCCTGGAGAATCCCAGGGACGGGGGAGCCTGGAGGGCTGCCATCTATGGGGTCACACAGAGTCAGACACGACTGAAGCAACTTAGCAGCTTAGCAGCCTCATTTACAGATGAGGAAACTGAGGCTCAGAGGACGTGAACATAGTACATGGTAGAGTTAAATTTATTTTATTTTAATTGAAGGATAATTACTCTACTATATTGTGTTGGTTTCTGCCAAGCATCAATATGAAACAGCCATAGGTATACCTATGTCCCATCCCTCTTGAACCTGCCTCCCACCCCATCCCACCCCTCTAAGTTGTTCAGTTCAGTCAGTTCAGTCGTATCCGACTCTTTGCGACCCCATGAATCATAGCACGCCAGGCCTCCCTGTCCATCACCAACTCCCGGAGTTCACCCAAACTCATGTCCATCAAGTTGGTGATGCCATCCAGCCATCTCATCCTCTGCTGTCCCCTTTTCCTCCTGCCCCCAATCCTTCCCAGCATCAGAGTCTTTTCCAATGAGTCAACTCTTCACATCAGGTGGCCAAAGTATTGGAGTTTCAGCTTCAGCATCAGTCCTTCCAATGAACACTCAGGACTGATCTCCTTTAGGATGGACTGGTTGGATCTCCTCGCAGTCCAAGGGACTCTCAAGAGTCTTCTCCAACACCACAGTTCAAAAGCATCAATTCTTCCGTGCTCAGCTTTCTTCACAGTCCAACTCTCACATCCATATATGACCACTGGGAAAACCACAGCCTTGACTAGATGGACCTTTGTTGGCAAAGTAATGTCTCTGCTTTTGAATATGCTATCTAGGTTGGTCATAACTTTCCTTCCAAGGAGTAAGCATCTTTTAATTTCATGGCTGCAGTCACCATCTGCAGTGATTTTGGAGCCCCAAAAAATTAAGTCTGACACTGTTTCCACTGTTTCCCCATCTATTTCCCATGAAGTGATGGGACCAGATGCATTATCTTCGTTTTCTGAATGTTGAGCTTTAAGCCAACTTTTTCACTTTCCTCTTTCACTTTCATCAAGAGGCTTTTTAGTTCCTCTTCACTTTCTGCCATAAGGGTGGTGTCATCTGCATATCTGAGGTTTTTTATATTTCTCCTGGAAATCTTGATTCCAGCTTGTGCTTCTTCCAGCCCAGCGTTTCTCATGATGTACTCTGCGTAGAAGTTAAATAAGCAGGGTGACAATATACAGCCTTGACATACTCCTTTTCCTATTTGGAACCAGTCTGTTGTTCCATGTCCAGTTCTAACTGTTGCTTCCTGACCTGCATAGAGGTTTCTCAAGAGGCAGATCAGGTGGTCTGGTATTCCCATCTCTTTCAGAGTTTTCCACAGTTTATTGTGATCCACACAGTCAAAGGCTTTGGCATAGTCAATAAAGCAGAAATAGATGTTTTTCTGGAACTCTCTTGCTTTTTCCACAACCCAGCGGATGTTGGCAATTTGATCTCTGGTTCCTCCGCCTTTTCTAAATCCAGCTTGAACAGCTGGAATTTCACGGTTCATGTATTGTGGAAGCCTGGATTGGATAAATAATTTTGAGCATTACTTTACTAGCGTGTGAGATGAATGCAACTGTGAGGTAGTTTGAGCATTCTTTGGCATTGCCTTTCTTTGGGATCGGAATGAAAACTGACCTTTTCCAGTCCTGTGGCCACTGCCGAGTTTTCCAAATTTGCTGGCATATTGAGTGCAGCACTTTCACAGCACCATCTTTCAGGATTTGAAAGAGCTCAACTGGAATTCCATCACTTCCACTAGCGTTGTTCGTCGTGATGCTTTCTAAGGCCCACTTGACTTCACATTCCGGGATGTCTGGCTGTAGGTGAGTGATCACACCATCGTGATTATCTTGGTCATGAAGATCTTTTTTGTAGGTTGTTTTTTTCTAGGTAGTTACAGAGCCCCAATTTGAGTTCCCTGAGTCATACAGCAAATTCCCATGGGCTATCTATTTTCCATATGGTAATGTATATGTTTCTATGTTACTCTCTCCCTGGATCCCACCCTCTCCGTCCTCCCCCACACCACGTTCATAAGTCTGTTCTCTTTGTCTGTGTCTCCACTGTTGCCCTGCACATGGGTTCATCACTGTGTCTTCCTAGATTTCTATACATGGGTATAATTTAAGGTCATATCTGCCTGACCTGCCAAATCCTTCTCACTGCATTACTATATGTGGTGTTCACCAGATGTTGCCCTGATAACAGCAATAGCTGCTTATACTTCTGTAGAACTTACTCTGTGCCAAGCACTGTTCTAAATACTTTATATATTATAACTCTTCTTTTGGTCGGGGGGAGCAATGATCCTTCCTGATAAGTACTCTTATTGACCATCCCTATTTTTCAAATGAGGAAATTGAAGCCCAGTGAGGTTAGGTAACTTGCCCAAGTTCATAGGACTATTAAGTGGTGGAACTGGAATTTGGGCCCCGGGGGGTAGGGGGTGGGGTGGGGCAGGGGTGGGAGGGGATTCACTCTAGCAATTGATCACTTATATGCTCCTCAAAGAATGAAAATGAAAAATGGAAGTAAGAAAGGGAAAAGATATCAAAGCAGCCTTTTGACTTTCTTAGGGGTTTGTTGGCCTAGTGTTTTTTTTTTTTCCAGAATAAAGCAAGGCTTCATTTTAAGATCATTGAAAACAGGATAGGATCTGTTGAATACAACAGAGCAGACAGCCAATATTTTTAGCCAAGAGTTGACCTTTCCAAACAGTCTCCACACTAAGAATGCCTCACGGCAACTAAATACCCTTTATCATGTTTTACAACGAATTAGGCACATCTGTTAATAAATCGTCTCTATTAGAACCTGACAACTGATAAAAATGATGAAACAAGATAACTCTTCATTAAACAGAACAGTCTAACCCTGTGCCATCTCCGAGAGTTGTGCAGAGATATTTTGCATTTGAAATGGAAGAGAGTTTCTTAGAAACTTATCTCTCATCTTAAACTCCTTGTAAAACTATAGACATAATCTCCTCTGCTTTTGAAAGCAGGCCTGGTAATAGTGAAATATGGGAGACAGCGAAATCATTCCTCTTGCAAAGCAGTGAAGTTTATAAAATGGAGGCCCTTCCCTCCAAATATACCTTTTCAAACCCCAGAAGACCTTCTGAGATTTCAGAGGGGAGAAAATGGATACCTGTTCCCTTTATTCATCGAAGTCCATGTTGGCCGAGGACAACCCTGTCAGGCCTCAGGGAATGGTCAAGCACAGGATCTGACACTAGCGTTGAGTTTCATTTTGGAGCAGCATAAATTCCCAGAGAACCGATTTATGCCATTTGTGTGGCCTTCTCAGTTTCAGAGCGTGATTACACTTTATAAAAAATTGAGAGCAGACTGTTGTGCTTCCCCGGGGACACTTAGATTTCAAGAAGGAAAAAAGAGCTTCTTTTGGCCCTGATGAAAATCTCAGAGATAGATGCAGGCAACAGCTGCTGGGGTTTTGTCTGTTTTGTTTTCAAGCTGCTGCAAGAAAAATCAGTCTCCATCATTTAGATGAGAAGAAACGACTTAGCCTCAGTGGTCAGAGAATCAGGCAGGGCCAGGGTGAGCAGAGTGTCTGCAAACACAGATCCTCCTCACACACAGGGAGAGCACCAGCCTGGCCACTCACACTGCACCAGGGAGGGGAAACTTAAGGAAAAGAAGACGAGACTCTTTCCCAGGTTGTTAATTAAACAGTGTGGGGATTTAATCTTTGGTCTCTGTTCTTGCTTCCACAGCCAGGAGGCTCTCCCCTCTCTTGATTTTACTTTTGTTTTTTTTTGAAATACTTCTTTCCTTTTATTTTTTTTGGCCAAGCCACATGGCATGTAGGACCCCAACCAGGGGTCCAGCCTGTGCCCTCTGAAGTGGAAACACAGAGTCTTAACCACCACCTGGGAAGTCGCATCTTGGTTTCATTTTTAACATTTATTTTAAAATTGCATATAGTAAATAAAATTCACTTATTATTATTATTTTTTTTTTTTACAATCCTATTAGTTTTGACCCCTGGTGGCTCAGTGGTAAAGAATCTGCCTGAAATGCAGGAGACATGGGTTTGATCCCTGGGTTGGGAAGATCCCTGGAGAAGGAAATGGCAACCCACTCTAATATTCTTGTCTGGAAAATTCCATGGACGGAGGAGCCTGGCAGACTACAGTCCATGGGGTCACAAAGAGCCGGACACTACTTAGAGACCAAACAACAGCAAATGAGTTTTGACAAGAGTCATGTACCACCACTGAAATCAAGATACGGAAGAGTTCCACCACCTCCTGAGATACTCTGGTGCTGCCACTCCGTAGTCAGATCCTCCCCCCGCCAGCATCCCCTGGCAGCCAGGCCCATCGCCATAGTTTTGCCTTTTTACAGGACGCTTTATGAATGGGATCATACGGTCTTTGGCCTTTTACATCTAACTTCTTCTACCGAAAAGATAGCATTTGAGATTTATCCCTGTCATTGTGTGTATCAGTGGGCTTCCCTGGTAGCTCAGCTGGTAAAGAATCGACCTACAGTGCAGGAGACCCTGGTTCTATTCCTGGGTCAGGAAGATCCGCTGGAGAAGGGATAGGCTACCCACTCCAGTGTTCTTGGGCTTTCTTGGTGGCTCAGCTGGTAAATGTGGGAGACCTGGGTTCGACCCCTGGATTGGGAAGATCCCCAGGAGAAGGGAAAGGCTACCCACTCCAGTATTCTGGCCTGGAGAATTCTGTGGACTGTATAGTCCACAGGATCACAAAGAGTCAGACAGGACTGAGCGACTTTCCCTTTCACTTCGTGTGTATCAGCAGTTGGCTCCTGGGTAGCATCTTCTCTGCTGATGTGCCATGGTGTGTGTGTTGATTCACCACTGAGGATCTCTGAATTGGGGTGATTATAAACAAGGCTGTATAAACCTTCACATACAGGCTGTTGTGTGGGCCTATGTTTTCTCTTGAGGCTCTCTTGTTTTGAACTGGCATAACTCACTGGTTTCCATCCCTTTCTTCCCTCCTGTCTCCCAGTGTAGTCAGAAGGAAGGATAACAGGCGCAGCTAAAGAGCACACAGCGCTCGACCAGGCAGCTTTTCCAACACCCGAGGCTGCTTGCTGTCTCTCACAGTATATTCCTTAGACCTACATCTGAGGCTTCAGAAGGCAAAAGTAGCAATTCCATTGATATCACATGACTGGAGTGGTGATAGAATTAGCTCTCCTCCTCCAAATGGAGTCATTTTGACCAAGGGAAGACAGTGACACTTACTACCATGTGACTGTATTAAATATTTAAACATAAGCAAAATTGAAATTGTCAAGAACTTCGTGTAGTGTTTATCATCTGGAATTTTGGAGGGAATGATATTTGTGTCTTACGGGCAGTGTTTTTCCTTTTAATCAGAGACTTGGAAGTAAAGATCTCAAGGGGGCCATGCGTGCATGTGTGGGTGCAAGTCACTTTAGTCGTGTCCTACTCTTTGTGACCCCATGGACTGTAGCCCATCAGGCTTCTCTGTTCATGGGATTCTCCAGGCAAGAATACTGGAGTGGGTTGCCATGGCCGCCTTCAGGGGCTCTTCCTGACCCAGGGACTGAACCTGTGTCTCCTGTGACTCCTCCACGCAGGCGGGTCCTTTACCACTGCAACGGGAAGCCCCTCAAGAGGGCCGGCCAATGCCAACTTGATGAAAAGTTGATGTGTAAGCGAAGTCAGGAACAGAGAGTCAGGGTCCACCCACATGAAGGTGCTAATAAATTTCGCAAGAAGACGAATATGTGAAGAATGGAAAGACCAGTTTGAAACCTTGACAAAAAAAAAACACATGCTGTGAAGATAAGGAGCCAAACCCCGAGTGACCAGTTAAGTTGAATCAGATTAGCTTGTGTTTTAGAATCTGTGGCCTCATCTTGTGCTCTAGATCAAGGAAAAGAGAGCATTTATCTTAAGAGAAAAATGCAAAGAAAAACGGAGTTTTTTTTTTTAAAGCAGTTTTAATATAGACATGGGAAGTAGACCTAACTAAAGACTGCTGCTGCTGCTGCTGCTAAGTCGCGTCAGTCGTGTCCGACTCTGTGCGACCCCATAGACGGCAGCCCACCAGGCTCCCCCGTCCCTGGGATTCTCCAAGCAAGAACACTGGAGTGGGTTGCCATTTCCTTCTCCAGTGCATGAAAGAGAAAAGGGAAAGTGAAGTCGCTCAGTCATGTCCAACTCTTAACGACCCCATGGACTGCAGCCTACCAGGCTCCTCCGTCCATGGGATTTTCCAGGCAAGAGTACTGGAGGGGGTCGCCGGTGCCTTCTCCAAAAGACTGCTAGAGAGAAGAAATGAATTTGGAGCAAATGGCAAACAGCAGAAGGCATTAGAGCTAAGTTTGCAAAATCTAGAAAGACTGGAAATGATTTAACCTATGCATGTCAGCTTATTTTGTGCAATTTTGTTCTTCTTGTTGTTTAGTCGCTAAGTCCTGTCTGACTTTTTTTCGACTCATGGACTGTAGCCTGCCAGTCTCCTCTGTCCATGGAATCTTCCAGGTAAGAATACTAGAATGGGTTGCCATTTCCTTCTCCAGGGGATCTTCCAGACCCAGGCATTGTCTCCTGTATTGGCAGGCAGTTGGTTTCTTTACCACTGAGCCACCAGGGAAGCCCTGTGCAATTTTAGAAAACTTCAAAAAAAATCTTTAAAAAGTTGTTCCTGTTTGCAATTTTATAAAAAGGCATGTAATCTTTTAATAGATATTATATTCTTACACATTTTTCTGAAAACAACTGAGTGGATAGTTATCATCATTTTTCAGTCAGATCTAGAAAAATGTTTTTTTGAAAGAAAATGTTCTTATGCTAAAGATTTTCCCACCAAATGTTACATAAGGAGAAAAAAAGGAATGATGGCAGAGTTTTTAAGTACTAGGAATGAAAATATTTTGAAAATCTCAACGGAAAATTCTTTAAAGTCCTGTTGTAATTACACACAACTCAAATTATATAGAAAAGCAGTAAGTTAAAAGTCATCACAAATATAAAAATTGCTCTGAGGCAAAATGAAGAGATTTTCTGAGTGATCTGTAATATAAAGGAGAAATTCAATGATAATATAATAAATCTTGAACCTTTTATTAAATTGAGATTAAAGGGTATAATTCCAGTTAGTAAATAGCAGTGGATATAAGCTGTACCCTCAAGTTTTTAGCTACTTATTATTGCTTCATTTTGAGAATTACTTCAAGATGGGCTTTCCTGTACTTGGTTGACATTGGTGTGGGCCAGGAGTCAGCAGACTGTGGCCCAGTTTGACAGCCAAATCCAGCCCACAGCTCTTCTTTGTATCTAAAGTTCTGTTGGAACACAGTCACACTCATTTGTGTAAGCACTGTTGAGAGCTGCTTTCTCCTTATTTGCAGAGTGACGTCGTGGGTAGTCTATGCAACAGATTGTACAGCCCATGAAGCCTAAAATACTTACCTTCTGACTCTCCAAAAGAGTCTGCCCCCCACCCCCTTACTCTGGAGTAAGCCCTGGAACCAAGGCTACCCGTACTTGAGCAGCCTTTGTCCAGATTCCATTTTTAGGACCTAGGTCTTGATTTTCATTCAGAGAGGTTGAATTGCAGTAATAAAACTCATGGCCAGCAGAAGTTCCTGTTTGTTAATTTACAGTCAGAAATTTTGCTGCCAAGAGAAACAAAATACTTAATTTGCTGATTGGTGAATAGTCTCTGTGCACTTCCCTCGTAGCTCAGTTGGTAAAGAATCCGCCTGCAATGCAGAAGACCGTGGGTTGATTTCTGGGTCAGAAAGATCCGCCGGAGAAGGGATGGGCTACCCACTCCAGTATTGTCAGGCTTCCCTTGTGGCTCAGCTGGTAAAGAATCCATCTGCAATGCAGGAGACCTGGCTTCTATCCTTGGGTTGGGAAGATCCCCTGGAGAAGGGAAAGGCTACCCACTCCAGTATTCTGGCCTGGAGAATTCCAGGGACTATACAGTCCATGGGGTCACAAAGAGTCGGACACAACTGAGCGACTTTCACTTCACTTCACTTCACTGAACAAATGATGTTTGGAAGGTTGTTTGGTGTAAGAGCAGTGCAAGGGGTTAACTAATAGGATAACTCTTTGAGCTAAAGTCTTGGTAGTGGTGGTGGTTTAGTCACTAAGTCCTGTCCCACTCTTGCAACCCCATGGAGTGTAGCTCACCCAAGCTCTTCTGTCCGTGGGATTTCCCAGGCAAAAATGCTGGAGTGGGTTGCCATTTCCTTCTCCAGGGGAGCTAAAGTCTTAGTCTCCATCATCTGCTGGCTAGCATTCCTTGCCCTTCCCTGTATCCCAGAGAGCATTCCAGGTTCCCCTGCCAGCGGATTGGTTGGAAGATTTGGCAACGGTAAGCACTCATATAAGTAGGGGAAGGAGATATTTCTCTCTCTCATTCATTTTGGATGACAGCTCTGGAGTGCTTAGCCCATTTCTTGGTTCTGCTCCACTGGGCAGCCTTACTCTGGTTCTGGGTCCCGCAGGCCAGCCCCAGCCTCTGGGCCTTAGTAACACACTCGTTCTTTTTGCTCGTCCAGTCCCAAGAGGGGTCTAATTTCCTGTGGAGGCTAATCTCTAGGTTGCCTCAAACTCCCCTGTTTGCTTTTCAGCTTTCCCTGGTGAACCAGTTTCCTTTGTTTGACATACTCAGAGTGGTTTCTGTTTTTCAAACATGACCCTGACCCATAGTGGTGTCTAGCCTGCCGTCAAGAATAATCCTGGAGTCACCCGTTCACATTCTGATGGTCAGGATTCCCCTTTTTCTGGTTGCTGGGCGCACCTGCCCTCGCTTGTTAACAGCCTGCAGTCATGCCACACAACCAGTTAGGCCAGACTTGTGTGCCAGTCACTGTGGCCGTGATATGCGTGTGCCAGAAGCCAGCGCTCTGCTTGAAAGGTGTTGCTTAATATCAGCCATTTCCCAGCAGATTGTATTCATTGGGTATTATTTTTAAAGCAGTATATTCTCAGAGTTCAAGATCAGTAATCACATGGTCCCCCTGTGTTGGCTATGCCTCCTTTCACTGCCTTCAAGCTACCAGATTCTTCTTCTTGCTCCAGAATTCCAGGATGGGGACGATCCAGAAATAATTGTCCACTTCCGGATCCTCACCAGCCCTGCTCCCGGGTCTGAATTGAACAGTCTGTCATGCCTCGCCCAGCCTCTAGTTCTTTCCCAGAACCACCCCCCCCACCCCCCCGCCACCCTCTCTTAGCCTGGACAACCCTATTCATCCATCGTGTTTTTGCTAAAGCTTCCATTGTATCTGCATCTCCGGTCTTCTATGGAGCTCAGATTGTATCTGAGCTACAAGGCCTTCCATGGAAGGAAGGCCTCCTTCCTTGGAGACCTGGCTTGTCAGACAAAACAACAAGAATTACATGGAATTCAAATTTAAAAATTAGACCTTTCTACAATTTTTCCCCAGGCTTTTTCACTGAGTACCACATGTCAATTGGCTCCTTGGATATGCAGGTGATGTATTTAAAAAACAGAAGTACTGAGTAATAATAATAACGTTGAATCGTATAGTCCTTTCTCTTTCCTCAGTCTTTTTATTCGTGTTATCTTATTCTGCATCCTCCACGATCTGGGAGTGGTGGTGTGGGGAGTGGCGATTATTGCTATGTTATGAAGATTGAGAAGCTAGTGGGAATCTGCTGTATAGCACAAGAGGCTCAGCTCGGTGCTCTGTGATGGCTTAGAGGAGTGGAATGGAGCTGGGGGAGAGGGAGGCTTCAAGAAAGAGGGGTTATATGTATACAAAGAGCTGATTCACTTTGTAGTACAGCCAGAAAGTAACACAACATTGTAAAGCAATTATACTCCAATAAAAAAATTAAATTAAAAATAAAAAGTAAGAAGCTGAGGCACAAGGACCTCAGAGTGCAGGTAAGGGCTGGTCCTCTTGACATTTTACGTTGAAGATGAGGCATGCCTGAGATGTTTGTTTTGCATCGGAGCAGAGGTGAGGAGAGCACAGGCGGTGTTGCCCCATCGGGTTTCAAGAGCGCCCCCTTGTGTTCGTGTCTCTGGGATGGTCACTTCCGCCTTCCATGGCTATTCCCCAGAAGCTGAAAGAGACTGGCTGCAGCCTTGGAGGGGTCGTTGCCTTACGTTTCCAAGGTTGTTTCCACTTCAGTTGCTTCTTCTTCCTCTTCTACTGCATCCCATGTCCCTAGCTCTGCCACAGCGGCTGTGACTAACATCCCCGCTGAGCAGGCAGCGTGACCAATACCAAACCCTGATTCCTGAGGAATCGCGAATAATGGAACTAGAGTGGACAGTCCTCTGTGATGACTTACCTCTCAAGCATTGTGGAGGACATTGACAAATATTAAGCCTAAGGGAGAAATTTCCAGTGTAGACTGTGGAGCGATTCAAAACAATGTAAATTCATTGCTTTTAGGTATTGAAACTCTCTGCTTTGGGGCTGTGACTCTTAGAGATGATTCAGCAAAAAGGAGCCAGACTGAATATGATACTGCCCTGCTCATGGGTCATGGTGATGCGCTGAATAAAAATCAAATAAAAATCAGATTGAGAATTGATGCTAGCTTGGGGCAAGGATGGTAAATGTGTACTTTTAATATGTCTTTTATAATTTACAGTCTTCAAATGTTTGTACAAAGTGACTTTATATGCAGTTATGTTTGTGATTGCCCTTTTAATATGCTACTTGGTAGGAGACAGATGTTATATTATTTGATGTTATACAGTTAGACTGTTCCATAAAAGCAACTTAATACACATAAATCTTAAATCTTCTTTATTTTTTGTCCCACTGAAAACATGCATGCCTGAACTACAGAATGCTAGAGAAACAAGTGTTAGCATCTCCATCAGTCTGTACTATCTCTGTTAACATATGGCAATATGTCACATCTCTGCCGAGACCCTCAGCCACTATTGAGGTTTCTGATAAGGCAGTTTCTGTTTTCCGAAAGTGGTCAGTGGGTAGGAAAGAATTTCATCCCTTCATAATATAAAGTACATTTATCTGTTCCTCTCAACATATAAAACACTCTACCTGTTGCAAAGTTCTGGTGACAGTGTTGGTGGTTGTGGGCGATAAGGGTCCTCCGTGCTGAGGCCCTAGACTCTGCTCCAGTGAGTTCATGCTGCAGACGCTGCCCTGCACCTACTGAATCCGAACCTGCCGTTTAACAAGACCCCTAGGTGGTTCAGAGGCCCATTGAGACTGAAATATCCCTCCTCTAGAAGTTGCTAGAAAGTATGGTGGCTCTGATGGTAAAGAATCTGCCCGTAATGCAGGAGACCTGGGTTCAATCCCTAGGTCAGGAAGATTCCCTGCAGAAGCAAATGGCTATCCACTCCAGAATTCTTTTCCCTAAAGAATTCCATAGACAGAGGAGCCTGACGGGCTATACAGGCCATGAGGTCTCCAAGAGTCAAACACAACTGAGCGACTAACACTTTCACTTTCATTCCCCTTGAAATTGCTTGAAAGCATGGCAGAATCTCCCATTTGTATTTGATTTTCATCTCCCATAAAGAAGAACAAGTAAGTGTTACCCAGATTCTCAGTGTCAGCTCTGACACTATAGCTTTGGAACTGTACAGATGCAGTTGCTGTCAAGATTTCACTACTGGTGAATGGCCTTTATTCCAAAAGAACAAGGCTCCCATCCTTATCTTTTTCCTTTAAAATGTCTGTATTTCCTAAAAGTGTATAGGTGACTCTGTTTCCCATAAAACTTTTCCTGGGCCTCCCATTAAATGTCCTTTCAAGAGGCATAGCATGCTGTATTTTCATGGAAGAATGTTATCACACTCAGAAACCCCATGTATTTACATTGCAACCATATTTTAAATTGATTAAACTCTTAGGTCAGATATTTTCTGCTTTTTCCAGTAAGAAATTTCCTTCTCTCCCCACTTACTTCCTCTCTCACTGTCTTCCTTTATTTTCTTCCTTCCGTTTTCGTTTCTTCTTGTTAATACTGCAGAAGTATTTGAGGTCTTCAGCTCTTAAGACAAACGGGAAATGCTACACAATTTTCTTTTTTTTAATTGAAATATAGTTGACATACAACATAATGTTAGTTTTGGGTGTATACTACATTGTGACTTGACATTTGCATACGTTATGAAATGGCCAGCGAGTCTAGTAACCATCTGCCCCATACAAATTTATTACAATATTATTGACTGTACTCCACCACCCACTTTTCTTATTCCATTTTTTAAAAGACAAAGTTCACCAATTAGAGCCTTGGAAATACTAATACTTTTTGGTTTGTTTTGATCTCAGTGCTAAAACTTGTCATATAAAAATCTGAGTGATTAAAAGCAAATTTAGCTCATTTAGAAGACTGTGTCTCGACTCTCCCTGTAGTAGGAAAGTACCTTATATGTGAATATTTCCAAAGAGTTCCTTAATTTTTACCTACATCCCTAGATTAGTATAACATTCTTTTATTTGACTTTTTCTCTGAGCTTTTAGAGACATTTTCTATCTTAGCATAAAAAGCCTTTATGAGAGATTATCCTCTCTGAACTTGAAAATGGGAATCAAAAGTGAAAGCTTTAACAGATCACCTTCTTGTAATTTACAGTCAAGTCATTTAACAAATAACTATGTGATGATATTGATTGATCCTGAAAACCAATCTAGATCATTAGGATTAAGGAATTTTTTTTCCCTCAACAGCAGGGAGGTAATATGCCCTGAATTTAATCAAACCCTCTCTCTGGTTTTGACCATGTCAAAAGAGGCACTAAATGCTTAGTCTAGAACTTCCTGATTCTTGCATAGGAAAACAATCTTGGTCAGATCGTTTCTACCATAAAAATATACTGAGCCACAGACTTTGGGTGAATCCAGTAAATATGCCGAGTACGTTATGAGAAATGCAGGCTGGATTGGCAATATAATATATGCCACTATGTTGTGAGTGTTTAAAAAAAATGCAATTATGCACTGGAATCAAGATTGCCAGGAGAAATATCAACAGCCTCAGATATGCAGATGATACCACTCTAATGGCAGCAAGCCTCTTGATGAAGGTGAAAGAGAGTGAAAAACCTGGCTTAAAACTCAATATTCAAAAATATCATGGCATTTGGTCCCATCACTTCATGGCAAATGGATCAGGAACAAGTGGAAACAAGGACAGATTTTATTTTCTTGGGCTCCCAAATCACTGCAGATGGTGACTGCAGCCATGAAATTAAAAGATGCTTGCCCCCTGGAAGAAAAGCTATTACAAACCTAAACAGCATGTTACAAAGCAGAGACATCACTTTGCTGCCCAAGGGCCACGTAATCAAAGCTGTGGTTTTTCCCGTAGTCATGTATAGATGTGAGAATTGGACCGTAAAGAAGGCTGAGTACTGAAGAATTAATGCTTTCTAATTGTGGTGCTGGCGAAGACTCTTGAGAGTCCCTCGGACTGCAAGGAGATCAAACTAGTCAATCCCAAAGGAAATCAACCCTGAATATTCTTGGAAGGACTTACACTAAAGTTGAAGCTCCAGTACTTTGGCCACCTGATGTGAAGAGCCAACTCATTGGAAAAGACCCTGATGCTGGGAAAGACTGAGGGCAAGAGGAGAAGGGGGCAGCAAAGGATGAGATGATTAGAGACAGCATCACTGACTCAGTGGACATGAATTTGAGCAAACTCTGGGAGACAATGAAGGACAGGGAAGCCTGCGTGCTGCAGTTCATAGGGTCACAGAGTTGGAAACGACTTAGCAACTGAACGACAACAGAAAATAACCTGTCAACTCGTTGCAAGAGCTGGAATAAAGCTGATCTATTTGTGGTACTTCTGATAAGACTGACCTGTTTTCTCTCTGGGAAAAAAAAATTGACTTAGAAAGCTAATAGCTTAAGGATGACTTCAAACTTCTACAAAAAGATTTACAACTTCAGTCACTCTATTATGTGTTCTTTTACAAATAATAAGCAATTTGTATTCTAACAACAGATTATTTTATCTGTTTTAATTACATGTGAAAACTAAATTAGGCAAGTGATCTATTTGCAAGTAATTAATCTGAAGTTATTTAAAAACATGTACATAATGGTTATTCAGTATTAATAATTCACTATTACGCTAATTTACATTAGTAGCCAACCAAGTAGTCTACATTATTTATGTGTTGTGGCTTCGTATGTCTTTGATGTTTGGGGGAAGGATCTGCTTTGCAAAAATTTGTAAAAATACCTCAGATTGAATTCATATTTCAGAGACTTTTTGTTTTTTTATTTATTAAACTTAAACAGAGTTTATTTAGGGAGGAAACACACTCCATAGACAGTGTGGGCCATCTTGGAAGGCAAGAGAGGCATTGCCTTCTTGAGGTTGTCAGTTTTTATAGGGGTGGGTGATTTCATTGACTAATGAGTAGGGGAATATTCCAGTTATTAATATTTTGAGGAAGGGGTGGAGATTTCTAGGAATTGGTCCACCGCCTACTTTGTGACCTTTACGGTCGTGGTACTGGTGGTATGTCATTTAGCTTGCAGATGTGTACAACATTGCAATGTGTACAGTATACAACGAGTGTATACTGATACTCTGGGTCTAGTGGAAGAAGACTCTTCTACCATCTTGGATCTTGTTGGTTCTAATCACTTTATGTGGTATCCTTGGGCTGTGTCATTCTTTTAAAGGTTATGCCCTGCCGCCTTGCTGTCTCTTCCCCTGCTTTAGAGATTTTGCTTCCATAATTTTATGGGAAGCTGAAAGGTGACAGTCTGCCTTCTATAGCTGCTTCAGGGCTGAGTTGGGCCGTCAACCCTGCCTGTCAGGAAGTAAAAATCTATGGACACCTTTTAGTTGCACAGACTGTCATAGCACAATGCTAACTTAAATTGCTCTAACCCTCTGCTTAGAAAGCTTTGGAACAGTATGCTTCATTTAAAATAAAAAAAAATTTAATGTGAGTTCTTGATGTGGATAAGTGTTTTAGTATCAAGATGTATTTGTGTCTAAAGCATTTTAGAAGTGCAAATTAACTAGAGTGTTCCATAAAGTTGGCATAGGTATCTTTTTTAGATTAAGCTTCAGTGTCTGAATTGTCCTTGACTCATTTGTTCACAATTTGAGGGTCTCTTTTGATGCCTTCTCCTTGGAAGGGAAGCATTGATATTGCTGCAAAGAATCAACTGACTTGCAGATTTGAAGACACCCATTTCTGAAATGTATAGTGTAATTTGTAGAGTACTCAAATTACTGGGGAATGGATTGATATTTTTACACACACACTGAACAAATGATAGCCTTTAATAGTTGCACCTTGCTCTAATCTTCCATCATCTAGAGGAGAAGGGTCATAAGGAGAAATAATTTAACAGTAGGAGGAGGAAGTTCATGCTGATTCATTCCTTTCCAAATTGAACACCCTTGGATCCGATGAATCAAATAGCAGTGAGAAGGCTTAGAAGTTAATCACAAGGAAGAGATGGGGAAGATCAGACTACCCATGCAGAGAGAATGCCTGCAATGTGTTATTTCATCACGAACAGCTTCAGGAAAGCAAGCCTTTTCTGAAGTTACTGTGTGAAGATACTGGATTGCAGCCAATGTCAACATTCAGATAGAGATGGATATGCTAGTTATACACCATCTCTATTGGGGAGATCTATGTAAGTTGCATGTAAGTTAGATGGAGGGCATATGTGTTGAAAGAATTGGAGTTTGATAGACAGTTGGAGTGAATATTGCTCTTATGCCCCAGTGGACTTAAGGATATCAAGGTCAGTTTTTCCAGTGTTTGACCTCTTGAGAGATATTATGAAATTGCTGAGTCTAGTCTTTCTTAAGTGTGAATTATAATGAATTTCTTCTTAGAGCATATACACCCTTACCCTTGAAAGTTTGCCTTTCATGAGGAGGCATCTCTTTTAAAGAAAAACATTTATTTATTTGGCTGTTCTGGGTCTTAGTTGTGGCACGTGGGCTCTTTGATCCTTGTTGTAGCATGCGGAATCTTTAGTTGTGGGATGTGAACCCTTTAGTTGCGGCATGTGGGATCCAGTTCTCTGACTGGGGATTGAACCCAGGCCCCTTTGCATTGGGAGCTCAGAGTCTTAAGTTTCTAGGAGGCATCTTTTTCTTTTTACCTTTCTTCTGTTTCTTTATTTTTTATTATTAATTAATTTATTTTTTATTAGAGGATAATTGCCTTACAATGTTGTATTGATTTCTGCCATATGTCAACATGAGTCAGCCATAGGTATATTAATACATGTGTCCCCTCCGTCTTGAGCATCCCTCCCACCTCCCACCCCGTCTCACCCCTTTAGGTTGTCACAGAGCTCCGGGTTTGAGCTCCCTGTGTCGTGGAGTCATACAGCAAATCTCCACTGGCTGTCTGTTTTACAGATGGTAATGTATATGTTTCAGGGCTACTCTCTCAGTTCGTCCTACTCTCTGCTTCCCTGCAGTGTCCACTAGTCTCCATTGCCCTTCATCTCCGTTGCTGCCCTGCAAATAGGCTCATCGTACAATCTTTCTAGACTCCATATCTATGTGTTAATATATGATATTTGTTTTTCTCTTTCTGACTTACTTCACTTTGTATAATAGGCTCTAGGTTCATCCACCTCATTAGAACCGTTTCAAATGTGTTCCTTTTTATGGCTGAGTAATATTCCATTGTGTATATGCACCACAACTCCTTTGTCCATTCATCTGTCAGTGGACATCTAGGTTGCTTCCGTGTGCTAGCTATTGTAAACAGTGCTGCAAAGAACATTGGGACACATGTGTCTTTTTCAATTATGGTTTCCTTAGGTTATATGCCCAGTAGTGGAATTGTTTGGTCATATGATAGTTTTATTCCTAGTTTTTTAAGGAATATCCATATTGTTCTCCATAGAGGCTGCACCAATTTACATTCCCACCAGCAGTGCAAGAGGGTTCCCTTTTCTTTAGGAGGCATCTCTTAATGGTTACCTAATAGCCACTGGCATAGCAAACTTGAAATATATTACAAACAGGGAGCTTTTTTTCCCCCTCTACTCAATTCTAGGAACTATTTGTGTTTCAATATTTTAAAATAGTGTTTTCCTATTTTGAGAGGCATCAGAGCATTCAGATATAGATAGTCTCAAGGAATTCCTTTATGTCATATATTTCTCTCTGGCATTTTTTCCCCCTTATCTCTGCCTCTCACATTAGTGTCAAGCCTGTGGCTTCCCCAGCACCTTAGGTCAAAGTAACCCAAGTGCATTCATTCAATGCTGAAACTAGAGAAGCAGGTAGATTTGGAGACATTGAGCCCTGTGATATACAGAGAACTTATTTAAAACTGTCAGGCTATTAAATCTATAGCTTATAAAGCCACACCACAGTGTCAGAGCTTCTGCCCTGACTTCGTTTATGTTTGTTAAACCTTTTTCAAAAAAAATCTTATAAGCATTTATCTATATTGATTTAAATATATATATATGTATATATGTGTATATATGTATATATATATATTTCTCCCCCCACCCCAAAGAAGGAAATGGCAGTCCACTCCAGTTTTCTTGCCTGGAAAATCCCGTGGATAGAAGAGGCTGGTGAGCTAGAGTTGCAAAGAGGGGTTGCAAAGAGTCAGACACGACTGAGCAACTGAACACATTTTTTTAAATTAAAAACAATTTTTTTGGCCACACCATGAGGCATGTGGTATATTAGTTCCCTGACTAAGGATCAACCTGGCACCCCCTGCATTGAAAGTGCAAAGTCTTAACCACTGGACCACCAGGGAAGTCCCTCTGCTTTGCTGTTAATTTGGCAGATAATCCTGGAGAGAGACTGTCTACTCCCCACGTTACTACTTTTTGTTTTTGTCTTTTGTGTCTTTGTATTTTTATGTGAATATAATAGAACTGTAACTAATTATTAACTGTAACTAATTGGAGGAAAGCCACATAAAGACATTCTAGTCATAACCCTTGACCTCCCAGTATTCACAACCTGTAGGCCAAAACAGAAACATACATAGCCAGGACTGGTTCATGTTTTCCAAGTCTCCACCTTATAGTAAGCACACCTACTGTGCATTTCCTTATTTGGTGCACAGAGATTCAAATCCTACCTCTGCCTCTTACTAGCAATATGGCCTTGGTTTTCTCAGATATAAAATGAGGGAATTGATAGGTTCTTAACTCATCGGGGTATTGCCAGCTCTAAATTAGTCAAAGTATGCTAAGTGCTTAGAATAGTATCTGACACACAGCATATGTTCAATATGTATTTTATGATTATTAAGTAGAGCTTACAAAGTAAAAAGAAAAAAGAAAAATAAATGTTGAAGTTGTTTGGTTTCATTGAGGCCATCTGCTTTTTAACTTTGATGAAATCCGTTTATGGAGTTACCAATCAGTTGCTTTGGACTTTCTGTCATGGATTCATTATAGAATGGTTTTTATAGTTCAGTAAGCAAGAGGAGCTAAAGCCAAAGCCGTCAAGTAAAATAAAGCGTGTGACTCTTGGTTACTCAGTTTTTGTCCTTAGCCCAACCACCCCAGCCATCACAAACAGATACACATGCACACACACAGGAATGCATACACATTCTAAATTGTGAGGATCTGGAAGATCTGTGAAGGAAAGAATACTGTATTTATTTTTGTGTTCTTGGAGTCTAGCATGATAACTTGTCCATAGCATGTTTTAGGGCTCCCCTGGTGGCTCACACGGTCAAGCATCTGCCTGCAATGCGGGAGACCTGGGTTGGATCCCTGGGTCGGGAAGATCCTCTGGAGAAGGAAATGGCACGTTTTAAATAATCAGTTTGTTTTTATGCATAAGCCCAGTTTTGTTTGGCAGGTCCTTCTTGAAGAACTAAAAACAATGTTAGCTCTAAACCGTCACTTTGACCTGTGACTTCTGGAAATATAGAAGGTGGCACAATCTTTCAGGAAAGCAGTTTGCTTATTTTCATTGAGAACTTTAAAAATAATGTATATTATCTACCTTACAAATTTAACTTTTGAGACTCTATCATAAAAAAAATAACTTTGCATTATGTACAGACCTGTTTGCCTTCATTTGGGCTTCTCAGGTGGCTCAGCAGTAAAGAATCCACCTGCAATGCAGAAGACGCAGATTCGATCCCTGGATCAGGAAGATCCCCTGGAGAAGGAAATGGCAACCCGTTCCAGTATTCTTGCCTGGAAAATTCCATGGACAGAGGAGCCTGGCTGGCTGCAGTCCATGAGGTCACAAAGAGTCAGACGTGACTGAACATATACACACATAACTGTAAGGACAGAAAGGGAAATGATTAAATAAACTTTGTGTGCATGAGTAGAACTTAAAATCTATGTCCTTTTGGGAGACGGTTCATTCAGTTTTAAAACTGGTTTATATCAATTGAGATAGCATCTACAAAATTCAGATGCTTTTGTAAGTAAAATACACTATAAATAAGCTAATTTGCTCATGACTCATTTAATACAATGCCTCTATGTATAAATTTGTGAATGAATGTTATTCATATTCTTTACAAATATTTTTAAAACACAAATATAATATTATCTGTAAAAAAAAATACAAAATTGCCTACACAATAGAATCTCAGCTATCTAAAGAATGTGTAGGATTGAGGTTAGCTGGCTGGATGCCATATTGTTGAAAGGTGCTGCTTCTAAGTATAATATTATGGGTGATTTTGCACCCCAGGTGTTTGATATACATGTTTACCATGTGTATATGTGTGTGTATTTCTTTTATAATACAAAGAAACTTAAAACAATATCAATTTCACATCAAAAACCCAAAAAGAAAACTCATCATCCCATGCATTCAAAACCAGTATTTTACTACAGTTTTTCTTACTTCCTTTTTATATCTTACTTTACTTTGGGTATAATAAATTCCATTTTCTTTGTTCACTTTAAAAAAAAAGCTTGTTTTTCTACTCTAGTATAAAAATAAGTCTCTCAAACCTTCCAAACTTAGGACATCAAAAGATAACTCAGTTACAGGTGATTTCATGAAAGTATTTCATGTGCTTATAACAGTTCTGCAGCTCATAGTTATCTGATTGAGCCTCTTTTCTTAAATGCTTCGATAAATTTTAAAATCTCTACATACTTTGAGAAGACGTTTTCTTTACTTTTGAAATGTGATTTATTTATCAATTGAAGTAGAACCTGCTTAATTCAGATCCTTTTGTATGTAGGTGGAATATGCTAGAATAAGCAGAGTAGCTAATGATTCATTTAAAATATGATAAAATACTTGGTGTTATATTTTTATGACTTTTTTATTTCTTGAATTTTTTCACATGTAGTGGCCACTGTGCTGTCTAGGCCAAGTAAGCCTACATTTGCCAGTGTCCCTTTGAAGCTATAGTAAGAATGTATTGACATTTTTCTTTGAGTCACTGTATCAAATTTTTTATGCTCTACTTAATTTTCTGAGACAAGTCAGATTTCCTTTACAGTGGCATTTTCTCACTAATGTGTGTTGTGTTTACTTCTCCCATCTTCTGGAAGAGTCATATTGCATTTTGTTTATTGTGAATCATACTGGGCTAAATTTAAAATAGTGCATACCACTGGTCTGATTATTTTAAAGACTTACTTCATTTGCTACCATATAAAATGAGGAAATAGTGTTAGTGAGTTCTTTTTTCTAAGCATCCTTTAGGAGTGTATTTTATTTATCCCCACAGTGTGAGCCGATGGCTCACTAGCTCAAAATATATTTTCTGAAATGGTATGGAAAGAATAATGAAACCTCTGCTGCTGCTGCTGCTAAGTCACTTCAGCCGTGTCCGACTCTGTGTGACCCCATAGACGGCAGCCCACCAGGCTCCCCCGTCCCTGGGATTCTCCAGGCAAGAACACTGGAGTGGGTTGCCATTTCCTTCTCCAGTGCATGAAAGTGAAAAGTGAAAGTGAAGTCGCTCAGTTGTGTCCGACTCTTCGCGACCCCATGGACTGCAGCCTACCAGGCTCCTCAGTCCATGGGATTTTCCAGGCAAGAGTACTAGAGTGGGGTTCCATCGCCTTCTCCGAATGAAACCTCTATGAAGTCGTAAAAGATGAACATTTAGTCCAGCAGATCTCTGTGGGGTCTTATGTAAGTGTCCATCTATGCTGCAGCAGCGTGGGGGAGGTGATATGAAGCACTATTGTTTTCCCTTTGGATTTCTTTTATCTTGATATAATTTACGTTAGTACATAAGACAAATTTAAGCCCCAAAGCCACACACTCCTCCTGCTAATATTTTACTCTTCATGTCTGTATTCTTTTCTAGGTTCATCTATTACGTATTTGACAGTTATCCATAGTAACTGTAGTAATTATGAACAGTGTTCTATCGTAATCCATAGAAGCTCCTAAGCTAAAATAAATTTTATATAATAGCGATTTATTGCCAGCTTTCTCTGTCATGAAGATAAATGTGTTTTCAATAAAACATAGAATTATTGGATTCTATAACTTAATTATAGAATTTTTCAAAATGATGTATGATATTGGTTTAGGCCGAGCTACCGCGGTGAGGAGTGAAGCTGTAGCCATGAAGGAGACAAGGAACATAAGCCTAAGGAGAAGCGAGTAACCCTCTTGACTCCCCCAGGTGGTAATTCAGAGATTACCGCCCACTTTGACCAAGAGCAGCTTCAGGAACATCGTCAGCCTATGCCTGAGCATGACTATTTTGAGTTTTTTTCTAATGATACTGGTCTGTATTCTCATGTGTATGCAAGAGCATACATCAACTTTAAAAACCAAGAGGACATTATTTTGTTCAGGGATCGTTTTGATGGTTATGTATTCCTTGACAATAAAGGTCAGGAATATCCTGGCATCGTAGAATTTGCACCTTTTAAAAAGCTGCAAAAAATAAGACTAAGAAAAAAGATACTAAAGTTGGGACTACCAATGATGATCCAGAATAAAGAAAATTTTTGGAGAGCTATGCTGCAGATAATGAGAAAATGACATCTACTCCATCTACTAGAGGAAATAGAAGCAAAAAATAGAGAACTAATAGCCAAAAAGACAACTCCACTTTTGAGCTTCCTGAAAAACAAGCAAGAAGATGAGAGAAGAAAAGGGAGAAGAAAGGAGACGGTGAGAAATGGAAAGAAAAAGGCAAAGAGAAGAAGAGAGGAGGAAGTGGAAACAGAAATAAAAACAGAAAGATATAGAAAAGCCAAAGAAGATAGAGTTCTGGAAAGGGACAAATTAAAGGATGAACCAAAGATTAAGCTGCTCAAGAAGCCAGAAAAAGGAAATGAAAAACAACTGGACAAAAGAGAAAAGCTCAAGAAATCGGACAAAGAGAATCTGAGTGGTGAAAGAGCCAGTGGGCAGAGTTGTACATTGCGCAAGCGTTCTGAGGGTGAATTTAAAGATGGAAAGCCTGAGAGACCTGACGATGAGGTGGCAGAGAATACAGGGAGAAAGAGCGGGATTACAAACGAGACCAAGAGCGCACCCTGCAGGAGAGAGAGAGGCTGAAGCGGCGGGAAGAAGAGCGCCGCAGGCAGAAGGAGCGCGAAGAGAAAGGAAGAAGAAGGAAGCACTTCCGGATAAAGAAAAGAAGCCTGAAAGTACGGAGCCAGTAGGCAGCTCAGAAAAAGACTGAAAAGAGAGAAGTGGTTAAGAGAGCTCACATAAGAAACAAGGAGTGCCCGGCGATGCAGCTTTATCAGCCAGGAGCTCGAAGCCAAAATCGACTCTGACCCCCTGATGACTGCACCAAGTCTGGAGAGTCAGCCATAGGAAAAAGCAGGAAAGTGGTGTTAGCCATAGAAAAGAAGGAAGCGACGAGTGATAGTCCAAATGGCCTTAGGTGTCCTGACTGTCTCGGCAGCCGAAGAGCACGAATTAAGCAATCCCCAAGTGCCTTCGGGGCAAAGGAATAGAGAGAGAGGAAGGGGGTCGGTGGGCTGGTGGGGTACACTGCCGAGGAGTACGTTTTGCGTCAAAGCAGGAAGCCGATAGCAGGTTCAGATTGGAAGTACGATTTTCATTTTTTATATAGTTTCTACAAATTAAAGTGTCAGACAAAGCTGAGGAGGAGAGGACATGCATTGTAGTTTCAGGCAAGAAATGTCACAAGAGGACTTATTTAGGTATGACACGGGAAGAAGATACGAGAACTGGCTTTCAAATCAAAAGGTTTTGTTAATAATCCTGGATTGAATTTTCTTAAATTTCAGTGGAGAAGAGTTGCTGTGAAGTCGCGTTCGGATCCAGTTATAGTCGTTGTTGGTGATAACTGTTGACTTAGTGTAGTTTAGAAGCAAGAAGCATGTAATTGTAATACAAGTACAGTGAAGGATATAACACATTTTCACTTATCCAGAAATTTAAATAGTCATGTAATGTTGATAGCTTATGTCCTAAAGTTTTAGAACTAGTTTAGGAACCACTACCCACTCCAGTATTCTGGCCTAGACAATTCCATGGATTGTGCAGTCCATGGGGTCGTCAAGAGTCGGACACGACTGAGCGACTTTCACTTTCACTTTAGTTCTTTGTTTGCTTACGTGACATTAGTGTAAAACAATTTTTTAAAAAACATCTACTTTTGCCGTTAGCAATTTTTATATTCGTACAGTCTAACCCTTAGTTGATGCTTGACAATCCAGTCTTTGTTTGACCTTAGGTCCCATGAGCTGAGTGCCTACCCTCTCCAGGAAGGAACCTGCACCAATATTTGTTCCTGTTAAATAGCAACTTAGCTTATTTTCCATTGATATCAATAAATATCAACATCACTCAAAAAATGTATGATATTATACATTTTGAGATAATGTATGATACAGTGGAAGCTTCAATAAGATTTTATGTCTAGATTATTTCTTTTGTCCTCTTACAGTCAATTAACTCACTTAAGATGGAGCTACTTCTTCACATAGAAAGCATATATTCAGAATTTTGTTATATTAAATAAGTTTTGTTATAAATTTTAATTTTCATCAAATACTTTTCTTCTTTGAAACCTAAAAGAATTGGCAGAGAATACTAGAAACCAAAAATATGAACACTAAAGATGTTAAAGTTGTGTATTTCATTCTAAGATGTGAATACATAGATAAAAGATAAAGTTTTTTAACTTGTAAACTCTCCCAAAATAGCCAGATTCTTTAAATCTCAGATTTCCAGGTAAATTACCTTAACTTTTCAAATTACTTTGCTGATACAAATAGATCTAAAATTTCACTGAAATTCTTAATGAATAGTTGATGATACTCAATGGAAACTTTTATCTTAGGAAAAAATTACTGCAGAGAATATCAAACTGCAAGTAGGATGAATTCAAAAAAGAAATGCAGGAAATTGGGCCTTGGGATAAAACCATTAATCTTCTGATGAAAGCACATTTTGTTGTTTTAAATGTATGACTATATGGTTAACACAGATCAGCAGTAGAACTCTCCATTTGATGATTGATTGGTCAGCTTTTTTAACCTTGTATATTGAGACTTTGTGGAACTGAAGCAAAACCCAAGTCATTGAAGTTTGTGTCCAGAAGGGATCAAAGGATCATAGAATACAGGTGAGGAGGCTGAGGAATAAGTTATTTGGCTAAATGTATGGTGCTCTGGCTGGTTTGTTAGTGGCCAAGAAAGCTCTGGTGACAAAGAGGGTAACTCAGAAGGAATGGAACCTGTGGAACAGACACTGTAGCCACAGGAAGATTCTGGGTTTAAAGTGGAGAGAGCAGAACGATCCACTAGATCCAGGGTAAGGGCAGAATGTTGTCTCCTGTTGCTCCCAGAGCTTCGGAAGGATTATGTACTAACCAGAATATGTTAGTAGCATATCTTGTGGGAAAAGGCAGACTAAAAATCAGAAAGTATATTATATTCTCAATTCTTAAAAGCCACCAAACTATTCACAGTATTGTCTGTGGATGGTTAGGTTGAGAGTTTTCCTCCTCCTCTTCCCTCTGCTTCTTTTTTCCCCTTTCTTCCTCTTTTGTATATTTCTCAAACATTTACAGTGAATATGTAGTAATTTTATGATAAGAAGCCTGTTATTAAAGTTTCCAGTAGGATCACATCTTCCATAGGTAGAAAAATAGATGTTCATTCATCTTAATAGGAATACATTCATTTGGGATATCAAGATCAGAATACCAATCATGTACACAGTTTATTGATGAGATGTACCGTTGATTTCGTGCACAGAGTTGTTTCATCTGGTGGTTAATGGAATCACTGCCATGGCTTCCTGTTGTTGCTTAAAGTTAATTATTTCAGTTGTATCAAAGGGTAGGTGATGTTGGGTTTAATTAGGAGGAATCACTTGGAATTATTTGGAGTTATTATGGCCTACACAGTGAAGTTGAGTCTTCATGCTCACTGCTTTCAGAGCAAAGGGATTTTTAGTCTTGTTGGCAGGCAGGATGCCCAGAGTGGGGTGTTGGACTCTTGCCAGATTTGTTTGTGAAGCAGAAGAGGGCATATACCAGAACACTTGGGTTCTGTTGAGGGCGTGTCAATGCATGTGTTAGGGGTGAGTAGTTACCAGGACACAGGGAAGTCCCCTGGGAGGCAGTGGGGCAGGTCAACAGAAAAGGGTACATGTGAAGAGTCAGGGTGGAGGGCTGTAGCGGTTCATTGACTGTCCAGCAGGGCTTTTGTGGGGGCTTCCCAGGTGGTGCTAGTGGTAAAGAATCCACCTACCAATGAAGGAGATGCAGGAGACACGAGTTTGATCCCTGGGTCAGGAAGATCCCATAGAGTAGGAAATGGCAACCCACTCCAGTACTCTTGCCTGGGATATCCCATGGACAGAGAAACCTGTTGGGCTATAGTCCGTGCGATCACAAAAGAATCTGACACAACTGAGCATGTGTGCACGTTCTGTTTTAAAGAACCAGAGATGTATTCATCAGGCAGACTGTTTCTCTGGGCTCTTCTCCAGTGTCAAAGCTCATCCATATAAAAGCAAATAAAGCATTGTGCTCCTAATTACCTTAATGTGAATTATTTACTTTATGGTATTAAAGAGAGAAATTGAATACTGATCAGTGTCTTTGATTTCTCTGCACGTGAATGAACTGCTTACTCCTGGAATAAGGAGAATAAATTTGCCAAATGGATCACAACTTCATTCTAAAACCAAATAGAATGATTTTTCAGTGATCTATTTTCAATCATCTGTCCCCTTGTTATTCTTAATTACCAACTATAATTACTTGCTTCTGTCACCATTGTCATGGCTGTATAGCTAGAAAGACCCAACTGGGGAATCTGAATGGTTGAGATACCTAATCCCATATTATTGTCAAATTAAATAACCCATTCTGGCTCTGAGAGCCTTCAACTGGACAATGTATTCCCTTCATCTCTGCTTTATTTTGACACCTACATCAGTGGTTGTGATATGCTGGGTTTCTTTCTTGCATGGAAAAGAAATTTATTTAAACTATAAATTTCATGTTGGCAAACAAAATGATTTTTGCTGATGCTCTGATAAAGAGCCTAACAGCAACACCATCAAATGTATTGAAACTTAAGGAACACCCACTCAGTTACTTTTTCTCTAGAGCCAGTAAGGTTTTGAAATGAGCAAACACAAGTTGGCCAAAGAAATTTCACTGTCTTTTTGTAAGAATAATGTTTTTCAAAAAAGTAATTTTGCAAAGAATATTTCAGAATACTGGGCATGTTTATAAAAGCTAAGATAGCTTAGTCACATAAGGAAGCATAATATTTTTCAATGTCTTTATATTTGGGATAACCATACTAAAATGATAGTTGTTTCAATTATTCAACAAGTGGTTTCTAATGAGTTTTTTTTTATAATCATATTGGTAATACATATTAATTGCAGACAAATGGAATCAATTCAGATAAGTAAAATGAGGAAAAAGGAATCAATCTCTAACCTTCCTACTCAGAAGTAACCACTGTGAACCTTTTTGGTTATATCCTGCTGCTGCTGCTGCTGCTAAGTTGCTTCAGTCGTGTCCGACTCTGTGCAACCCCATAGACGGCAGCCCACTAGGCTCCTCTGTCCCTGGGATTCTCCAGGCAAGAATACTGGAGTGGGTTGCCATTTCCTTCTCCAATGCATGAAAGTGAAAAGTGAAAGTGAAGACTTTATCTAAATTATTGTAAAGTTATATTTATGTATAATACAAAAGTGAAAGTGAAAGTCACTCAGTCATGTCTGACTCTTTAATTTTAATTGTGTAAAACATAATTGAGATAAAACTTATAATTATATAAATATAATGTTTAAAAGTATGAATTAACATTTATTGAATGCCTATCTTGAAAACCCACTCCAGTATTCTTGCCTGGAGAATCGCATGAACAGAACAGCCTGGCGGGCTGCAGTCCATGGGGTCGCAAAGAGTCAGACACGACTGAAGCGACTAAGCATGCACGCATGCTTACTGTTGTGAATCATGTGTTTTTTTTTTAAAAAATACATTTATGCCTTTTATATAGGTAGATTTTCTTCTTAAATTCTGGGCCCTGGGGCCTGTGTTCTGCGATATTCAAAGGTATGCAAAGATATATGAAGAATAGGGAAAGGAAAGAAAGCCAAGAAGTCCTTTCTTTTTGTTCTGGGTCTTCACTTTGTTAAGCAGGCTCCTCTAGTTGTGGCATGTGGGTTTAGTTGCCCTCAGCATGTGGAATCTTAGTTCCTTGACCAGGGATCAAACCCGCAACCCCTGCATTAGAAGACTACTTCTTAACCACCCGACCACCAGGGGAGCCTTCATAGGCCCTGGTCCTCTATCTTCTGAGACCTGGGAGCTTTGATGGCAGGGGCGGGAGCTGAGGAGAAGGAGAGGTTTTTTTTTTCCCTCCCTCATTTCTTTGACTACTAAAGAAAGAGGTGAAGATTAGGTGCAGAGGAAGAGAGGAATGCAAAGATTATTTGTTCCTCCTCCTGTTGCTTGTCTTTAAAATTTGTTTACAAAGGGCCTCGGGCAGAGGAGAAAGGAGCTGAGGAGCAGCCTAAGACTCTGTCAAGTTTAAAAAGTGCTTGGGAGATCATCAGTACTGACTATTCAGCCGTTTCTCTCACCAGCCCACATCCTTCTAATTTTAAGGGCCTGAGCAGGTGTTTAGGTTTTATTTTGAAGTTTATGTTAACAGCAATGTAAAAATAGCCATTTTCACAATATGTATTTACATCCTGTTTCTAGAAAATGTAGTGTGTGAAGGAAGAATCACAGTTTCTTAATATTTGGTTTTGTAAAAAGATACCCCTCTTTATCAAAAGCCTTATATGAATAATAGGATATTTTAAAATAGCAGTATACTACCTTGCCTTTCAGATATGATTCAAGAAAAAAATTATGCAAAATTTAGGGCCAACAATTACATGGTATAAGAGAGGAACACCTTAATTATAATGAACTTCTCTGGCAAATTAGTGCTGAGACCACTTCCTGACCCAGGGCGTTTAGTAAATGCTGACCTAAGGTGCACCACCTTTTCTTTAAAATGTGCCACTATGCAGGGGCTAAGACATTTTTTTGAAGTATGAACTCTTGAGTCCTTCTTTTTAAAGTGTACTTCCTGTATCTCTGGATTTTTTAAGCACTCTGGGAAAATCCTCAGACATTGTACCTTTAAATACAGCCTCTCTTGTGTCCAGTGGTTCATTTTGAGGCTCATTAGATATACGTTAGACCGTCTTATTCTTTGTCTTCCACGTCTCATAACTTCTTTTGCGTATTTTCTATCTCCAGGTTTCTGTGCTGCATTCTCAGTAATTTCTTCTGATCCATTGTTCTGTTTACTTATTCTGTCTTTGTTGGTGTGTGCGTCCTCAGCCACTCAGCCGTGTCCAACTCTTTGAGACCCTATGGACTGTAGCCCGCCAGGCAGTAATTCTGTCCATGGGATTCTGCAGGCAGGACTATTGGAGTGGGTTGCCATTTCCTCCTCCAGGGGATCTTCATGACCCGGCAGAGTACTTTTATTTCAGTAGTTCATCTTCTTTCCAACAGTTGCATTTTTCAATCCCCTGATCATTTTTTATCTCCGATTGCTTGCTTATTTGAAGAAATCGCTTTTTTATTTTTCAACCATTCCTTACTTATTTTTTATTCCAACATATGAAGTGCTTGTTGTCTAACTCTGTTGTTTGTTATTTCTGCTTCTTATTCACGATGAAGTTCAGATTTGATTGATGTTAACTGTGAAAAACTAGAAAGTCTAAGTTGAGGTTCCTTTCCTCCAGAGACTCTCTGTGTTTGTCATCAGGACCTGCTGATGTAGGGCCACTTTAGATCCTGCCCAGCATCTCAGGCTTAATCAGGGGCCCTCTGGCTCTTCTCTGCCACCTTGGTACTGCCTCACATGCTAGTCTCCCACCATAGCCGTGACAATAGCATTTGCTCTCAGGAAATCACCACTTTTCCAAGCCCTGGGTTTTTTTTAATATTCAGCTCAGATGTCTCTCTTACATCATATGAGTTCAGAGAGGGAATACAACTTTTCTGTGCTGACTGAGATTTGAGAAGGCCCCTCGGAACATCTAAACTACCACTCTCCTGGAAGTGGAATTATGTAGCATCATGTTGCCCTTGACATGTAATGTCCCTTGAAAGTAGTTTGAGATCAAACCAAGAACCCAGTGCCCTGAGCCAGAGCTGGTGGTGTTGCCTGAGATGGAGACAGGCTGCCACCCTGCCTCTGAGCTGGCCAACGCGGGGCACTGCTGAGTTGACCGTTCCCTGGGGGTTGCTGCATAACTGAAGAGACTGCTTTCTAATCGGTCCATGGGGTGGGTAGCCAAGGGAAGCAGAGCTGACCATGCTCTGATTCTGTGATTTGCACATCGCCACTCTTAGAGGCGTGATCTCAGTGTGCCCAACACCCACCAATGGCATTGGGCACCTGGCAGTAGTGTTTTATTACCCCAGATGGTCAAGCGAAATTACAGAACTTCCAGAATTGGTTCTTTCCTCCTAATGAGATTAGCCAAAAAGACTAACCAATCTTCATTTCACCTTGCCTTGTGGAAGCTTGAAAGTGAAAGTGAAGTCGCTCAGTCGTGTCCTACTCTTTGCTACCCCGTGGACTGTAGCCCACCAGGCTCCTCTGTCCATGGGATTTTCCAGGCAAGAATTCTGGAGTGGGTTGCCATTTCCTTCTCCAGGGGATCTTCCCAACCCAGGGATTGAACCCAGGTCTCCCGCATTGTAGGCAGATGCTTTAACCTCTAGATTTAGTCTTTTTTTCCCACGGCCTTCCATCTTTATTAAAATCGATCACTACTCCTTCCAAAGCACTTTTTTTATTACTAACTGCTTAACTAAAAACTATGGGCAAAGTGGTTTCAGTCTCATTGTGCTCTTCAATAATAATAACCTCGACATTTCTTTTTCGTGTGTATTTTAAAGTAATGATGTTTTATAAAATGTCGCCGGTTTTCTAACCTCTATTTTGTTCTTCATTATCACAGTTTCTCTAGTACTCTGTGTGATTTGTAGTTTCAATTTGATGTGTGCGCTCACCTCATCCTTTTATTATATTAGTGCCTAATACAGTCAGAGCTTGGCCTCACTCAGATTTCTCAGTAACGGATAATTCTTGTTTATTAGGTTTCAAGGCTTGAAGACTCACTATTATATCTCTCCTGAGCATTTTATTCAAAGAGAGAAGGTGGTTACTTACGTCTTTACTATCAGCACATTAACTTTGTTGGGGGAGTTAGGGAGGAAAAAAAGGCATGACTTGACATTCAATTGTGCTCTGTAATGGCCCATATCTAGTGTGTTCAGCCCCTTATGAAGTTGTGGAGCATTTTGAGGACTGAAGTGTGAGTTGGCATAAATCACACTGCAGGCTATGTGTCTTTGGTTATGCAGTCAGAGTTACCAGTTACAATCCGTCCATACTCATGGGGAAATTAAAATGTTCACACCACTTATGGTTGCCTGGGGAGAAGGTTGGGAGAAAAGGATAGTTAGGAAGTTGGAGATGGTAGTGTATACACGGCTCTATTTAAAATGGCTAACCAACAAGGACCTACTGAATAGCACATGGAACTCTGCTCAGTGTTACGTGGCAGCCTGGATGGGAAGGGAGTTTGGGGGAGAATGGATACATGTATGTATATGGCTAAGTCTCTTCACTATTCACCTGAAACCATTAACAACATTGTTAATCAGCTATATCTCAACACAAAATAAAAAGTTTAAAACTAATAATAAGAAAAAAAAATGTTCATACCATTTGGCCCAATCATCCCACTCCTTTGAATTTATCCTGAGGATTTGTCCAACAGCATTTTTAAAAAGCACAAAGCTATACAAAATGATGGGTATTATAGCATTTTCTTTAACAGAAAAGAATAGACAGTATTTAAATGCCTGATATTTTAGCAAATTAGGGGGCATTGACTTGATGAACTATTATGCAGACATTTAAGTCATAATGCTGACTGTAGAAATTCAAGGGACACTTAGATATGTGGTAAATGCACAAAATAGACGATTGAATTAAATATACGCAATGATTATAACTTGACAGATCAGTAGACTTACAGACAAAAATTAGACAGAAAAATGTAAAACAGAGAATTGTGTTAGCTTCGGGAAATAAAGGTAATTTTATTCATTTGAGATATTTCTCTTAAATGTCATCATGTGGTTTTTACAGCAAACGTGCGATTTTTTAAAAGCAGTGAAGAAAAAAAAGAAAGTGTAGATAAATATAGGACATCTCAATTGTCTCACAGACCAGGTGCTTGCAGAGTTTTCCTACTGCCTGGGGAGAGAGGGCTTGCAGTGTGAAGTTTCAGGGACCACATTTTCCACACTGCTCCCTTTGGAGGGAGAGACGTTTTGAAGAGGCGGCTTTAGCAGAGGAAAGGAGGCTGGGTCATTTATCTCATTCTCTTTTTCATTTTTATCACTGTTGACAGATGTACTCTTTTCTCATGCCCGCCCTCATGGCCAAATGCCAGAGGCCCTTCTTCCCTTTCCAGAGCTTCTGTAGTCGGGGCAGCCTTTCTCATACACAGGCTGACACACTCGGATGACACCCATGAAATCTTCCTTCACTTTCTCATTACTTTTCTTTCCCATTGTATCCACCAGTTTCAGCATCATCTCTGGTCCTGGTTTGAAACCTGCCTAAACATTCATTTTTCTAAGGACCCTATATGGACTCATCTGTATGGACTTTGGGCATCCCAGGTGGCACTAGTGGTAAAGAACCGGCCTGCCAATGCAGGAAATGTAAGAGACATGGATTTGATCCCTGGATCAGGAAGATCCCCTGGAAGAAGGCATGGCAATCCACTCCAGTATTCTTACCTGGGGAATTCCATGGACAGAGGAGCCTGGTGGGCTACAGTCCATAGAGTCGCAAAGAGTCAGACACGACTGAGCAACTCACTTTTCCTCATATCCATTTCATGAATATTGGTGCCTGTCCTCAAGTTGACTTAATGCTCACTTACTCTGATTTTCCTTGCCTATTTGCACAGGCCTCAGAAGAGGGATCTCCACCAAGTGTGTATCAGAAAATGTGCTCAGTTGATCCAGAAATGTTGTCACTTCTAGGTGGGCAGATGCCAAGTGTTTATTTCCAATGGCAAACTGATCATGAGAATAGTGACTTTTTTGAGCACTTACGATAGAACATGCGCCAGTGGAAACACTTTCTACTTAGGATATAATTTGTTCCTAACTGCAGTCTTATTTGTGGAGTTATCCAGGTTTCACAGGTAAGGAAACTGAGGCACAGAACTGCTAAGCAAGTACATAGTGACCTAGAGTATTGCAGACTCCAAAAATCACCCATCAGATGGCAAAGATTGCCACAGCTGGAGTTGAAGGTGACTGTGGGAAGGTTTGACTTCATTTCAATATTTCAAACCTTGGGAGCTTTCACATAAACATCTGAATTTTGGCTTTTCTTTGAAAAATAGAAGGGTTTGACAACAATTTGCTGGAGTTGAGTAGAATCTGTTCCTTTAGAGGGGAAATAGGCTGCCTCCCACCATGCCACAGTTGGGCTCATGTCACTTAGAATTTTATCATACTTTTCTTTTTCACCAGTTAAGATATTGTTTCACTTTTTTCTTTTTTTCCTCTGCTTAATATTTAAAGTTTTTCCTGTTGATATACAATCTTGCTTTATTTAGGGATTTCTGTTTAATCTTTGTAACTTTGAGTATTATGGGGAATCATTCATGTGAAGTCCCAAGTGGCTCAAGAATTTGAAGTTAATCAGTCCCTAGGAAATGGACTCAGTGAACATAATCACTGAAGAATAAAGCTGTCATAGAGCAATGAATAGAAATGGAAAGTATTTGACTAAGAAAGACTTTAGCTTTGTGTGAAATCTTCAATAAAATTCTGTTGGTTTCCTTGTGATACCAGAGCTTGATATTCTCTATGCTTCATTAAAAAAAAAATCGGCACTACCAAAATAATGATTTTAAAACACAGTTGTGATGGTATCATGTCTCTGACTAAATAGCCTTTGCTGCAGCCTCACTGCCTTGTGGAAAAGGTCAAGGCTTTGCATGGCTCACAGGGCTCTTGTGATATGACCTGTGCATTCTTCTCAAGCTTCATCTTCCATTAAAATGCTTGAAACTAGGAGCATTGGAAATATAATCAAATGAAGTGTTACATGAGTGAAATAGTTGGGGAAAGTTTAAATTTAGGTAGACAGGCTGGGTAAGACTTCACTAAGGAAGAGACTTTAAGTAATATGAAGGAGACACCCAGGTGAGTATCTTGGGACGAGCATTCCAGGTAGAGGAAAGATGTGCAAAGTCTCTGAGTGCATGTCTGCTTGGCAGAGGGGAGCCCAATGTGGCTGGTATAGCAGTGACCAAGGCGATCTGAGAGACAACAAGGAACCAGGACAAAATGAACCTTTAGGTCTAATGACATCTACATGACTTGGAAGCCCTGGGCTGGTTTTCAGTAAGGGAATGACATGATCTCACTCACACGTTTAAACAGAAGCATCCTGGATCTGGTACTGTTATAAATTGAAAATAACAAGGCAAGAAGCAGGGAAATCTGTTAAGAGGCTTTTGCAACAACGCATGGTAAGATATCATGTCAACTCAGACCAGCATAGTGGAAATGGAGGTGATGAGAACAGATAAGATTCTGGGTATCGTTTGAAAGATAAATCAGCACATTTTGTTAACAGGCCAGAGGCGGGGTATGACGGAAAAAGTAGCATCAAAGATGAGATGAAGGTTTTCAGACTAATCAGAAAAGTTAATATTAACTGAGCTAGGGAGGATTTAAGAGGAACATGGTTGGGGGATGGTAATGCAAGGAGTTCCATTTGAGACAAGTCTGTGATGCCTGTTTAACATCCAGGGGACATGACAAGCAAGCAACTGGATAGATGAGTCTGAAGTTCAGACTGAAGGTAGAAATCAGTCATCAGCATACAGCGTTATTTAAAGCTATGGTTCTTGCTGAGAACACGAAGGTCTGAGGCCAGGAGTGTTCCAACCAGTCTTAGAGGTCAGGGAGATGAAGGGTGATTGAGAAGGAGCAGAGAGAAAAATAAAACACAATTAAACACTCTTGATGTCCTGGAGCTTAGGAGGGTTCAAAAAAGAAAAAGTGGTCAATCGCTAATGAGAACTCAAAAATGAGAAGTAAGAATTGATTATTGGAGTTAGCAAGTGGAGGTCACAGGCAACCTTGAGATCAGGCAAGGTCCCTGCTCTTGGAACTTACATAATAGGAGAAATACAGATAATACAAAGTTTGACAGATAAATACATAATATATATTGACAGGTAATGATGAGTGCTATAGAAAAAAAAAAAAAGAAGATAGGGTCATGAGATATAATGACTGGGATGCTCTTGTATATAGGGCTGTGAGGGAATACATCTCCAAGAGGTGTTATTTGAGCCAAGACCTGAAGGGAGTGAGGGCACAAAGGTTGGTATGAGGAACCTGCATAGCCGTATGGATTCTACACCCAGCATCCTTCTGATTGGCCAGATGTTTGGACTAATTGGTTATTTCCCAGAAGTATGCCAGCTGTTGAATATTTTTCATATTACCCCTGGCTGAGCCTTGTGACTATATGGGGAAAATGGCATTCTAGATAGGAAGAACAGCACAGTGAAAGCCCAGAAACAGGGCATGTTCAAGCGTACCAGAAGCCAGTCCTAATCGAGTGGCTAGAGCGGGGGGAGACATGACGTGGAGCTCTCCTGCTTTCAGAAGATCTCTCCCAAACATTTGCTCTATTATCTAACAATGCTTGCTTGTGCTCATGCTATCGCTCAGTCGTGTCCAGCCCTTAGCAGCCCCATGGACTGGTCTGTCCATGGCGTTTTTCCAGGCAAGAATACTGGAGTGGGTTGCCCTTTCCTTCTCCGGGGGATCTTCTCAACCCAGGGATTGAACCCACATCTCTTGCGTCTCCTAACAATGCTTAATTACCTTAAAAGGCTGTCATTCACTGAGTGTATGTGTGTGTGAATGTACAGTGCATATGTGTATACATGTGTGTGTGTACATTTGTAATTATTACACATGTAAGTTTGCTCATTGCCAGTGAGAAGAAATGACTTTCTGCACATACATTAAATATACCACTATCAAATATTATACTCATTAATTTTAGTCATGTATTTCTAGAGAGAAAGGAAAACTTTAAGAGCTGAGTGTTGTCTTGAATATTTTCTCACTGACATGGATTTTTTATACAGTGAAATATCAATGGTCTGTCATAAAGTTATAAACTTACCAAACTCCTTCCTGAGATATCTAGGCCTATAAACTCAAAACTTATTTGGCGGTTTCTTATAATCTAGAGTATGGTTGATTGGAAAGTGCTTTTCTCTGGGTTTTAAGAACGTTTTCTCTTGAATCTACCTATATAATAAAAAATGGGAAAAATCAAATTGTATCTAGAAAAATATTTATCCATAATTAAATATTCCAACTGCCACAGTTTCATTTCTGTGTGCTACTTTCTGATTTTTATTTCAAATTTGTATATAATTATGATATATTATATTAAAATATATGTGTGTACATATATATCTTTTGACTTTTAATATTTTTATAAACACTTCTCCATATTTCTTTATATACACTTATGTGTGTATATATATATCTTTTTAATGGCAACATAATATTCAGTATTTATAAATTTAAAATAATTTTTGTAACTTTCTCACACTTTGTACAAAAATAAACTCAAAATGGTTTAAAGGCTTCAAGGTAAGACCTAAAACCATGAAATGCCCAGAAGAAAACACAGACAGTACGCTGACATCAGTCTTGGCAATATTTAATCAGATCCGTCTCCTTAGGCAGGGTAAACAAAACCAAAAATGAGCAAAAGGGACTAGATCAAACTAAAAAGCTTTGCACAGCAAAGGAAACTATCAACAAAATGAAAAGTTTGCCTACTGAATGGGAGAAAATACTTGCAAACGATATGTCCGATGAGGGTTTAATGACATAAAAAAACAACTCAAAAAATGAACAGAAGTCCTCAGTAGACATTGCTCCAAAGGATGCATACAGATGATCAACAGGCACATAAAAAGCTGCTCAACATCACTAATTATGAGGAAGATGCCCATAAGAACCACAGTGAAATATCACCTCTCATCAGAATGGCTGTTAACAAAAAGACAAAAAAAAAAAAAAAAAAAAAAAACCTGTTGGCGAGGTTGTGAAGAAAAGGGAACCTTCATGCATGGTTGATGGAAGTATAAATTGGTGTAACCATTATGAAAAAATGCTATGGAAGTTCCTCACAAAATTGAAACTAGAACTACCATAGGATCCAGCAGTTCTCAGTTCAGTTGAGTTCAGTCACTCAGTCATGTCCAACTCTTTGGGACCCCATGGACTGCAGCATGCCAGGAAATGCTACTACTGGGTATTTATCTGAATAAAAGGAAAACACTAATTCAAAAGGATAATCCCCTTTATCTTCATTGCAGCATTATTTATGATAGCCAAGATATGGAAACAACCTTAGTGGCCATCAGTAGATGATAGGATAAACAAGATCGTGTGTGTGTGTGTGTTTATATAGATATGTATAATACGTATGTGTAAATATATTTTTGCATGTGTGGCTTCCCTGGTGGTTCAGACAGTTAAGAATTTGCCTGCAATGAGGGAGACATGGGTTCGATCCCTGGGTTGCAATGTGGGAGACATGGGTTGGGAAGATGCCCTGGAGGAAGGCATGGCAACCCACTCCAGTATTCTTGCCTAGAGAATCCCCATGGACAGAGGAACCTGGCTGCACAGCATGTGGGGTCACAAAGAGGTGGACATGACTGAACAACTAAACATGCACACATGTGTATACACACACACACACATATACACACAATGAAATATTACTCAGCCATTAAAAAATAATGAACTCTTGCTATCTGCAACAACATGGAGGAACCCAGAAGGTATTATGCTAAAGTGAAATAAGTCAAACAAAGAAAGACAAATACTATATGAATTCACTTATATGTGTAATTTAAAAAAAAACAAATGAACAAACATACTGAAACAGTCATAGATACAGAGAATAATAAGTAGTTGCTCAAGGGAAGAGAGGAACAGGGTATGAGAAAATAGATGAAGGCGATTAAGAGGTACAAGCTTCCAGTTATAGAATAGTCATGGGTATGAAATGTACAGTGTAAGGAGTACAGTCAGTAATAATGTAACATCTTTGTATGATGACCAGTGGTAACTAGACTTATTGTGGTGATCATTTGCTGGCCAGGTTGCTGCTGCTGCTGCTGCTGTTGAGTTGCTTCAGTCGTGTCCAACTCTGTGCGACCCCATAGACGGCAGCCCACCAGGCTCCCCTGTCCCTGGGATTCTCCAGGCAAGAACACTGGAGTGGGTTGCCATTTCCTTCTGCAATGCATGAAAATGAAAAGTGAAAGTGAAGTCGCTCAGTCATGTCCTACTCTTAGCGACCCCATGGACTGCAGCCCACCAGGCTCCTCTGTCCATGGGATTTTCCAGGCAAGAGTACTGGAGTGGGGTGGCGTTGCCTTCTCCGTTTGTAATGTATAGAAATACCAAATCACTATATTGTGCCCCAGGAGCTAAGACAGTGTTGTAGGCCAATTGTAGTTCAAAAATAAACAAATTCATATAAAAAGAGATCATATTTGTGGTTACCTGAGGTGGGAGGTGGTAGGAGGAAGGATTGGATGAAGGCAGTCACACGGTACAAACTTCCAGTTGAAAGTTAAATCAGTGTTATAATGTACAATGTGATAAACATAATTTGCGTTACTGTATGTTGTGTATAAAAGTTGTTAAGAGAGTAAATCCTAGGAGTTCTTATCATGACAATTTTTTTTATTTTACTTTTATTTTGTATCTATATGAGATGATTGATGTTCACTAAATTTATTTCATGATGTATGTAAGTCAAATCATAATGCTGTACACCTGAAACTTATACAGGGCTGTATGTTAATTATATCTCACAAAAACAGAAAGGGAAAGAAAGTTTAAGTAATTTCTATACAACTTTAGTATATGTATGGATAACTGTATGTGTATGTTGCATATATATTTCCACTTCTAACGATTTAGCAAATTTCCACATTTTTAAAAATCATATTTATCCTTCTAGTGATAGCATCATATTCAGTTGTATCAATTGCACTCTAAGATACATGCTTCTCCCCATTAATGGGCACTGAAGTTGTTTCTGTTAGTTTTTATTGTCATACACTTTTAAAAAATTATAACCATAGATTAATTTACAACAGGGGAGTCACTGAACATATTTATTGTCTTCTCATTGGCAAATATTTCTCCAGATAGGTTGTATTTGTAATGTCATTAGCAATGAATGAGTTTATTTTCTCCACTCTAACCCTGAAGAGTATTTTTTTTTAATTAAAAAATGTTTTGCTGGACTATTTGCTGGTGTACTTCCCTTTATATTTCTTTAATCATTAGCAATGACTTTGTGGGGTTTTTTCCCTACTTTCTGTATTTCATCTTTCATTAAATTTTTGAATTGCTTACCCACTTATTCATTGGGGTTTTACTGGTGGTCTTATTTGAAAATATTTTTTAATTTCTTAATATTTATAAAAACATTAAACTTTTTAAATTTTACTAGAAATTAACCCTTTACTTCTTATAGTTTGTTGTAACCTTTTCCCCCTCTTTCATTGCATTTTCCCCTTAATTCTGTTGTCCTAAAAGCTCTTATTTTTACCATTTTCCCCTTGAGTGTGCCACTTGTTATGTCCTCTAGATCTGTTTCTTAAGATTTTTTTTAGACTGATGTCCTTATCCTTGATCATGTTGGCTATACTTTTCAATTGCTATCTCTAGTACTTAATAATAGACTATAATTTCTCTTTGACTGTTAGCAAAGTATAAACCCTTGAAGCACCTAGCATCTCCTTATTCTCCCCTTTGCTTCATACTTCTAAGGTTTTGTCATCCCTTACTTGAGGCACCAACTGATATTGACAGTATTCTGTAATACCTGTCTCTCAAAATAGGTGCCAACCATGAGCCACTGGCCGGGCCCTGACTGTGGCTGAATAGCATGCCTTCCTGCAGCTTTTATTTTGAAAGGCTGTTACTTCTACCCTTTAGCAGTAGAGAAAGTGAGAAATGAAAGGATTATGTTGATCCCCGTCATCTTGCTATAGCTAGGCAGCTTCCACAAAAGCCATATGTAGTACACATGCTTTCTTCTTCATTCTCACAAAATTACAGCGGCCAGCTCTTTGTCACTTACACACCATACTGACCCGTCCTAGATGGCTGCATGCCAAGATGGGTCTTATGGGCTGTGTTCACCAGTGGCCTATGAATATGAAATATCTGTAACATTCCATCAAAACATAGCTGAATGGAGACCTTGCACTTCACTGTATTTCCAGAAGCTTCTTTTAGCTCACTATGTAGCAACTGCTCTGAATTACCCTGTCACTTCTCCACACATTCTCAGCCAAGTGATGGTATATTACAGCAAGCTGTATTTCACTGGTTCCATTCAAGACTTGGTTTTCCAGGGAGTGTAAGATGTGGCTTTACATGACATGGATGAATGTGCTCATGAAAGTGAATGTAAGGAGCAGAGTCGGTCTTGGTCTTTGAAGAGCCTACAGAAAGTGGGTCACAACGCTTCTGGGTTTGAGCTTTCCCTGGTCTTCTCCGTGATACCTTGTGTTTCTCAGGCATCGTCCTCTCATTGTTCTATTTGTTTCCCTCCTGGTTTATTGCTCTCTCACTGGCAGGAGGCTTCCTGGGTGATTCTGCATTACAGGTGACAGCTTTGACCGTCTTTAAGTGAAAAGAGCGAAAGTGACATCCTGTAGAAATATATGACACATTAAATTTATTGATGAAAAACAAGATACAGTTTTAACAGAAGGAGGGATGGAAAGAGTCAGAATACCCATACCAAACAAAAATTGATGAGGCCCTTTTCAGAGTCAGTCAGTCTATAGCCTTAGGTGTCTCTAACTGTGATCCCCGGAAGGTACTCTTCCGCATGGAATCCAAGAACAAAGTCAAAAGTATAAAGAAGTTTCTGGTGTCCACTTTAGCTTCCTTTGACAGAATTTCCTATGTGTTTAGGGGAGCAGTTGGACAAATAAAATCTTTATTCGGCACCATTTTCTGTTTTTTTCCAAGGTAAAATGATTTATAACCAATATCCATTGATATATTACTTGAGATTATTTATTTACAATGAAAAATGTATCCCATGAGTCACCCTCTTTGTGTGCATCTGTCTTTGATCCGTTCTGGGAGTGTGCTCAGAGTTTCCAAGCCCAAATCCTGGATCGGGACCAACCTCTGCCTTTCTCTGCTACAAATAAAACCCCAGTTGACAGTGGAGAACTGTGGGGGTACAGAAAGAGGTCAAAATTCCTTCTGCAGGGAAGGTTGAAGGCATTTGATGTGTTCAGAGTACTGTCGTGTATGTTTTAACATAGGTCAAACTAGCAACTTTAAAAAACCAACCCCCCACGCATGTTTCTTAAACTCTTTTCAGATTTAGGCAAGCTGTGAAATATTAAAGCAGGAAAACACACACACACTGTGCTCCCATGAGCCTGGAAAGATCTGGACTGGACTGTGTTTAAGTGTTTTTTTGTGTGTGTTTTCTTTTAATTCTGCAGGGGAGAGGGGTGATTTTTAAAAATTGGTGACTAGGAAAAGTTAGGATTTAAAAGGCAAACAAAATGATAAGATCCAAAAATGTACTGCAAAACAGGTGAAACAAAAAAGATATCTCCTTACATCCTTATATCTGTTTATAAGGAATAACAAACATACTTCCTCTTACGACCCACAAATTATGAGGCCACAAGACTGTACTGTCTGGCAGTAATTCCGTTACCAATGGACGAAGCGTGGAGAAAACTGAGCATGATGAATTGCCTTTTGATTTGAATTAATCTTCAGCTGGCAAAAAAAAAAATAAAAATAAAAATGGTCATGGGAACAGAGCAACACAGATGTTCAGAAGCCGAGGACACAGTTTAAAAAGAATTCTTCATACACCATGCTTCCAGAGATATGGAACCAGTGACTCATCAAGTGTGAACTTCAATTTTGGCCCTGGTGGGTGTCAGTAAATTACAGTTTTGTGAAAGCAAAGTCTACTCTGCAGCTTCCTCCCAGACTTGTGGTTGTGTATTTCCTAGAATGCTTCAATAACAAGTTTATATAAATGGCCCAAGCTTTGGCAGCCAAAGAATAGACTCTAGTCCAGTCATGAATGTGAGTAACAGAAAAGAATGCATTCTATTTAGAGGAGCGTTGGTATCTGTTCAGGTAGGAAAGAACGTTTGAAAGCTTTGTAGAAAAATAGCTCCTCCAGCCCATCCAAAGTTATGAGAGAGAGAAAACGTTATCAACTATCAATCAGACCAAGTTGAGTTGATACTTGACAACCTTTTGCCTGTTGTACTGAATCCCATCTTAGGATCTTGATTAATTCCAGCATTTCTGTAATTTTAAGATATTCCCATTTCTATCCCATCTCCTGTATCTCCTAACCCTTCTCTTTGGCTTTCCTGTTAAACCGTTTTCCCCTTCCCTTTGTAATTTATTTCAACTCAACCTTCCATGTAGAGACCTTGACCAAGAAATATGGTGTATCTGAATGACTCTGTGTGACCCCATAGATGGCAGCCCACCAGGCTCCACTGTCCCTGGGAGTCTCCAGGCAAGAACACGGGAGTGGGTTGCCATTGCCTTCTCCAGTGCATGAAAGTGAAAAGTCAAAGTGAAGTCGCTCAGTCGTGTCTGACTCTTAGCGACCCCATGGACTGCAGCCTACCAGGCTCCTGCGTCCATGGGATTTTCCAGGCAAGAGTACTGGAGTGGGGTGCCATCGCCTTCTCCAATAAAATGTATTGTATAAATATTTATACTTGAGGACTAAGAGAACCCTTTAGTGGTATTATTTATCTAAAAATGATTATAATAATAATTGATCAGGATATGTGTGTAAATAAAAATAGGTCCGTACACTTCATAGGTCACTGTATCAGCGTAATTGCTTAAAATCAGGCACATCATTGACATAAATGTTTAGAGCCCAAGATACAAAGAAGAATATTTTGAATGGAGTCAGGCCCTAATAAGGGTTCACTGAGCTTAATTTAGGGTTTGTTGTATTGAATACAATTATTTTGGCAGTGCTTATCCAATTTCTCTGGCACACACACATTGGAGAGTGAAAGGGCTGTTGTGACTCCGTTTAACAAGATGCTTCTGTGAAATCTCCTGTTTTGATTTAAAAGCATATTCTAGTTCAGTACATCAGTGTTGGGAGTTTCAGTAAAGCATAGTGAGTCAGAACATGGCTTGCATTACTGGAATCAACACTTTTTAACCAAATGCTTTTGTACAAGTTTCTCAACCTCTCAAAGCTGCCAGTTCTCTTTTCTATAAAATGGGGATTCTATTGGGGTGAACTTTATAATCATTAATAAAGCATTTTGCTAACATATGTTATAAGCACTCCTTCCCCCTTCCAAAAACCATCTTCTATGATGTGTTTGATCTGTCACCTTAATCATGCATGCATCTTTTAAAAATATAGTGTTCTTGCCTGGAGAATCCCAGGGATGGCGGAGCCTGGTGGGCCGCCGTCTATAGAGTCGCACAGAGTCAGACACGACTGAAGCAACTTAGCAGCAGCAGTGTTACTTTGCATATGTATGTTTAATTTGCATAAAGAAGAGAAGGAAATGTTGATAGATATCAATAGAATATATTGACTTCAAACCCACTACATACCCCACAAGGATATTCTGAGATTTCAATAAGATAATGTAAATAACCTTGGTGCTTCTTAAATGTTGGTTGTTTTGGAGTCTCCCTGATCCTTCCAGAGGGATTCCCAGGTAGCTCAGTGGTAAAGAAGCCATCTGCCAATGCAGGAAACGTGAGTTTGATCTTTGGGGCGGGAAGATCCCGTGGAGGGGGGATAGGCTACCCATTCCATTATTCTTGCCTGGGAAATCCCATCGACAGAGGAGCCTAGCAGGCTACAGTCCATGGAATCGCAAAGAGTCGAACACAACTGAAACGACTGAGCATGCACGCTGATCCTTCCAGGTAACCTTAATGCTGTTGTATGTGTGTTGAGGGTGGGGAGAGTATTTTAAGGGCCTGAAATCAAGGCTGTGGTCCATGAATCCTGAGTAGTATTTTTACTTCTGCATATACTTCCACTTGCAGGATGACCTCTTTGACTTTCTTCCATAGTACAGAAAGGAATGATTACAATTAAACCATTGTGTTCCTTGGAGTCAGAAACTGGCTGTTAATTGAGCCACCCAAACACTGACCTTGCACCCTATAACTATCAAAATGGCTTCCCTTCCCTTTATGCTAACCTCCAATTTTCTACCCTCCTAAAATAAGTTAATTCTGCATGTTCACCCATGGCTAATCTGGTTAACAGTACAAGATCAGATGTCCAAACCTGGACTCAGATGCCAAGAATGTATTGGTAGGAAGAAAGCATTTACATATGTTTAGTCTCCTTACATAGAACTTCTGTAGACAAATGTTAAACCTCAAGTATCATGTGAGTTTGACCAGGAATGCCTAGAATCAGGCTTCCTCCTTCTAGTATTACTGAGCATTTTGGAACAAATGTTTTTGTTCAGCTGTTTGTAGCAGAAATGAATACTTGATGAATTTTTGCATTAAAAAAGTGACCCATTGTCATACTATTAACAGCAGTAAACTTCTAGAAACTCTTCTTTGCTGTCATTTAGGTATAGACTGGCATCTGGCATTTATGAGAGAGGTTCAGAAGTCAATTCTACGGGTGGCTTACCCCTATTTTTCACAGACACACCAGGTTTTGTGTGTCTTAAAACTCCACTCTCTTCTTTGCTAATAACCTCCCTAGCTCTTAGGAAGATTTCTAGTTTTCCTTCCCAAATGAGTCTCTGTTATTTATTTGCAGGCTCACTGCCCACAGAGAAACTAGATTTGAATTTTTTTGTTTTTTTTTACATACCAATACTCAGACTATATTTTCCAATAAAAAGTCAGAGCAAGCACATTTTCAGTCTGAGAAAAGATCGTCATACAATTCTACCAAAGTCTTTCCTGGAATATTTACTGCTCCTCTCAGTTTACCTGGAAGAGGATGCTGAGGACAGACTTCAAGGACTTCAGAACCTTCCCTGATTCTCTCTGCATGTGCTTTTTGTTGAGAATATAAGGAAGAAAGGACAGATACTACCAGCCCCATCACCCCCAGCACACATAGAGGGAGGGAGTTGGGATGGAGGGGAAGAGAATGAATATATGAATGCCAAAAATGGAAGTTGAACATCTATACAGGAAATAGGGATCACTGCCCGCAATGCGGGAGACCCAGGTTCGATTCCTGATTCTGGAAGATCCCCTGGAGAAGGAAATGGTGATTCACTCCAGCATTCTTGCCTGGAAAATCCCATGGACAGAGGAGCCTCACAGGCTACAGTCCATGGGGTCACAAAGAGTTGGACGCGACTGAGTGACTTCACTTTCACCTTCAATAGAAATTGCTAATTACCTCTGATTTTTATTTTTCAGTTTATATATTCTGGTATTCAATTTTCTGTTTCATACTGGTAGCAATTGCTGGTATCTTTTGTCATCCTAGAGCTTTTAGGATCTGTTTGCTTTAGTACATAGTAAAGGAAATGGCAACTCACTCCAGTATTCTTGCCTGGAGGATTCCATGGACAGAGGAGCCCAGCAGGCTACAGTCCATGGGATCACAAAGAGTTGGACACAACTGAGCGACTATCACTCACTCACTCACATAGTGAAAAATCAAGAATGTAGTCATGGAGCCAAATTGCATTTTTTCAGACTCATCTCATTCTTGCATAGAAAGAGCCTCAAGGAAAGAAAACCAACTCAAATGAAACTAGTTGAACTTTGAGAAAGTATCCAGTTTTTGAAATGCCTCAGAACTTTGAAATAGTTTGTTCTTTCATAATAATGTCGTGGGTATTTGATGTCAAAGTTGAGAGACCTGGAAGTGTTGAACTGACCTTTATTTAATCTGATTGATTTAAAATTTTGTTTGTCTTGAGCAATTTAATTCTTTAGGTAGAATGAGGCTCACATTTTATGCAATAAGACTAATAGTCTCCCGATGCACAATGATTCCTTCAGGATGCTATTAAGTAAATTGAATTTCTCTGATTCACTACAAGTTGTTGGGTTTTATTGATTTTTCTCCTCATTTTATTATAGGTAGGTAAGCTGCAAATGTCAGCTGCCAGAACATGACCAATAAATACCTGTTTAATTTTTACTGATGATTTCATATTCTTGAATCACTAACTTTTCAGAAAGTAGATTCTTTCTAGTATGAGCCCCATTGAGACCTGTAATTATGTACATAATTTTTTAGTTATCAAGATATACCTTCATGAAACATTCTTTGAAAATAAATTAGGTCTTATCTGTGGGGGCCTGTCATTCCTAAGAATTAAATGCACTTATCAGAGTTGCTTCTTGAGACATAGTTCATGGTGGAGTTTGCAGATAGTCCAAGACTTAATGTTAAATATTACTTACAGTATTCCTCTACATAATGTACATCTGAAAACTTTGTTCAGTTCTTTTCTGTTTTCTTGCAGTATAGTTGATATAAAGCAAATATCATCTTATTGGCATCTTCCATTCATTCTATGGTGGTTTTCTTTTTCTTCATTTTTCTTCCCAGTGGCAAGCAAAAGTAATCCATGGAACTCTCTTTATGTTAAAACAGCCCACAAAAGAAATAAATTTGAAAAATTATTCTAGTCAGAGGCTTCAAATTGTATTTTACAGAATCTTGGTATCCGGGGGACTATAGCCCAGGTGCAGCTCTATATTTATGTGAGAAGTATGATTTTTTTGTGGGGTTTCCCTGATGGCTTAGTGGTAAAGAATCCACCTGCAATGTAGGAGACACAAGAGACACGGGCTTGATCCGTGGGATGGGATGATCCCCTGGAGAAGGGAAATGGCAACCAGCTCCAGTATTCTTGCCTGGGAAATCCCATGGACAGAAGAGCCTGGTGGGCCTCAGACCATAGGGTCAGAAAGAGTCAGACATGACTTAGTGACTAAACAACAATAATTTTTTGTATCATGGGTTTGATTATTTTTGCGTGCAGTTCTTCTGTGCTATTCCTCTGTTCTTGATTTGCACTTACTCTCCCTTTCTCCCCTGCTGAGCAAATTACTCACTAACTTTAACCAGTTAAACTGGTCTCAGGTTATCTCTTGCTCCATATGAGTGCATGCATGCACGCTCAGTCATGTCTGACTTTCCACGACCCTGTGGACTGTAGCCCGCCAAGCTCCTCTGTCCATGGGATTTCACAGGCAAGAATATTGGAATGGGTTGCCATTTCCTTCCCCAGGTGATCTTCCCGACCCAGGGATCAAAGCCGTGTCTCTTGCATTGGCGGCCAGATTCTTTACCGCTGAGCCACCTTATCCTCTCCCTCTCTTGCTCCATACCATTGTCTAGACTGTGGTGCTCCCTGTTTGGATTTCACCTACTTTTCACTAAACAAACTCTCAAGGGATGTCTTCCATCTATACCGATTCCCAGACCATAAGCTGGAGAAGTACAGTGAGTTTTCCCAGGTGCTTCTGAATTGTTTTCTGTAAACATTACTCCCACATTTTGTCCCCTGACTCCCGGTACCGTACAGATGCCCCTTGGGCTTTTGCATCCTTCCCAAAGGTAGACAGCATCTTGGGTGGGGCCTCAACATCATGAACCCTCAATCTGTCATCCACATGGAGCTTCAAATCACCTCCCAGAGCCTCCTCCCTTCTCCCCCAGAGCCTTGCTTTTGCCTATGCATTTCTCTGTTTTGGGGGTGTCTCATCTGAGACCCTCGGCCTATAGTGAGTAAAGGTGATCTCCACTCCCGCTTATTCTTTCTGCTTTCGTGGGCCGTTGTCTCTGCTTCTCTAGACGCCTCTTACCATCTCTTGCTGTTTTAAGTCATTTTTCTGCTCCTGCAGTCATCAAATGGGAAGATTTTCCTTTTAAAGCTATTGTTACGTCCCCAAATGTCAAGGCACTGGGGCTGCTATAACAAAATACTGCAGGCTGGGTAAATGATAAACAATAGAAATTCAGTTCTCACAGGCTGGACGTCCTAGATCAGGGTGCCAGCATGGCAGGAAGAGGGCACTGATGTCTTGTATCCTCAGTTGGTAGAAGGGGCTGGGGAGCTCCGTGGGTCTCTAGTCGAATACAAGTGAGGGTTGTATTCTACCCCTCCAAAAGGCCCCGCCTCCTAACTGTCACACTGGGCATTAGTATTCCAAGGTGTGAGTTTTGGGGGAAACACAAATATTCAGACCTGAGCACAAAAAGAAGCTGCCAGCTCTGTGGACTTTCCAGCCTTCTTTTTTGATTTCTTGGACTGAGTCCTCTGAACAGGTTGGAAGATACTGAAGTGGTACCACCAAAGGTCTTGTTCTAAGGAATATCCCAAAGTTCAGCACGCCCCGCCAGCTGTCTCCAGCGTGTCTCCCAGAATGGAGAGAGGTCTTCACCTTCACCTCTTTGGGGGCTTTATTCTGGGACCTGAGAAGCAATCAAGCATTCTCTTTACCTGAATCTCCATAAGGACTAGCCTGACGTCCCAGATTTCTAAGGATGGGGCTCCAAAGTTGAGTGCCCTTTCTCTGCTTGTGCTACAAGTATAATTTAAATTCTATAAACTATAAGTACTTTCACTTAGCAAAATATATATTTCAGATTGTTAGTATATATGCTTGTTTTCATGTTGGCTGTTTTGAAAGATCAGTTCCTCTAAATAGGTATATCTAAGGTGGGAACTTAAATTTTTTTTTAAGACTGTGTTCATGGGGCCCACTAGCATTCACATTGTTAATCTTCCATTAATGTGTCCTTTCTTAAACGTTATACAAATGAGATTGGCTTCGGCTAATACCATCTTTCCCAGGAAAAATGAAATCAACTTCTACAGCTGGAAGCAATTTAGTCCTTGTCATTGAGCTCCTTAACTTTCTATCTTGGGAAAAATGCATTTTTGATCTAACAGTTTATTGCAAAAATGGTTCAGGCTTCTGCTTATATGATGAGAAAAGAAAATAAATTATATTATTTTGGGGGGAAACTGGGACCAAATGCTCTCAAAGTAATTTGGAAATTCCAAACCTTGAACTGTTTCATTTCCTTCAGAGAAAAATGCAGGTCTAATAGTCTCATCAAATTGTTTCTGGTTTTTTGTGTTTTTTTTTTTTTGTCCTCTTCCAAATTTCTCCTAAAGAAATTGATTTCTCTTGTTATTATTAGCTTATCCTCACATTAAAGTTTTCCCTGTAAACATTCTTCATTGGTCTCTTAGTCTTTATAAGTGATTAAGTATTGACTTAAAGTAGGGCAGTTTAATTTACATTGGCTGTTTGAGGGATATGCAGTACATTTATGGTCACTAGCTTTTATGCTTTCTAAAAAGCTAAATGGTGATTTAGTAGGAGGATAATGATAGAAGTGATCTTGCTTACTAAAAAACAAAAAGAAAAAAGGAAACAAAAAACCTTTAATGGAGTGTCACTTTAGAAGAATATAGAATACTGTTTCCATTAGAGTAAATAAGGACAATCAACCAGTCTATAATTTTCATCTACAACCACCGCTATATGCTTTTCTTCTTATATCGTATTAAAGAATTGCATGCAGGAAATAAATGAAATGCTGATGCATCTGTGCTAAATAATGGATCAGGGCCAAGACCATGGGGGAGGGCGAAAGGCTGGGACTCAGGCTGATGGAGTGATCATTAGAAATACATTCAGACCAGCTGTCCATGACCTGTAGTACTTTTGCACTGAGGGCCTTGTAAGTAAGATATAATGAAGAATACGTTTATCTTGTGCTGTGCTGTTTGGTATTAGGATATTGTTTTGAATAATTTCTTTTTAAAAAAAAATTAAATGTGACATGAGTAAGCATTATCAATATTTTTCAGATAAATTTGTACATCAACAATTCTAACAAAAATGTTGCACTTAGGATTTTCCATAACAAAATAGGAATATAAAATGTGGCCAGTTCACTATAGAAATTCACTAACCACCTCATGGTTTTCCCTTCATGAAACCAATGATCTCTGGGATCTAATACCTGATGATCTGAGGTAGAGCTGATGTCATAATAATAGAAATAAAGTGCACAATACGTGTAATGCCCTTGAATCATCCCCAAACCAGCCCCCTACTCTGGATTCGTGGAAAAATTGTCTTCCACAAAAACTGTCCCTGGTGCCAAAAAGGTTGGGGACTGCGGGTCTAACACACCGTTAGCATTACTTACAGGTTATGTTCCCAAATGCAGGAGTCTTTCTCAGAAACTTGCAGAGACTTATTATTGCTCACAGAACAGAATCCATGTTCTCGTGTTGTTCAGTGGTACAGAGTTTCCATTCCTCAAAGTAATTTGAAAATTCCAAACTTTGAACTGTTCATTTCCTTTAGAGAAAACTGCAGGTCTAATAGTCTCATTGGGACTTCCCTGGTGGCTCAGATGGTAAAAGCATCTGCCTACAATGCAGGAGACCTGGATTCGATCTCTGGGTTGGGAAGATCCCCTGGAGAAGGAAATGGCACCCCACTCCAGTACTCTTGCCTGGAAAGTCCCATGGGTGGAGGAGCCTGGTGGGCTGTGGTCCATGGGGTCGCAAAGAGGATACAACTGAGCTACTTCACTTTCACTTTCAGTAGTCTCATTAGATTGGTCATATTTTTTGTCTTCTTCCAAATTTCTCAGAAAAGTTCTGGAGATGTTACACAGCAGTGTGAATGTACTAAGTAGTACACTTAAAAATGGTGAAGATAGTAAATGTTATATTACCCATTTTTCACCACACACAGAATACATCCTCATACTAAACCTAGCAGTCAAGGGCAGTCATGATGTAGCCCCTCCACTATCTTTCTAGCTTCATCTTTCTTTACCCATTCAACAAATCTTTACAAGCACCCATTATATGCCAGAAACTTATAAAGAACAGCAATGAACAAGACAAGCACAGCCCCACTTGCAAAATTTAAAATAAAATATTGCCAGAGTGGAAAGGGGTACTATATGTTTGTTTCAATTCCTAATGCTTTGCCATAGATCTTTAGTATTCTCCATGCACACTTCACATCTATGTACTTTTATAGCTTTGTTTATGATACTCTGTTAGTCCTAAAGCCCTCCAGCTTTCCACCTCCCTCTCAAGTCTCATTTTTCTAGACCTTTTATCTTTTAAGACTTCATTACACATAACCCAGTGATAAAGCTCTTCCTTTGACAGCCCTATTGTGTTACCTTACGTAGCTTTCCTGGTTCCCCAGGCCTGATTGAGGGCTTATTGCAGTGTTTTGCATATAACAGACACAAAAGAGGACTTGTGAAATGAAGTGGCATTATTAAAACATCTTGAAAATTATTTTCTTAGTACACACCAAATACATTACTTTCATTGTTTTAATATTTATATATCTAAGTTGCATTTCTTTTTTTAATTAATTTATTTATTTTAATTGGAGGCTAATTACTTTACAATATTGTACTGGTTTTGCCATACATTGACATGAATCCACCATGGGTGTACATGTGTTCCCCATCCTGACCCTCCCTCCCACCTCCCTCCCATCCCATCCCTCAGGGTGATTCCAGTGCACCAGCCCTGAGCACCCTGTATCATGCATCAAACCTGGACTGGTGATCTGTTTCACATAAGATAGTAAACATGTTTCAATGCTATTCTCTCAAATCATGCCACCCTCGCCTTCTCCCACCGAGTCCAAAAAGTCTGTTCTTTACATCTGTGTCTCTCTTGCTGTCTCACATATAGGGTCATCGTTACCATCTTTCTAAATTCCATATATATGCGTTAATATACTGTGTTGGTGTTTTTCTTTCTGACTTACTTCACTCTGTATAATAGGCTCCAGTTTCATCTACTTCATTAGAACTGATTCAAATGTATTCTTTTTAATGGCTGAGTAATACTCCATTGTGTATATGTACCACAGCTTTCTTATCCATTCATCTACTGATGGACATCCAGGTTGCTTCCATGTCCTGGCTATTGTAAACAGTACTATGATGAACATTGGGGTACATGTGTCTCTTTCAGTTCTGGTTTCCTCGGTGTGTATTTCCCAAAAGTGGGATTGCTGGGTTGTATGGCAGTTCTATTTCCAGTTTTTTAAGGAATCGCCACACTTTCATTTTAAATATATACTTATATGTAAATTTGTATTCATTTATATTTAGTGTTTATTTCTATTGAGTATTTATTTATCTCTTGCCTTTCCTTTCTACTTTAAATGTTCATTTGTATACTACCAAATGCCATCCATTTGATACTTCGTTATGAGTATCTTCTGTGCTCAGACTTAGACTCCCATGAATCATTGCGGGTATATAGCCTTGAGTGGAGTCATTAACGAGGGCCACTGCTTGTTATGCTGTGTTCTGATAACAAGGATCGTCTCCTGAAGCAACAGTGCCATTTTATGGGATTTAGACTTGTCTCACCACTCGGGGATTAGGGATACATGCACTTTCCCCACTGATATTAAGTGCATAATTAACTTTGTGTGTGTCCTTATATCCATTCATCTACTAAGCATTGAATGGCATTCTTCTTAAACTGTAATGAGGACTCAGGTGTTTGTGACCTTGACAGCTGTGAAGGTGAACAGTTAGCAGCAGCAGAAAGGACCTCTGATTTGGAGCCTTTTGCATTCTGGCTCACATCGAGAGGACACGTAAGGTGGGCAAATGCCAGCTTCTCCATTCCCCAGAGTGGACACCTAATTCAGAGGAAACATTTTCAGTTCTGTCCCTTTTTGTAAATTTTCAGCTTCACTGAGGTGTAATTGACATATAAAATTGTAAGATGTTTAAAGTATACATCTTGGTGATTTGGTATACATTGTGAAAAGATTCCCACCATCTAGGTATTAAACATCCATCACCTTATTACTTGTTTCTTGGTGAGGACATTTAAGTTCCACTCTCATCAGATTTCAGTTTTGTCTCTTTATTGTCCACTCAGTTTTGGAAGGAAAAGTGCCTGCCAACCTGAGAGTTACTAAAAACATATTGAAACTGTGGCTTTTGGTGTTAAATTGTGGAGTGTTGTTGAAAGTAAAGGATAACTTTCATTACCTTAAGGTTGCTTTGATCAGATCAAGAGCAACTAGTCCTGCCTTTGAGAGCCATAGGGTTCTAATGGAATATTTTTTTTTTGACATGGACCATTTTTAAAGTCTTTATTGAATTTGTTACAATATACCTTCTGTTGTTTATGTTCTGGTTTTTGGCCACAAGGCATGTGGGATTTTAGCTCCTGGACCAGGGATTGAATACACACCCCTTGCACTGGAAAGCAAAGTCTTAACCACTGGACCTCCAGGCAAATCCCCTAATGGAGTTTTCATAACTAGTTTCCTAGACCAGCCAAAAGAACTGTGTTTTGTTTTGTTTATAATTTTTTTAAGTTTTTAATTATTAAAAAAATTACCAACTGAACAGTTTTTAGGTGTACAATTGAACAACATTAAGTATATCTACATTGTTGTGCAAGTGATCTCTAGAACTTTTTCTTCTTGCAAAACTGTTATTCTGTACTCATTAAACAATAACTCATTTCCCCTCGCCCCAGCTCCTAGAAGTCACCATTCTGCTTTCTGTTCCTATGAATTTGATTACTTTAGATACATCATTCAAGTGGAATCATACAGTATTTGACTTTTTGTGACCGGCTTATTTGGCTTAGCAAAATGTCCTCAAGCTTCACAGGATTTCCTTCCTTCTTAAGGTTAAATAGTACTGGGATGACCCAGAGGGATGGTACGGGGAGGGAGGTGGGAGGCGGGGTTCAGGATGGGGAACACGTGTACACCCGTGGTGGATTCATGTTGATGTATGGCAAAACCAATACAGTATTGTAAAGTAACTAGCCTCCAATTAAAATAAATACATTTATATTAAAAAAAGATTGACTAGTACAGTACTCCATTATATGTGTGTATTATATGTATATAGGCGGCACTAGTGGTAAAGAACCCACCTGCCAACGTTCAGTTCAGTTCAGTTGCTCAGTCGTGTCCGGCTTTTTGTGACCCCATGGACTGCAGCACGCCAGGCCTCACTATCCATCACCAGCTCCCAGAGTTTACTCAAACCCATGTCCATTGAGTCAGTGATGCCATCCAACCATCTCATCCTCTGTCATCCCCTTCTCCTCCCGCCTTCAATCTCTCCCAGCATCAGGATCTTTTCAAATGAGTCAGTTAAGACAGGGTTCGATCCCTGGGTCAGGAAGATCCCCTGGAGGAGGAAATGACAACCCACTCAAGTATTCTTACCTGGGAAATCCCATGGACAGAGGAGCCTGGCAGGCTACAGTCCATAGGGTCACACAGAATTGGATACAACTGAAGTGACTTAGCACACGTGTGTGCACATACACACATGCACACACATATACACATACATACATGTTGTATATATTCATTTATCTGTCAGTGGATACTTGGGTTTCTTCTACCTCTTGGCTATTGTGAATAATACTGCTATGGACATGGATGTGCAAATATCTCATCAAGATCCTGCTTCCAATTCTTTTAGATATATACCCACAATTGGTATTAATGGATCACATGATAATTCTGTTTTTAATTTTTGAGAATCTGCCATACTATTTTCCAAAGTGACTACACCATTTTGCAATCCCATCATTGGTGCACAAGAATTAGTTTCTCCACATACTCACTAACAGTTGCTATTTTCTATTTTGTTTTATTGATTGTAGCCATCCTAGTGGATATGAGGGTGAAAATGTGATTTTGATTTGCATTTCTCTAGTGATTAGGAAAGTTTAGCATCTTTTCGTATGCTTGTTGGCCATTTCTGTATCCTTTTTGGAGGAATGTCTATTGAAGTTCTTTGTCCATTTTTCAATTGAATCATTTGTTTTTTTGTTACTATAGTTCCTTATTTATTCTGGGTATTAACTCATCTGATATTTGATTTGCAAATATTTTCTACCATTCTGTAGTTTGCCTTTTCACTCCATTGATTTATAGGACTAGCTTTAATATTATTTGTGAAGGAATTATCTATCAGGTTTGCTGATGTATGACCAGTAATTTCTCCTGCCCAAATAAGTACTGACTAGGGAATTCAGTTCCGTGTTTTGTTAAAGTTATCTAGCTTCCATAAAACCAATAGCAATAATAAGGACAATGTTTTTGAACTTTTCTTTACACCAAAGCTTTAATAAAAACTTATCAAGAATGAAATATTACTTTTTGCAGCAACATGGATGGACATAGAGGTTATTATACTAAGTGAAGTCAGACAAAGACAGATATTATATGATAGCACTTAACATGTGTAATCTAAAAAATAAGACAAAGGAATCTATATACAAAACAGAAATAGACTCACAGACATAGAAAACAAACTTAAGGTTATCAAAGGGGATATGGAAGGGGCAAGGATAAATTAGGAGTATGGGATTAACAGATAAAAACTACTATATGTGGAAAAAAAAAAAAAAAAAACCTTACCATCTTTCTTGTGGGCTTCCCTTGTGACTCAGCTGATAAAGAATCCACCTGCAATACAGGAGACCTGGGTTCAATCCCTGGTCCGATCCCCTGGAGAAGGGAAAGGCTACCCACTCCAGTATTCTGGCCTGGAGAATTTCCATGGACTGTATAGTCCTTGGGGTGGCAAAGAGTTGGACATGACTAAGTGACTTTCACTTCACTTCACATCCTTCTTGTAACTCTTCTCATGTGAAAAGTGTTACAGGGTGCTCTGATTTAAAGCTCTTCACAAATTGAACAGGAGCTGAAGAGTTGGCACAGAGAGTTTGTTTTGCCATCTGTCTTATATGCCTGATCTTGAGTTTGTGAAGAGATGTGTGGTTTGTACTGTATGGCCTCTCCCATGGTATTTGAGAAAATATAAGCTGTATCAGTAGAGATGATCTGCAAGTTACTTGGAATTGCAAGAGAATAGAGCTTCTTTCTACAAATCATCAAGGAGATGACATACTAAGTAACCAGGATAGAATTCAGGGAAAATGTTTGCCTGTTTTTTTAAGGAAATATGTGCATTCTGTGGTTTCTGTAGAACATTTCATCTAAGGGAATATCAATGTGTTCACAAGTTATATATAGCCGGCTTCTCCATTAAAATGCAGCTAACTCTTGGGTGACTGCAAGAAAAACTATGAAAATATCTAGGCCACCCATTCTTAGGATCAAATGCTTCCTGAGCACCTGTGGAGAAAGCAAGTTATTGTTCGTGATTATGGCCTATTTTAATAAATGATATCAGTTTTGATAAACCTTAATGTTATTTTTGATCACTATTTCTGAATCTTCTCTAAATTGATGTCATTGTATCAAATAAATTTCAATAAATAATTGGTTGCCTTTTAGCACATGAGCTCTACTGGCAAGGATTTTTTAATTTGAAATGATACTTTCACTATTAAAAAAACATGAAATAAAGTGAAGTGTCAAGATTACTTTTGGGAATTTTGAAGTGTTTTAAAATTAAGAAACATTCATTTTCACCGTAATCCCGACACCAGCCGTGAAGTCCAGAGGCTCAAGTACTCAACAATTCTTCCTTGAAAATAAATCACAAGATTGTAATCGATATTTAATTTTAAAGAAGGAGATTAAAGAGCATGGTGCTGCATTGTTGCTTTATTACTTTGTTTTTTAGGGTTCTCTCCTGACAGTAAAATTCACACTCCATTTATCTAAAGAGCCGTAAAGCTGGAATTTCCTAAGAGCACCGTATGTAATGATTATGGCAAAATTCCAGAAATTTCCAGTGGGGAACAGGCTTTTACTCTTTCTGAAACTGTCAAGCTGCTGGCAGAAGCAAGCACTCTAGTTAAATGACTAAGCATATGATCTCAGAGACATGCCCCAGTCCTTCGGAAGAATCCACGAGGAACATCTGGCTGAGTGACCGAGCATCATTTGTAGCCATGCATATCACAGATTAATCATCAAGGACTCTGAGTAGTTCTAGCCACTACCTCTTAATGAAAGCCACATGTGAACCCATCAGGCTTTTTTTTTTCACATGACATCACTGACGTTTGAATGCAGCAGTTGTCTAGTGCTCCACACAGTCATATGATTAATTCCACCGAGGGGCTTTGGGGTTCCAGCTGGTCCCAACACTGTGCATGCAGTATGCAGAGTGAGATTTCCACAGGGTGTCCATCAGTAGCAGAGCATGCTCAGCCCTGCCACCATCATCTGTTCTACTCTAGCTTTCAGTTCCTGTCAGAGTGACTCTGCACTAGATACGCATCTTGATTAGGCAAGAGTGGACCAGAAAATACGCTAAGCTCATGAACTAGCTGATGATCTTTAAGAATGCACTCTTAAAGAACTGGTGACTTGCATTCTATTGGATAAGAACTTGTCATGGTTCTGGTTCTTGTCCAGGTATATAGAAAAGTTAAAAAGTATTGTAGATTGGGAGTTTTTATAAAAAGAAGAAAAAATTCTAAATTAAGCTCCTATTACTAGGGCAAGGATGAAGAACTAAAATGAAATAATTAGTAAATGCTTAAAAGAGTACTGGTTTTCTTTTGAAAGAAGAGCTATCATACTAATTTCAACTCACTCTGTGGGAACAGCAATTACCTCTTCAGACTCAAGCTTGCTTATGACTTGGTAGGAAGACATCAATAAACAGAGACTACCATTAAAAAAAAAAGAGAGAAGAATGCCAGTGCAGGAAATATTAAAAAGCAATGTCTAAAAATACCATGTATTAACACATATATATGGAATTTAGAAGGATGGTACCAACGATCCTACATACAGGGCAGCAAGGGAGACACAGACGTAAAGAAGAGACTTCTGGACTCATTGGGAGAAGGAGAGGGTGGGATGATTTGAGAGAATAGCATTGAAACATATGCAGCACCATATGTAAAGTGGATGGCCAGTGCGAGTTTGATGTATGATGTAGGGACCCAAAGCTGCTCTGTGACAACCTGCAGGAATAGTGGAGGGGCTTCAGGATGGAGGCCACACCTGTATACCTATGGCCAATTCATATTGACATGTGGCAGAAACCATTACAATTTCATAGAGTAACTATCCTCCAATTAAAATAAATAATTTTTTTAAAATAAGAAAAAAAAAGGCATGTCTAAGCCAATGTCCTTGAACAATACTTGTTAAAACAATTGGAATATGTCCATACAATCTAAACAGTGGGGCCAGGAGGTGTGCTCTGCCCCATTCCGTCACTCGGGGACCAAGGCTGATGGAAGCTCACCTTCTATGGCTTCCAAGGTTTCTCTGGGTGTCCACGCTCAGCCAGCATTTGGGAAAAGAGAAGGAAGTGGAAGGTGGTTGTGATCCAGGCAGGGAGGTGATTCATATGCCCCTGACCAGGACTTAATCCCATGGCTGTATCTAATTGTGAGGGAGACTGGGAATTGGAGTTTGTGTGCCAAGGTGCAGAAGAAGCAAGTTTAGATGCTAGCTACCCAGCCTCTGTTGTAGAAGTGATGGAAGCCAGGTAGAAGAAGAAGAGCAGAACTGAGGCATCTTTAATGTATAACCGAGTATGTCTCTGTGTGTCATTTGAACAATGTAAATATGTAACCTATTCCAAAAATAAAAGACACTTTCCAGAAGAAGTAAAGTCATTGTCTATATAACATTTAGGGCCCTTATCCTCAATTATACACCATGTATTCCAGATGGTTTTTGTCATTTATCATGGCTTATACACAGGCTCTAATTCCTTTTGAACCAGACTGGTTCCAGAATCAGGGGAAACCTCTCCATGACCTGGATTCCTCAATTTGGGGATTTTTTTTCCTTCCCTTGTCTCAGTTGGATGGCCCACCAATAAGGAATGATTGTGTGATTAGGTGATAAGAGAGGAGTTAGCCTTGTCTGTGTTGAACTAGGGGAACGCATCTAATCATGCCCCTAAAAGTCACTGTAAGGACTCCCCCATACCTCAAATCTGGTCTGGAGAATGGCAGCCACAGCGCATCATAGCTCTACAGGTCACATTTGAGACCCAGAGGTGTTCCATCGCACTCCCCTGCTCAAATGCCTACGGGTCTTCACACTCCTTATGATTCTTTTTTCTTTTCTTGAGGATTGCGTACTTTTTGTTTATTGTTTGTTTGTGGTTGTGCCACATGGCATACAGGATCTTCCCCAACGAAGGATCAAACCTATGCCCGCTGCATTGGGAGCTCAGAGTCTGAACCACTAGACTGCCAGGGAAGTCCCATACTCTTTATCATTGTGAGACCTTGACTTCTTCGCCTAATGCATGAGGTTCTGATCTGTTTGCCTGTGTATTTCCAACTTTCCATCTTGCCAAGTCCTTTGAGTTTTCCCTATGACTGAAACCAGAGTTTCTCACACTGATATTCCATGGCAGATTTTTCTGGAAGGCATTATCAGCTGTGAGGCAGACAAAAAAGTAGTACATGAGCAAATACATTTGGGAAAGATTATATGCTGCATCCTATATCGCCTCTTGGGAGAATATATGTTCTGAAGATTCTGAGAAGCTCTGCAGCTTAGACTCTTGTTTAATTGTGTTCCTCCTAGGAACACATAAAATGTATCACATACCCCACCTAAATGTCCCTGGGCACTGATACACAGAACGTCAAGTTGGAAGCTGCTGCTTTTGACTTGTGTGGTCCAATGTGGTCACCACGGATCACACGGGACTACTATGCATTTGACACGTGTCTCATATTACATTTCTATGCAGCTGTGGGATTCCTTGTTAATTCTTCCATGAACATTCTATGCAGAGCAAATAATTTCTTCCAGGATACTCTCACTTTGTGGCTTTACTCCATGTGTCATAAATATTTGTCCATGTTTCTTAGTCATCAGCTGTGTGTTTTCTTTCCTTGATGATTGGTACGTTCATGCTAAGGAGTTGCAGAGTCTAGTAAAGTGCCTGACACATAATGTTATGATCAGGTTTCCTTTGTCCCCTCTTTCTGTACATATTTTAAAGATAAACAGACACTTAAGTTTTTTTATTTTGCTCTTAAAATTTTTAATGCATATATGATTTGTAAAGCTAATAAGTATCCTGTTCTCAGAAGAAACTTAGAACATTTTAACTCCAGTCATCTCCCGCCCCTATTCTTGTTTCTTTAGGTCTATTTTTTTTATATTGTTTTCAAATTCCATTCTGTAGTTCCATTGCTAGAGATGGATCTCAACTCCCACTCACGTCTTGAGCATCTGGCACATCTTGTTTTTTGTTACAATAGAAGTCTAACTTTTCAGTTGCCTGTGACCAATCCATTGGCCATTCAGGTACTGCCACCTCCACCCTATCTAATTTTTGGTTCTGCAAATTTTCCCATTGTGCTTTAAATCCTAGCAATGCTTTTCAAAGAATATCTGTTATGTTTTAGCAAGCATTTCTTAGGGTTTCATAAGAAATACATTTACCAGTTAACTATACACTGGCATAAACTGAGGTTTATTGCATGGAAAATGAGTAAATGGATGTATGGATAAAGTAGAAAAACTTTCTGGCACAAAGAAATGGAGCAAACAAGTAAGGGAGACAGGAAAGCACAAAGGCGGTTTGTTATCTTTTAGTTTGTCTAGAGAAATGCTGTCCACTTTGTTAGTTGCTAGCTCTGTGTGGCTGAAGCGACTTAGCAGTAGCAGCAGCAACAGCTGTCTGTGGCTTGGAGCACTTGAAATGTGGATAGTGATGGACACATGCTGAAGTTGTAAAATACAAACTAGATTTTGAGGACTTAATATTTAAAAAGGAAGTAAAATATTCTAATAACATTTTATATTAATAATCTATTAAAGTAATACTTGGGATATATTGAGTAAAACATATTAAATATCACCTCTGTTAATGTGGCTACTTTTGGGTTCGATTCCTCAGTTGGGAAGATCCCCTGGAGAAGGGAAAGGCTACCCACTCCAGTATTCTGGCCTGGAGAATTCCATGGGGTTTCAAAGAATCGGACACGACTGAGCAACTTTCACTTTCCCCTTCACATTCAAATTTTATTTATGCCTCCCCTGTTTCTCTTGACCAACACTAGAGTACATTATAGATACACAATAAATATGAATTGAACAAAAAAAGACACTTGTTGTTCAGTCACTAAGTCATGTCTGACTCTATGACCAGGGACTGCAGCACACCAGGCTTCCCTGTCCTTTACTATCTCCTGGAGCTTGCTCAAACTCATGTCTATTGAGTCAGTGATGCCATCCAACCACCTCATCCTGTGTTGTCCTCTTCTCAACCTGCCCTCAATTTTTCCCAGCATCAGAGTCTTTTCCAATGAGTTGGCTCTTTGCATCAGGTTGCCAAAGTATTGGAGCTTCAGCTTCAGTATAAACCCTTCCAATGGATATTCAGGGTTGATTTCCTTTGGGATTGACTGGGTCTGATCTTCTTGTTGTCCAAGGGACTCTTAAGAGTCTTGTCCAGCACCATAGTTCAAAAGCACCAATTCTTTGACACTCAGTCTTCTTTATGGTCCAACTCTCATATCCATACATGACTACTGGAAGAGCCATAGTTTTGACTATACGGACTTTTGTGGGCCAAGTGATGGCCCCACTTTTTAATCCACTGTCTAAGTTTGTCATAGCTTTCCTTCCAAGGAGCAAGTGTCTTTTAATGTCATGGCTTCAGCCACCATCCATAGTAATTTTGGAGCTGTAAATGGAGCTGTAAAGATGAGTCCCACAATATCAGCAAACCACTTCCCATATTGGATTTACCATGGATCAGATTCACCCATCGAAGGAAGTGCAAGAGGTGAGGATAGAATTCAGTTCCCTCCAGGTGGAACATTTAGATGGAAAGTAGTTGAGGGAAATGAATTTAGATAAATGCTTTTGACAATCGCCTGAGGAGAACAACACACACCTATAGTTTTCCACATTTTCATCACACTTTGTTTTGGTGATGTAGAAATGTTTTGGCATAATATATCATGAAAAAGACTTAAGGAATCTCAAGAATGCAATCAGAACTTTCTCAACTTGATATTATTTTCTTCTCTGAAATTTTAGCCAATCTCTTCCTTGAATTAGCCTTCTGCTGGGATGTAGAAAAAATTATTTATTACATTCCAGAATTTTGAAGCTTGCTTGATTACTGTATAGCATTTTGCCTTTACCTTGAGAAATGAATTGTAACTGGCAAGTCAGACAGTCAGACAAAAAGTTTACAAAGGCACCACCTCACTTCCATCTATATATAGCCATTAAGCCTTGTATTAGTGAAAACATTGAAAGCGGTAGTCACTCAGTTGTGTCCGACTCTTTGCAACCCCATGGACTATACAGTCCATGGAATTCTCCAGGCCAGATTACTGGAGTGGGTAGCCTTTCCCTTCTCCAGGGGATCTTCCCAATCCAGGAATTGAATGCAGGTCTCCCACATTACCGCTGTAACTAAGTCCATATGTTTTCTTTCTAAGGGGCAGGATAGAGTAGTAAAGTTGTGAAAGAGGATTGTAAAATAAAATATTTGTCTAAAATATCTGAGGCTTCCAGAGAGCTGTTGTTCCACCAGCCTGCAGAATAAACCCCAGTGCCAAGGGATCCTGAGCCTGTTGTGTACCAGAGGACTGTCCCCAGAGACCATTTTTGCCCTTCTTTCTTGTCACCCTTATTCTCTGAAATGGACACCGATGTTTTAGGACGTTTGCTGGGCCTCCAGTTGCTGTAAGTCACTGCCCCAGGATTCTGCTCAGATCAGGAATGCAGCATGAGTTCCAGGGCAAACTCTCCTCTGTTTATGAGTTACAGGAGCAGTTCACAAGCTGTGTGACTCAGCTAGGTCTCATGCTTTCCTGTTTGACTCCCACTGCCGCAGAAGTCTATCTCATTCACAGTTTCTCCGTGCGTGGAGTATGGGTATAGGGCGCCAGAGACCAATGCCCTTTGGGCGTGTTACTGATAAACCTGATTCCCACGTGTTGGGATTTTACCTGTAACGGTGAGACACATCTGTTACCCCAAGGGCCTATGTTGGGGAAACAGGCATATGGACCAAATGATTAAAGCATTTGGAAGTGGAAAACTCAGTTGTCTTTGAAGTGAAATTATTTGTAACTTTTATCAGATGTCTTCCCCATGTTACCCATGTGTTTAGCATTCCAGTTTGCAGGCGTGGAATTGCCCAGTTACCTCCATTGTTAGCTGAAGGGAAAAAAATAGTCCCCAAAGTCGTGGAGAGCCAGATTTCATGATTATGCACCTCTTCTGTTACCTCCTGACCCCTAAGATTTCTGATGCTACTCAGGGATGCTTCTCAGTGTGCAGCAACTGCCCCCCGCCCCACCAACAACAGAAAAAGAGGATGAGAAAATGTTTTATTTGCTCAATGCAGATTAACCACAGTGTTTTTTTATTTTCATGGGCAGTATGAAGGGTCCAGTCTAGCCAGAACCTCCTCCTCAACCCTCCATGGATCTTACTCAGTAATCTAATCAAATGAAACGTCTCGGATCATGAAGAGCTTCTGAAAAAGAGAAAAAAAAAGGCACAGCATGAAATGATACATCAAATGACTAATTGGTCAGCTGAGCTGAGTAGTTTGGAATTGGATGGTTGGCCACGGTTTATAGAGTTTGTCTTGTTCTCCTGTTTTGAAAGAATGACGTAAAGATGCCCACAAACTTCTGGTCCTCTGGGCAGTAGAAAGAGGGATTGCAGACAGGACAGACGAAGGGTATTTTTTTAGAGCCAGAGCTCTTGAGAAATTGCCTCTGGGAAAACCTGAAAATCTCCATGAGCAGGCCCCCACTCCATAGGCACAGGGCTTGGGCCACAGAGGCTAGGCTGAATCCCAGCCCATTTGCTCCTCAGCCTAAAGCCGTTGCCCAACATGTACTGCCTTTTGTAGTGGCTTTACCTTACAGCACAGAATTGTAACCCTTGTGCATATAAATTACCCATAAAACTCTTGCCTACCGGAGAGTTGAGGAGAGACGGAGATGAAAAAATCACTCTCAGAATTCCCACTAAACAAGAGTCAGCCAAAGTACCAGAGGCCGTGGACCAGTCAACACAGCTAGAGAAACCTACAAAATATCTGTGTGAGAGAGTTTAAGGATTGTTCTTGCCATCGGCCAATGAAACAAAATAAAAGGAAAACAAGCCAACATGCCAACAAAAGTCTCCAGTGGCCAAGGAGCTGAGAAGAGACTGCTTTGTGGATGAGTCAGCTGAATGCTGGGACATCTAGAGAAGCAGTGATTTTCAGAAGGTTAAAGGAGGGGATACAACCAGGTGGTACAGTGTATACATATTAGCATTTATATTGTACTTCATGGGTGATTCAAGGAGTTTGCCAGGCTAATTTTGACTTAACAAGCTGTATTTAGAGCCTAACCATAAACTCCTAGTCAGTTAGTGTATTGAAAGCTTTCTTCTGTGTTATCTTGAGAGGGTCTATCAAAGGACCAAGGAAATAACCTTGCTGTTGGGAACCTTCTATACTTTAAATACCTGCTGTTCAGAAACCCATTTGAATTGGTTAATATTAAATGCACGTGAAAGAGACATTTGCTCTTAAACAGACTTGGAGATATGTTAAGGTTTTCATATGCATTTCCAGATGGAAGGTATTTAAATCTCACTTGAGTTCATAAACATATGTTGAGAAGTTTGACAGGGTGATGGGGAGGGGGCAGTGGGAGGGGGTGCGGCATGGACCCTGGGAGAGGTGATGATAATAATTATGAAAATTTAAAATTTAGTGCATATTTCTAATCCTGAGCACAGCTTACTTGAGGAATCACTTTAAAACCCTGTGCCTCATTCTGAGACATTTTTACAGTAAAATTCCCATTAGAATGAAAGCAATCTGATTGTCGATTTTCTTCATCTAATAAGAACTAAATATAGTCTTTCTAAGACTCCTACCAGGCATGACAGTGATATTTCAAAAAATCTCTTTTCATACGTAGAGAATAGAGCTGTAGATCAATTACATAGAACTAAAGAGGCACCAGCCACAAATACCTGAAATTATTTTCTTGATGATTATAAGGTATTTTACATTTGACATGAATCTTTTCATTCTAGACCGTTGATTTTTATTTACATTCTGAATCCAAGTGTTTGCCTCTTTTGGTTAAATAAGATTAAAATGTTGATGTGGTCTATACAAAATCAAAAATTATGTTTCGGGAAATCCTGAACTCATTTTATTTGCTCTATTAACATTTCTTGGGTAAAGTTCCTTATATATATATTTATATTTATATTTCTTTGCTGTCAAGTTGCTTTCATTGGATGTTTTTTGATAACTCTACAGCTAAATAGGAAAAAAAGCCTGGCAGTGTCGTATAACTGGGACAACCCGTAGGAAAAAGTCCTGTGCCACATTCAGTGAAGCTACTGCCTTTTCCATCTTTATTTCTTTGGGTCAAAAAATATGGGGTCAAAAAAAATAGATCAGTAGTTCTGGGGGCAATTTTATTTTCCCTTTTTTTTTTAAGTCTTTATTGAATTTGTTACTCTAATGCTTCTGTTTTATGTTTTGGGGTTTTTTTGGCCCCAAGGCGTGTGAATCTGAGCTCTCCAAACAGGAAGTCCTTATTTTCCCTTAAAAAAAAAAAATCATGTATGGATACAACTGTAGGATGCTGGGAAAGTGACTTGTGGCATCTTCTCTACCATCCTTGTTGTGATCGCCTGGCAGGCAGTTGGCAGCTCTGAACCCTTTCTGGCCGCTCTTCTCATGCTGTCTGTCTCTGGAAGCCATGTGCCAAAACCAGGTAGGGAGGGTTTGCATGGCAGAAGGCTTATTTCAGTGGCAAAGGCTTAGATGAAGTTAGATAAGGCCAGGGGTGTTGCCATGCCTGTTCATGTATAGAATGTTAACGTTCAGAGGGAGGCACAGGCTCCCAGGCTGGAGGGCTCCGAGTACCACAGTGAGACCTCTGAACTTTATTCAGCCGGCAGTGAAGAGACCCTGAGGTCTCACAAGCAGGGAGGAGATGGTATAGGGTATTAAGACGCTGGATGATGTGGTCATGGTGGTGAAGTGGAGAGGGGCTCTGGTGGACCGAGAAGAGTGTGACTGGATAGGAGAACTCCGAGAGAGGCTTTGCAAAGGCCAAAGAGGCCCTTTCTGACCCCCCTGGTGAGAGCTGACGTGAAAAGGAAAGGGAGGGTTCAAGATGCAGAATATTACGGCATGGCAAGTTAGAAGGACAAGACTGACACTTAAGGAGAAAAGGCTGTGCTCAAGTTTACACGCGTCCGCCTTCATGCGGTGTGACCTTCAGTGCATGCTTCTCATCTGCCCTGCTCACCCCCCATCCTGTGTTGGTAGTTAGGAAATTATAATATCTGCATCCAACAAAACAGAATATTTTAGGAAATTATAGTATCTGCAACCCACAAAATGGTATGTTTTACGTGTTTACATTCTCTAAGAAGTATACAGGGTTTTATTATTGGCAGTGTGTTATGAAAGATTATTTATTATTTTTTAAGTGAAGTATAGTTGATTTATAATGCTGTGTTAGTTTCAGATGTATGTTATTCAGTTATATGTATATATAAATTCTTTTTCAGATTCTTTTCCATTGTAGGTTATTACAAGATATTGAATATAGTTCCTTGTACTATTCAGTAGAACCTTGCAGTTTATTTTATGTATAGTGGTGGATATATGTTAATCCCAAACTTCTAGTTTACCCCTCTCCCTCTTTCCTCTTTGGTAACCGTAAGTTTTCTGTCTGTGAGTCCATTTCACTTTTGTAAATAAGCTCGTTTGTACTGTTTTTAAGATTCCACCTGTAAGTGGTATCATGTAATATTTGACTTCCTGTCTGACATGCTTCACTTAGTATGATGATCTGTAGGCCCATCCATGTTGCTGAAGATGGCATTATTTCATTCTTTTTATGGCTGAGTAATATTCCATTGTGTATATATACCACACCTCTGTCGAGGGACACTTAGGTTGCTTCCTAGTCCTGGCTATTATATATTTATTATTATATTGGATTTATTATTGGAGGTTTATAGAGGAGTAAAACAAAGAGTTAAAAATCTGCATGCATATGTTTATAGCAGCTTTACTCATAATAAAACTTGAAAGCAACCATGGTGTCCTTCAGTCAGTGAGTGGGTATGTCAACTGTGGTGCTTTCAGACAATGGAACGTTGTTCAGTGCTAACAAGAAACGAACCACCAAGCCAGGAAAAGGCATGGAGGAACCATAAATGCATGTTACTAAGTGAGAGATGTCAATCCCAAAAGGCTACAGACTGTATGATTCCAACTATATGACATTCTGGAAAAGGCAAAACAGTGGAGACAGTAGAAAGATCAGATGTTGCCATGGGTTTATGGAGAGAGAGGGGTGAAGAGGCGAGCACAGAGGATTATTAGTATCTGTATGATACTATAATGGTCAATGCATGTCAATATCCAAGTGTCAAAACCCAGAGAATATGTAACATGAAGATGAATCCTGATATAGACGAAGGGCTTTGAGTGATATTTGATGTTTCAGTGTAAGTTCATTGATTAGTCGTACCAAGTTGCCACGGTGGTGAGGGGGTGCTGGTGGTGGAGACTGAAAGGGTTGGGAGACACTTGTGGGAACACTGTACTTGCTGCTCAGTTTGCTTTGAACTTAAAACCGTTCTGAAAAATAAATTCTATTTGATTGGGAAAAAAAGGTCTAAGATGATCCCCAAATCTTAAGCCTATAACTAAAATAATAGCAATAAAAATGCTCCTCACAGGAGTAAAACTATTAGGAAAATAAGCTGATTTCTGAGAAAGGTGATAAATTCTCGGGACATTTGAAGTCCAGGGGACTTGAATAACAATCATGTGGAGACATTCAGTAAGTCACTGGAAAGCAAGACTGGGTCATTTTATACTTGACATTCTTATGGCACTTACAACTGCAAAGTGTGTCTACGTGTGTTGACTTGTCTTATTTTGTTTCCCACGCATGGGATAGAGATGATTTCTAAAGATTTCTTTCACCTGTGAGATTTTGTGACCTTCAGGAAAAGATTGGGTGTGAGATAGAGATGGCGAGTGTCACCTCAAGGTGATGTGAGGCCTTGACAGTGGAGGAGCTTATCAAAGGGAACAGATCTGGGCTACAATCAGAATCTGGAGCAGGATACTGGGTGCAGGATAGAGATTCAGGGGAGCCATCAGACCTGGTGAGGAGAAGCCCGCTGGGACGTGGAGGAGAACAGCACAGGGGCATGGCAAAAAGTTTCATGCAGCAGTAGATGGGCAGCCAGCTGCAGAGATGGTAAAGAAGCCGGGTGGAAACTGAGAAATTTGGTTTGGAAATTAGGTTGCTTTTACCTTTGAGAAGCTCATCATTTTGAGTGGTGGGGTCAGCAAACATTGTCAAAAGCCAGGCAAACAGCAGGTGTCAGGGAATAAAACAAGCAGAAGGCAATGGACTGAAGGGATGAGAGCATCATCAGAAGGTGGTTTTATAATGGGGAGATAAGAAGTTGTGGTATCCACCTTCTTTTTTTTTTTAATGTTTTTTGTTTCTTTCTTTAGTTCACCAGAACATTTACACTATCAGAAGGTCTCACTTTTTAATATCCTTAAATTTTGGGGGGAAAAATAAACTTTGCTCCTGATTGGAAGGCCCATCAGGGTCTCTCTTATCCTGGTTGTTTGCTTCTATACATGTGTGACTGACAGCTCGGTGGGTTGCCAGCAGCTGCCTCCATTCACTGGTAGCTCAGACTCTTTACAGTGAAAGAAAAAGAACCTAGAAACCCTGATGACGATGTAATATAGTTCATACATTCTTAGAACTGTTTTAAACTGTTTTAGCATATTTCTGGAGAGGGCAATGGCACCCCACTGCAGTACTCTTGCCTGGTGAATCCTATGGATGGAGGAGCCTGGTAGGCTGTAGTCCATGGGGTCGCTAAGAGTCGGACACGACTGAGCGACTTCCCTTTCACTTTTCACTTTCCTGCATTGGAGAAGGAAATGGCAACCCACCCCAGTGTTCTTGCCTGGAGAATCCCAGGGACGGCAGAGCCTGGTGGGCTGCCGTCTATGGGGTCGCACAGAGTCGGACACGACTGAAGCGACTTAGCAGCAGCAGCAGCATATTTCTAACAGCAAGAACTACTTTTTCTCTTAAAAGATGATTTTTTTTTTCCAATGGAAGCTTCCATTCCAGGGCTGCTTGGGGAGTAGTGCCTCAGTTAGACGTTGCCCTGAATTGTTTGCAGACAGAAACACCAGAAATTTATTAATATATGTCCCCACACAATTCCCTTTAAATATAACATCTGTCTGTCTGTCACAAGCAGCTTTGATCTGATTTTTTTTTTAAGTAGAGAAGTTAGAGCATATTTTACATATAAAAAGAATGTTACAACAGACACATATATGGGTACATATTTTCCATTTTTCGTGTGAATACTTGCATTTTTCCAGGATGGCACACACACATGCACAGACTCAAAATACTGCAGTATTGCAAAGTAAAAGGTGAGAGGGAAGTAAAGCCTATTTATTTATCTATGAAAGTGAAGGTGAAACAGTTAGTTGCTCAGTCGTGTCCAATTCTTTGTGACCCCATGGACTGTAGCCTTCCAGGCTCCTCTGTCCATGGGATTCTTCAGGCAAGATTACTGGAGTGGATTGCCATGCCCTTCTCCAGGGGATCTTCCAGACCTGGAAGATCTGGGTCTCCTACATTGCAGGCAGATTCTTTACCATCTGAGCTACCAGGGAAGCCCATGTTTACCTATGCGATGCCAACAATTAGTGATGCTAGTGGTAGAGAACCCATCTGCCATTGCAGGAGACAAAAGACACATGGGTTTGATCCCTGGGTCTGGAAGATCCCCTGGAGGAGGGCATGGCAACCCACTCCAGTATTCTTGCCTGGAGAATCCCATGGGCAAAGGGGCCTGGCAGGCTACAGTCCATAGAGCTGCAAAGAGTTGGGCAGGACTGAAATGACTTAAGCACAACCAACAATTACATTTCAGGTCAGGGAAATTGAAATCCTATGGCTTCATAGGAATTCAGTCAGCATCAGCAGCCCCACCCCACCCCTCCGGGCAGCCCAGGACAGGTGAGACTCTGAGCTTGTTTGCAGGTAGCTTCTGGGCACATCTCCAGGAGAATTAGCCATCTCGGGAACTTTCCTAACTCTTTGTAGGGCTGCATGTTATGATCTGAATTGTGGCTTTTTGAAAGAAAAGATCCTTTATTTTGCAATAGCTCCCATATGATTGGCAGTGATTAGTGACAAAGAAATTTCTTAAAAGGTAGCTGTAAGCTCTTTCAATAAAAGAGTGAGGTTAATGTGAGTGCAGCTACAACCTCAGAATATGAAGTCTTGGAGCTCAATTTAATATCAAGCATGTTCTTTGTTCTTCCGAACCACCAGGTACCTTGCTTGATAAGCTTTCGAAATTCCTTCCACTCTAAGAAGACTTTTGCACATGTGAATCTGACTTTTGATTTTATACATTCTAATACAGAATTTATAATCATAGAGTGAACACATGAAATTAGAACAAGACTTGTTCTAACTTGTCATTAAGGATCTACTTTTGTGGTGATTTAAAAATTTGAGTTGAATACAGTGGAGAGAAATAGAGAAAAAAGGAGAAGATAGTGAACATTCATTGAATGTTGTAGCACTGGGCCAAGTCCTTTTATATAAATGATTCCATCTAATCCTCATAGCTTGTGAACTTCGTAGTGTTACCCACACTCACGCCATACAGTGATAAAATAGCAGAGCTAAAAGGGAAATCAAATCTGTGTTGCCTGGAAGCTTTTTTTTTTAGTTATTCAGACATGTTGCCTGGACAGGAAGGCATCTCGAATACTATATGACAGCATTTTTTTTTTTCTCAGAATGAGTAAGCAAATAAATCTGAAGTTCAAATGTCTGTGTTTCCAAGAGAAGAGTAGACCCCCATAGATGCAGAAACTTGAGTGGGTTGTGTGTGTGTGTGTTTGTGTTAGTCACTCAAGTTGTGTCTGACTCTTTGAGACCCCATGGACTGCATCCCACCAGGCTCCTCTGTCCATGGGATTCTCCAAACAAGAATACTAGAGTATGTTGCCATTTCCTTCTCCAGGGGATCTTCCCAACCCAGGGATTGAACCCAGGTCTCCTGCATTACAGACAGATTCTTTACCGTCTGAGCCTCCAGGGAAGCCCAAGTAGAGTGAGGTTAGACCACTCAATTCAAATTGCCAGAGAAGAGAGTTTCTGATGAGCCTTCACCAACAACATCCTCCAGTTGGCCAGATGGCCCATGATGGCATGGTTTTATAGGAAAATCTCACATTCTTTTCTTTTTTTTTCAGTTAGTCTGAACGATGTATTATCAAAATGGCACCAAGTCCATGGCTTTCAAAATTACGATGGTAACAAAGCCCAAGTAAAATTGCTTGCTTGCTCTCTCGTAACTACTTATGTTTCAGCATTTCTATGCATTTTTTTTTTTAAGCTGAAGGCTTTTCAGTGTTGGGGAAAGAAGAGTAACACAGATTTTTGTTTAGCACTCTAGTACTGGTGATTAGGAATGGCAGGAGGGCCTCTACGTAAACATTTAATAATGCTCTGAGATATGTTAACCTGATGCGTATTATTTAAGTAGCTTCAGTGCTGCTCTTCAGTTCAGTTCAGTTGCTCAGTCGTGTCTGACTCTTTGCGACCCCATGAATCACAGCACGCCAGGCCTCCCTGTCCATCACCAACTCCCAGAGTTCACCCAAACCCATGTCCATCGAGTTGGTGATGCCATCCAGCCATCTCATCCTCTGTTGTCCCCTTTTCCTCCTGCCCCCAATCCCTCCCAGCATCAGAGTCTTTTCCAATGAGTCAACTCTTCGCATGAGGTGGCCAAAGTATTGAAGTTTCAGCTTTAACATCATTCCTTCCAAAGAACACCCAGGGCTGATCTCCTTTAGAATGGACTGGTTGGATCTCCTTGCAGTCCAAGGGACTCTCAAGAGTCTTCTCCAACACCACAGTTCAAAAGCATCAATCCTGCTCAGCTTTCTTCACAGTCCAACTCTTACATCCATACATGACCACAGGAAAAACCATAGCCTTGACTAGACAGACTAGACCCCAGCTATGGGGCTGATATTGGAAACCCTTGTTTAATATGGGTCTTCTTTAAACCATACCCTCCCTACCATACAAGGGAGGACAACACAGAGAAAACACAGAGTTTTCTTTCCCCTCAGTGTCAGACAAGAGTTCCTGGATCCCAGAACTCCCTCTACCAGGACCCAGCAACTCTCCCCTAATTCCGTCTTCTGGAGGGTGGCTTTTAGGTCATTATAAAGATGGGAGGGTAGAATATATTCTGTTAGCAATTCATTACCTTAATGTATGCTTCCCTGGTGGCTCAGTGGTAAAGAACCTGCCTACTAATGCAGGAGACGTGGGTTTGATCACTGGATTAGGAAGATTCCCTGGAAAAGAAAATGGCAACCCACTTTAGTATTCTTGTCTGGGAAATCGTATGGACCGAAGAGCCTGGCAGGCTACAGTCCATGGGGTTGCAAAGAGTTGGACACAACTTAGCAACTCAACAGTAACAACCTTAATGTATACCTTGTACATATTTACACATGTGGTGTGAGGGGTAAATATGTACTTCTTCCCGCAACAGTGAGCAGCCTGAGAAATACCACTTCTTTCACTGAAGTGCTTCAGAGATTTTTGTAAATAAAACTCAATGCAAAATAAATCAAAGCCTTTGGCACAGACTGACCTTAAGAATCAACCTGAGTAAATAAAAACTCCAGGACTGAAAACCCAAGGTTCTCCAGATACAAACTCAAGATTCAGCCCAGTTCATGAAAAATCCAGTTCTCTTTTTAAAACTCAGGTATCTTAATATCCTCTTAGGCAATTATTACTTTTGAGATTATATTAGGAGAAATTGCCACCATCTTTACATTTTCATAATAGAGACAGATTTTACCTCAATTATTTGTTCTAGACAGCCTAAACATTTTCATGCCAGGATTCAAGACACTTTCTTGGACATTAGCATGATGGCCCATTATCATGCTCTTAGATCACTAAAAAACTGTCTGTCCATTGAGTTCAACCATTTGTTTAAGGACAATTCCAAATGACAAGCTTCTTGGGAAGCAAACAAACACATCCAGTATCATTATTACTCAAAAGAACCTAGCAGGCTCCCTTCCTTGGTTTCGTTCGATGCAATGTAACGAGCGTCTGTTGCACATTTAAGAGTAGAGCAACAGGCAGAGATCTAGAGAGACATTCAGGTGAGCAGAGATTTCACCCTTGAAAATGCTCGCAGTCTGGAAGGGCAAGCACCAATGAAACAATTCATAATCAAAGCCAGATCTGAGAATGAAAAAAGAAGAATCAAAGTGTAGGGAGAGACTAAATTCTGTCTGTCAGAATTAGTATTTCCTTTCTCTTTGTCTAAAAATAATTTCATGGAGGACGTGCAGTTTGAACTAGAGAAGTATTGAAAAATAAATAGGTTTATAATTGGGGGAAAATAATAATAATAGGTAGCATTTACTGAGCCCTTACTAGTTGCCAGGCACTGTTCCTATGTGGATTATATGTATCATTTAGTCCTCCCAGCACAAACAGCCCTATGGGGTAGGTAAGTGTATTCACTCCCTCCCTGAGTTGAAGATTAAAATAATAAACAATGTATAAACACTCTAACCAGTTTGTTCACAGGAGATACATGAAATAACTCACCCAGAATCACACAGCCAGTAAGGTGGATATGATGCAATCAGTCTGCCTGTAGAACTTGTGTGGTAAACCACATACTGTAGAGAGAAAGGTATCCCACACATAATAGAAGGAAGGTGTGCCAGACATGGAACAGCCTGAAAGGTTGGCGTGAAATCACTGCATAAAATGTAAGAATATGTTTAGTTTTGAAAGGGGTTGTTAAACATTTTTCCAAAGTGATTGGATCAATTTGTATGACACCAGCCATGTAAAAGAGTTCTGGTTGTTCCACATCTTTGAAAACATTTGGCATTATCACATTTTTTTCCCTTTTGTAAATTTTGGCCATTTTGTTGGATATGGAGTGGTATCCTATTGTGATTTTAATGTCTCTCTAACTATAATTCTCTCAAATGGGTGTGTAGATAGTGTAAAACAATTAAGATCTGAAGCAGATCACGCATACATATACGTATGTGTGTGTGTGTCTATAAATTGACAAACTGATGTTAAATTTATATAAAAATCCAAAGGGATTAGACATACCCAAAGCAGTATTGAAGAAGAGCAAAGTAGGGAAACTTATACTAGTAAATGTAAAAACTTATAATAAAGCGCAGTAAACAAGACAGTGTGATATTGGTTCCAGGATAGACAGGTTGGACAACAGCCTAGCAAAGGCAAGTGCAGAATCAGACCAGAGTATTTAGGATCACTTAATCTGAGCAGTTTCCATTGCAACATAGAGGAAAGAGGATGGTCTTTTAAATAAACGATTCCGAGTCAGTTAAAACTGTGTAGAAGAAAAAGTTCTTTGAACCCTACTTCATGACATAAAAAATTAAGATAGATCACAAGTCTATAAAACAATTTCCTCTTTTTAGAATAAACATGGGTGAATATCTTTATAATTTTGGGTTAAACAAAGATTTCTTAGATAGGAAATAAAAAGCACCAACCATAAAAAGATGGATAAATTGGACATTATTAAGAATATATATTCATCAATGCCAAAGAATGCTCAAACTACTGCACAATTGCACTCATCTCACACGCTAGTAAAATAATGCTCAAAATTCTCCAAGCCAGGCTTCAGCAGTACATGAACCGTGAACTTCCAGATGTTCAAGCTGGTTTTAGAAAAGGCAGAGGAGCCAGAGATCAAATTGCCAACATGCACTGGATCATGGAAAAAGCAAGAGAGTTCCAGAAAAACATCTATTTCTGCTTTATTGACTATGCCAATGCCTTTGACTGTGTGGATCACAATAAACTGTGGAAAATTCTGAAATAGATGGGAATACCAGACCACCTGACCTGCCTCTTGAGAAACCTATATGCAGGTCAGGAAGCAACAGTTAGAACTGGACATGGAACAACAGACTGGTTCCAAATAGGAAAAGGAGTACACCAAGGCTGTGTATTTTCACCCTGCTTATTTAACTTATATGCAAAGTCCATCATGAGAAACACTGGGCTGGAAGAAGCACAAGCTGGAATCAAGATTTCCGGGAGAAATATCAATCACCTCAGATATGCAGATGACACCACCCTTATGGCAGAAAGTGAAGAGGAGCTAAAGAGCTTCTTGATGAAAGTGAAAGAGGAGAGTGAAAAGGTTGGCCTAAAGCTCAACATTCAGAAAAAGAAGATCATGGCATCTGGTCCCATCACTTCATGGGAAATAGATGGGGAAACAGTGGAAACAGTGTCAGACTTTATTTTTTTGGGCTCCAAAATCACTGCAGATGGTGATTGCAGCCATGAAATTAAAAGATGCTTACTCCTTGGAAGGAAAGTTATGACCAACCTAGATAGCATATTCAAAAGCAGAGACATTACTTTGCCAACAAAGGTCCGTCTAGTCAAGGCTATGGTTTTTCCTGTGGTCATGTATGGATGTGAGAGTTGGACTGAGAAGAAAGCTGAGCACTGAAGAATTAATGCTTTTGAACTGTGGTGTTGGAGAAGACTCTTGAGAGTCTCTTGGACTGCAAGGAGGTCCAACCAGTCCATCCTAAAGGAGATCAGTCCTGGGTGTTCATTGCAAGGTCTGATGTTGAAGCTGAAACTCCAATACTTGGCCTACTTCATGCGAAGTGTTGACTCACTGGAAAAGACCCTGATGCTGGGAGGGATTGGGAGGCAAGAGGAGAAGGGGACAACAGAGGATGAGATGGCTGGATGGCATCAGCGACTCGATGGACTCTGGGAGTTGGTGATGGACATGGAGGCCTGGCGTGCTGCGATTCATGGGGTCTCAAAGAGGCGGACACGACTGAGCGACTGAACTGAACTGAACTGAAGGGAATAAAAAGACAACCACACAGTAGAAGATATTTGCATTACATGTATATAATAAAAAAGACTTATAGTTAGAGGTAAAAAAAAAAAAACAACTCATACCAATCAGTAAGGAAAAGACAGCCAACCTAATTAAAAACTGGCAAATGGTTTAGACACTTTACGAAGGAGGATAACAAATATCAAAAAAAATTGAAATGATGCTAATAAGAGTTTTCAAGCAAACATTGAAATTCAGTTCTTTAATTATGTACTAAAATCAAAGGATCTGAATCACCAAGGCACATAGCTACAGAGAGAGTATATTTATCTTTAATAGGAGTACCTGCTTAGTAGGTAGCAACCCCTGAGTGCATCTGGAATCTGGCTGTGATCGCTGAGTACTGCTGGAATTTGTGTTAAGGACTGGAGCTACATGTCCTCTATTCTTATTCACAGGCTTCCTTGCTCTTGGGTTTTTACTTCACAGAGGACCTTCATTCACTTCCCTTGGGCAAGTGAAAATATACTTGTGCTCTCAAAACTTGAAGAAGCCTTCTTGTGAAGATGCTTACTGTTTGGAGGTGGGAGTGGAAATGGTGATTGTATATCTCGCTGGAATTAGTCAGATGTGCTCAAGCATGTGGGCGTGCACGCACGCACACACACACCACAAAAATCCTGAAGGCTGTGCAACGGAAATATACAGAATCAGAACATCAAGCATTCCAATTCCCAAGATGAAGATGTAGTCATTTTGGTCCACATCTACAAGGATGTCTATTAATAAAAGAAGAGCTATAATTGATCCAGTACCCCAGTCCACAAGTTAAATGACATAAAGCTAGGACTTTGATGATGGGAATTTGTTACCCCCGACTCTTCCCAAATTAATCATTGTATACCTAACATCAACACAAAGCACGGCTTTGTGTTAAGAAATGGGGATAAATAGGTAATAGACTGCTGTTTTCCCTTTAATAACTGAAGGAATTTCCAGTCTTTAACTGGCTTTCTTGGAGGCAAAGTGATGTATTAGAAGGAAGATGGGGTTTGGAATTAGCCAAACCTAATTTTGTACCAAACCTACTAAAACCTATGAAGCCAGCCCTCTGGCAGCTAAATGAAAAGGTCGTCCTCACACCCTCACCTGAGTTTCAGCTCACATTATTCTTTCTAAGTCCCAAAAGGAAATAAAGGTTTATAAACAAAGTCCACTTCTATTCATCCTGTTACACCAAGTAACTCGATCAACTTTTGAATCTACTTTTGGTTAAAGAAAATCTTTCAATCTTTATGTTGGTGAAATATTGGGGAATTCTAATTCAACATCCAATTTCACTTTTAACAAGAGGAAAATTAAATACACAAAGAACAAATCAGACTGCCTTTCAAGTACCCAAGAAGATTAGGAGCACTCAGGGTACCCCAGATCAACCGAAACATAAGAAAAGTATGATTGTAGATCTTGCAGAAGTCTTAAAAGTTAACATGTGCTGGCCACTCACTGTATGTTAGAGAGGAAGAAGATGTGTTTTAGAGACATCTACTCCTAGGCCAAAATCATGTGTTTAACAAGGGCAGAGGCAAGACTTGAACCTAAAGTCCCCCAGATCTCTGCTGGTGGCCTTTCACTTTCCAGAAGGAGGGTTTTCGGAGAGCCTGTCATTGCCGCTACCGCACTCCCACGTGTAGGTCAGCTTAATGTTCAGAACATCTCTGTTACGTTGAACCAAGGATGGGCCCCAGCTGCCTTTCAGCTCTTCTGTATTTTGGGTCTATGGATATTAATCGGTGGGCTATTTGGGAGACAGACTATAAAAGAGGAAGTGGGGTGGATTAGTGCCTCAATTCTTTTCCAGCCTTTGGAAATGAAAATGTGTATTATATTGAGAGTCAAAAAATAATATACTGATTGACAAACAAAATTGGAAACCTTGGGATGCCTATTAAGAACTAGCCTTGTGCACAGAACTCTTGGTTTCCATTGAGAACTAACTTTCTCGGACATCTGCAGTTTTCTTACACATGTCTATATTTTAGACTAGATGTATTCTCAGTGCAGTATAAACTCAAGTATATATGCACTTGCTTTAGGAAGAAATAACTAAATCCGTTTGGTTCCTCCAGGCTTTACACTTTGAAGAGTCATTCTGAAACTTACACATACAGATATAAGAACTGAAAAAAAAAAAAAAAGATTTGTTAACCTCAAAAGTATTTATTGATATTTAAAAAAGACTACTGGGTGTGAATGCACATCACAGCTGGGAATCCAGAGCTTGCTCTTTATCAGTGTACCTTCCTGTCCCTGGAAAGCTGATAAGGATTTCAGTAGAGCCAAAGCCTCAAATTTCCACGTGTCGACCGAAACAAACAAGCACCTATGCGTCATCAACCGTGTCCAGTTCAATCAAGTTTTATTGAGAGGATTAAATATAAAGAAACTTGACACTTGTCTCTGGTTTTAGCTGTGTTCCCTTCTGTAGTTCCTGGTTGTCAGACATCACTTTACCAAGGATCTTCTTGGTCAGTTCTTCCTGCTACCACGCAGAAGGCGGGGTTTCGTTTATAGGAAACTATAGAACTGGTGGCTAAACTGGCATACAGAGACTAAAGCAAAATGTACAAAGAAGGGAGAAATGTACGTATGTCTCCTTTCTCTTTATTCTTCTTTCTAGTTCTTAAAATTAGAAGTTTAAATTATAGCAAATTCCAAGGTTAACGTGCTATTTTTAAGAATTCTAGTGAGATGAATGGAGAGTGGCATGAAAGCTTATATACTACCATATGTAAAATAGATAGCTAATGGAAATTTGCTGTATGACTCAAGGAACTCAAACTGAGGTTCTGTAACAATCTAAATGGAATGGGAAAGGATGGGAAGTGGGAAGAAGGTTCAAGAGGGAGGGGACATATGTACATCTATGGCTAATTCATGTTGGTGTAAGGCAGAAATCAAACCAATATTGTAAAGCGATTATCCTTCAATTAAAAAATCTTAAAAAGAAAGAATTCTATTCACTCAAAATAGTTAAGATGTAACTAAAATAAAATGAGTCCTTCTATCATAGTGTATGATGTACTCAAGTTGCAAATGGGTTGTGATCCCACAATTAATGTATAATATTATTTGGTTAACACTCATTTTGGTGTAGCTACTTTTCTCATACACTCACCTGCAATACAGGGTAAATTTTCCAGTAAAAATATTTTGCACAGTGCTTAGGCTCACATACCATTTTACTTATTATTTTAAAACTTTTTTATCTTTCGGCCACACCACTCAGCATGTGGAAATTTAGTTCCAGGGATTGGACCCCACACCCCTGCAATGAAAGTTTGGAGTTTCAACCACTGGCCCACCAGGGAAGTCCCTCTCATACCATGTTAAAGAAGCCTACTGATCCTAGAATTCCAGATTCTGAAAAAATATTAATACTTCCTCTCTTAGCAGGCGTGGTTGCAGTGTTGGTCATACCTGGTTCTCTCCTCTGTCTCTGGGTGCTTCTTTCCTGACTCTTTTGCAGGCTTCTTCTCCTTTCCTCAGCACTAAATGTGGAATTCTCAATGCTTGACCTTAGGCTGCCTGCTGTTTTCTCTTTATACTATCTGCCAGTTCAGCCTCATCCACAGCCATGCTTCAGGTACCATGTCCATTTTGACAGCTTCTGAATTTTTATCTTCCCTCCTGAACTTCTCCAAGATCTAGCCACAGTTTCTCCATTTGGAATTCTCAAAGTCACCTCAGATTAAACACATCCAAAAACATGCCTTCTCTCTCAGATTTGGGTTTCTTCCATGTCTCCCCAGCTCAAAGAATGGCTAGCTCTCCCATCTGTCCAGGTGTTGCTGCTGCTACTGCTAAGACGTGTCAGTTGTGTCCAACTCTGTGCGACCCCGTAGACGGAAGCCCACCAGGCTCCTCTGTCCCTGGGATTCTCCAGGCAAGAACACTGGAGTGGGTTGCCATCTCCTTTTCCAATGCATGAAAGTGAAAAGTGAAAGTGAAGTTGCTCAGCCGTGTCCGACTCTTAGCGACCCCATGGACTGCAGCCTACCAGGCTCCTCTGTCCATGGGATTTTCCAGGCAAGAGTATTGGAGTGGGGTGCCATTGCCTTCTCCCATCTGTCCCATCTGTCCAGGTGTGGAGATCAGAAATCTCAGGGTCATTCTTAGCACTAACCCCTCCCTCAACATTCATGTCCCTACATGATGTGCCGGGTTTTGCCTCCTAATTTATCCATTTCTCTCCATTACTCTTTGAACATTCTGTGTTCTTTGTTTCCACAGGGTCTTTGCTTGTACTGTTAGAACAGAGTCCCCTCACTTGAGCATTTATTTTTTTAAAGAAGGAAGTCATCTGCAGTAGTTGCTTATCTGTGGACTCATTCAGGCCTGGAGGAAAGAAGCATAGAGGGTAGAATTTTGAAGCTCTTCTGTAAAATACAAGGTAGACGGCAATTTCTTATGACAACCAGGATTAATGGTTCTATTACAAAGGCAAGCGCTTTTGAAGTCCATAAGTCTCAAGACAGCTTCGTAAAAAAAAACAATCCAACAAGGACAACTGTGTAGTTACAAAATACAAAAAAAAGGGTGATTAAAAGACATAGAATTGATGACACAAGAGTCATTAATAAGAACCCTGTCTCCGTAATTCCTTGGGTCTGTAACCTCTTACCTCATGAGTATTCTCACGAACAACTGTCTTTTAGAAAATTTTCAGACATGATGCTATTAGCCATATCGGTACAAAATCATGTAGAAAATTATAGTCTTGACTTTAAAGTCCAAGGAGGTTATAATTTCATGCCTCCTCATTTTTCTTCTCCCACCTGTTCTGAAAAATTTCCAACTCATTATCCAGAGTTCAGCTTTAATGTCAGGCCTCCAGAAAGCATGTCCTGACTCCTACCCTTATGGCAGGCTCCTTTGTAGAACATTCCCAGAGAATCTCATTCCCTTTCTTCTTGAAGGTCATCTCAGTTTGTAACTGAACATGTATGGTTGGAGATTTTTACGAATTCTTATCTGTCTCTTCAACTAAACTTTAAACTCATGAAAATACAGAACACATGTTTTTTTGTGTTCCCCATCACGACAGCCCCAGATCTCAGTGTTTTGTTTTGTTTTGTTGTTTGTGTGTGCTCAGTCACGTCCGACTCTTTTTGACCCCATGGACTGTAGGACCCATGGATCCAGACCACCAGGCTCCTCTGTCCATGGGACTCTTCAGGCTAGAATACTAAAGTGGGTTGCCATTCCCTTCTCCAGTGATCTTCCCGGCCCAGGGGTCGAACTCACATCTCTTGTGTCTTCTGTATTGGCAAGCAAGTACTTGACCACTAGCACTACCTGATCTCAGTGTGACATCTTGTAAATGCTCAGAGATGTTCGTGGAATGCTATGGAAGGGATGGGCTGAAACTACCAAACCACTGTAGCTAGAACATGTATTTGAGAAACTGAATTCAGAATTCTAATTCGTTTCTGGGACACAACCCCATTCCTTCCCCTTACTCAAAGACCTGCCCTTTTACCCCTGATCTTGATGGGCTTTCCCTATCTGCAAACTATTCTGGGATTTAACCAGTGAGTGGTGTTCTAATGGCATAAATCAAGAGCTCAGGAGCTTCCCAGGTGGCTCAGTGGTTAAGAATCCGCCTGCCACTGCAGGAGACACGGGTTCAATCCCTGGGTTGGGAAGATCCCCTGGAGAAGGAAATGACTATCCACTCCAGTATTCTTACCTGGAGATCATGGACAGAGGAGCCCGATGGGCTGTAGTTCATGAGATCGCAAAAGAGCTGGGCACAACTTAGCAGCGACTTAAAATGTATACAAATCAAAGGCCCACTCAGACCTGGGCTGGAAAGGAAGAAAGGTGAGAATGAGAAAAGACCTGCAAGGGGAACTAAATGGAAATAGAGTGCTGGGCACAAGTCGGGCAAGTGTCCTTAGCTGTGGAGGCTGCATGATGGCGCAGAAGGCCTTGTGGGGCTGCTTCCTGTCCTCCTGCAGTGGTCAACCTGCCCCTTTACTTCCATCCCCCGTGGAATTGAGAGCACAGTCTTTGAAGAGCTTAAACATCACAACTGGGCAAAACCTTGGAAATGATGAAAGCTGACTTCCTCATTGAGGAAACGCTGGCTGGATGGGGAAGGAGAATGGCCCAAGGTGGCAGAGCTGAAATTAGACCAAGAACTCAGGTCTGTCTGCCCTACCTCTGCAGCTTTTCACTCTGCGCTACCTCTGGCTTGGTTCTGAGCTGCTAGCCCTGTTCAGATCTTAGTTATGTCACTTGGTGCATGCATTAGTCCTCCTTCAAAGGTTTAGCAATTTGTCAGTGGGATTAAGCTAAGCCATATTATTTTCAACGCAAGTCGAGGGAGGAGAGGCATTCTCTGAGCTGAGAAACATATTGAGTAACTCGCAGGGGAAGCATTTCCCTAAGACAAAAATAGTGGGTGTTTATGTAAGCACAGCATCTTGACCCAAGCTCTTTATCATTCAGTGTGGCATAGTTGAAGATAGTGAGGAGAGGAAGGAGCTCGGCGAAGGAGGTGGATTAAGGGCTGACATCATAGATCTGTTCTTAGAATGAGAGGCTGTTGATAGAACTAAGATAGGAGTCAGATAACCTGTCCTGGTATGAGCTTAATGAAACACAATAAAGGCTGTGTTGTGCAGGCAGCTTTTACAGTACAAAAGTTCAAGAAACCTTCTGATGAGAAGCATTACTAATTCTTAGAACTGTAACTCTTCAATTACTGCAGCTTTGATTAATAATCTTTGCTTTGTGTAATAATCTGTAATAAAATCATTTGCTCTCTCTAAGTAGACCTGAGATGATCCTCTAACTGAAGTAGGAACTTATACCATGAAATGATCTCAGGTGATATGGGCATCAATAGCATAGAAACATACCCACACTTATATATTAACCACATCAAACCCATCATTTCACAAATGTTATTCATCTGTATGAAAGCAAAAGCTCAAGTGAGTGAGTTTAAATAAAAATGAAAATGAAGTGTGTTGTATTGTAAATGGCTTAAAATTTTTTTTCCAATAACAAATATGTGTAAATCATTGAACAAAATTTAAATAGATTTCAATTACTGATACTATCTTTAGAATTTTGGACCATGCCTGTAAAAAAGAAAACCCTGGTTTTTCAAGAAAGTCTTTTCCAATAAAAAAAAAGAATACTCTTAATTCCTGTAACCCTCCTTCATTAAATATATTTACTCTTTTGCATATATTTAATACAAAAATGTATTGAGTTAGTTTGGATATTGTTTTAAACCAAAAGTAGGAAAAGAAGTTCTATAAAGAACAGAAGACAAACTGATGGAAAATTATAAAAAGAAAAGTAAAAAAAAAAAATTAAATTTGGTTTTACTTTTAATCCTCCTTAGAGTGCTGGGCACAAGTGGGGCAAGTGTCCTTAGCTGTGGAGGCTGCATGATGGCTCAGAAGGCCTTGTGGGGCTGCTTCCTGTCCTCCTGCAGTGGTCGACCTGCCGCTTTACTTCCATCCCCCATGGAACTGAGAGCACAGTCTTTGAAGAGCTTAAACATCACAACTGGGCAAAACGTACTTTTAAACCTACTTCCATCTTTTACAGTTAAGAGTAGGAAGCACAAATCTTTATTAAATAATCATTGAAACTGAAAAAACAGGAGAGAAGGGAGTAGAGAAGACAAATAAAGAGGAAGTATTACAAGAATGAGCAAGAATTGGAGAAATGGGAAAAAGAGAGAAGCTGGTGAAAAAGAGAAGAGTCAATAAAGCAGTATCTATAGAGAAGAGGCAGAATATACTCCCAGAGTTATGCTTTTGTGAAATAACACAGAATTTAATTCATTTTGAAGGATTTTCAATTAACTTTTAAAGGTAGGTTACGTTTTATGACTATAGGCAATGTGGAAATATGAGCTCTTGAAAATTCTCCATAAACCTGATCAAATGTAGATAGAGGAAATTTTCTAGCTCTATATCTTAGGTCTGTGCATTTCCAACATTTTCCAACATAGTTATTCAATTATAAGCAAAGTCAGACTAATTTTTCTAATTCCTTTTTTGTGTTGCAATTTTCAAAAGGCCACAGATAAATTAGTACTGAATGAGTCACTCTGGTAGTTATTATGACATAAGACTTGAAAAACTCAACTGAGAAGTTTCCATATTGTTATAGTTATTTATATTCAGTGCCATTTGTAATTGTTGCTAGTTAAAATGACTTTTGAATAAGGATGACTATCTTGAGAGTTTAACATTTATGAAGCCTCCCAAACAAAATTAAATTAAAATATAAAATTTTAGACAACATCTCATTAGGGCTGTGGGGCAGCCAATTTTTAACAAATCCTATTACCTTTGTCTTGACCTACGTGTGTGGTGAGAACAAAGTCAAAAATTTTAAATCCACATAGGCGGTTGTATCTGTCTTGAAGTTGATATCATTTGAACATCCTTTGATTTGTGCATAAAAATTTAATTTCATTTACTTTTAATACTTTGACAGTTATTAGTCTAATAGCTGCCTGGCAATTTGATGTTTCTCAAAATTGAATATATTTGTTGATAAACCAATATATTAATATCTTGCATACTTACAGTTTGTAATAAGGATTCAAGAGGTAAACATATCTCATCTAGAGCTGTAAAGATTTTCCAGGATTAAGAAATTAAGAACTATAACCAGGATTCTTCCTTACGTATACTGACTTGAGAAATCAAGAATGTGTTTAAATAGCTTATCATTCTTACTTTTGAACTACTTAAGTGAGTAAAATTTGGCATACATTCAGGACTATCTACTAGAAGAGATTTGGAGGCAGAATTTCTCTATATTGATTTCCTTTAAGAGGCTTACTTGCCTTCCAGGACTGATTTTCGAGTCCATTTCAGGTCCTCTTCTGATAGAGCTCTTCCTTCAGCTTTGCTTGGGATGAATACAGTGGACATGTGTTCTGTTCAGAGTTAAGTATGAGTTCAATAGTCTTGAAATTGTTACCCACAATTCTGAGTTGCATTTTCTCTTGAAACCACATGCTTCAGTGTTTGTCACAAACAACGCTATTCCCCTAACTTTACTGTCAGCAAAAAAGTTATCTATGTCCTCACTAGGAGGATATCCATTCCTAGGTGTTGCTACATCATGTATACCCTTGATAATAAGAATTTAAACCTTAAACTGAAAAAAAAAGTATCAGCATTTCAGTTAGACTTTCCAATATTACTGTTTCACTGTGATGTATGTTTCAACCACAGGAGTATTTCTGGATCTTTCTCTTTCCAGAATTTGAATCAACACATCAACAGAGTCAATTCCTTATTGATAGCTGAGCCATGTGAGTTTCAGTCAATACCACCTTTATCACTTTAATAACAATAAGAATCGTCAGAGTTTTTGCCTGCTTTTGCAATAGAATGCCCTCTTTACTGCCCTTTTTTTGAAAAGTCAGAGTTCTTCTTTTTTCAATTTTTTAAAAAAGCTCAAATTTCCTACATTTTTAGATATCTGAGGCTTTCTAGACTTGTTTAGTTTATTTTTAAATTTAATTTATTTTTGCCCACACCACACGGCATGTGGTACCTTAGTTCCCCTACCAGGGATCGAACCCATGCCCCCTGTGTTGGGAGCAGGGAGTCTTAACCACTGGATCACCAGGAAAGTCCCGCGAAATGTCAGGGTTTCAGAAAAGGTGGATTTTCAGAGTAGTTAATTCCCAGAGTAGAATCTGCACCACCTTCCGTACCTTTAAGGAGGCCCATAATACTCAGGGTGGGTGTGGGGGGCACTGGATGGGGGTAGGTAGATTCTGTGTCTGCAGCTGCTACAGCTTCATAAGGCCTTGCCGTCTCCAGTAGATCTGTCTTAACTGATGGGGAACTCCGAGCTTACGGGCTGCTATTTATCTCTCACAAATATGAAACTGCACTATTTTTAGAAGCGAACTTGACTCTTGGCAGCAGCATATTTTTGCTGTGTGTCACAGATCTTGGAACCCGCAGGTTGGAAGGAACTTAGAGATTCTTGAGACAGATCTTGTAGAGGCTAATAGTTCAAGATCACAGACAGGAGGGCCCTCCAGAAACCAGGACTCTGGGCTGTTACACACCTTCACTCAGTTTCACCTAGTACCACCCTGATGTGTTTCTGAGGTGCTCCTCTGCAGGCCAGGCATTGCAGTGAGCGCTTGAGCTTGGCTCTCTCTGGCTGGAGGATAAGCACTGGCTTAAAGGCCTGAGCACTGATCTCACCCCAAGAGTCCATGATGCTACCTGTCTTAGCCAGCTGGGGCCGCCATATCAAAATACCACAGCCCAAGTGGGCTTCCCAGGTGGCTCAGTGGTAAAGAATCTGCCTGCCAATGCAGGAGATACAGGAGACTCGTGTTTGATCCCTGGGTCAGAAAAATCCCCTGGAGAAGGAAATGGCAACCCACTCCAGTATCCTTGCCTGGGAACTGCCATGGACAGAGGAGCCTGGCGGGCTACAGTCCATGGGGTCGCAAAGAGTCAGACATGGCTGAGCAACTGAGCACAAGTAGCTTAAACAACAGAATTTTATTTTCTTACAGTTCTGGGGGCTGGGAATCCAAGATCAAGATGCCAGTAGGGCTGGTTTCTGGTGAGAACTCTCTCCCTGGCTTGTAGATGGCTGTCTTCTTGCAGTGTCCTGACATGGTGGAGAGAGAGAGAGAGGTCTGATGTCTCTTCCTGTAAGGACAACTGTCTTAGAGGATCAGGGCCCCACGCTTATGAACTCAGTGAACCCGAATTACCTCCTTAAGAGCTCCATCTCCAAATACAGTCACTTTGGGGGTGAGGGCCCTAACGATGAATTGGGGGGTACAACTGAGTCCATAACAGTACTCAGCCATTAAATAAAATCCGCAGGGAACTGGACTAGACTCTTGGTTGGATAACTTTATTTCACCTTGTTATCTACCTGGAAGCAATTTTTCTATTAGAGGCTCTTTAGGGAACATTTATTATCTGGGCTTCCTAAACTGAAGTCAGAGTACAAATTTATCTGGAGTCTCTGACAGCAGTGGACCACTGCACCATATACTCTGAAAGTAGTATTTGAACAAATGATACATCCGGTAGTATGGAATTCAAAAAGGTACGTGGTGAAAAGTATGTCTCTCTCACTCCTCTACCCTAATCTGTTAATAGTGACTTCTTTACTTTTATAAGGTGGTCTGTGCACTGACAGGCAATCTGTACATAGTCACTTTTTTTTTACACAAATGTTAGCACATTGTACTCACAGTTTTAGACTTGACTTTTTTCACTAAACAATAGATCATGACAATTATTTAACATAGTGCATGTGCAAATAATACATTTATATAGTTTGCCTTCTATTAATATAAAATATGTGCATGTGTGCATGCTGAGTCACTTCAGTCGTGTCCAACTCTTTGCAGTCCTAAGGACTGTAGCCCGCCAGGCTCCTCTGTCCATGGGATTCTCCAGGCAAGAATAACTGGAATGGATTGCCATGCCCTCCTCCAGGGGATCTTCCCGACTCAGGGAACGAACCCACATCTCTTATGTCTCCTGCATTGGCAGATGGGTTAGCGCCTAGGAAGCACATAAAATCTGTGAAATACTTCATTGTAGATATATCATAATTTCCTAACCAATCTCCTTCTATTGTCAACCTCTTTGATTATATTTCTCGATTTTAAATTGTAACTCTATCAAATATACAAACGAGGCTGCGGTGATTATAAATATTATTCACATATGTATACTCACGTACATACCTCCTTAGGTAAGTTCCTAAAAGTGGAATTGCTTTGTTAAAGGTATGTACATCTGTGGTTTGGTGGAGATGACCATATTGCTCCCTATCCTGTTTTTTTCTTTTTAATTATAGTGTAGTTGTTTTACAATGTTGTGTTAGTTTCTGCTGTACAACAACATGAATCAGCTATATATATTCATATATCCCCTCCCTCCAACCCACTGCTACCCTACCCCTCTGGGTCATCACAGAGCACCGAGTTGAGCTCCCTGTGCTATACAGCAGCCACTAGCTGTTTTAATTAATGGTAGTGTATGTCAGTCAGTCAGTTCAGTCACCCAGTCATGTCCGACTCTTTGTGACCCCATGGATTGCAGCACTCCAGGCTTCCCTGTCCAACTCCTGGAGCTTGCTCAAACCCATGTCCATTGAATCGGTGATGCCATCCAACCATCTCATCCTCTGTCTTCCCCTTCTCTTGACTTCAGTCTTGCCCAGTATCAGGGTCTTTACTAATGAGTCAGTTTCTTTGCATCAGGTGGCCAAAGTAAGTGGATCTCAAATGTGACAGTTTCCTGGAAGCAGAGAAACTACACAGATTTGCTTTGTGTTATCTGTGTGTATTTGACTCACAAATCTCGTACTCTGAAATGTTCTCCCAGGTTCTTTTTGTTTCATTATCCCCACCTCAGACTCTTCTGTTTCATGAAGTTTTCCCTGATGACCATTTTCTTACTTTTTTTCTTGGTTCATTCCACGCAGTGATCCTCTGTACATGGAATCATGAACTCTACCTACAGACAGGACTCTCTAATACTTTGCTAAATATAATTTTTCTCTTCAAATATTTCTTGTATGTTTACTATTTCCCTAACTAGATTCCCTAGCAAAATACCAACATTTACTTTGCTTTTATAATAGTAGTATATAATTTTTATAACACTTAATAGGATAGAAAAGAATTTTTGCTTTTGTATTTTATTCTTTCCTCTATGTTTTGAAGTAGCCATAGCAATAATAATGATAAAAGATGTTCATATTTACATAAATTTTAATAATGTATTAGTATGATATATAGTTAATATATAATTATTATTATTATTATTTCATCATAGAGGTGAAGAACTTGAGATATAGTGAGATTAAGTGCCCAAGTCACCTAGCTATGAAATGGTAAAGGCAGAACTTTAATCCAGTGTTAACTATTCTAAATCACATTTCCTTTCCACTGACTCATGTTTTCTTTTAACATTTAATAGTGCTGAGCACATAATAATAAAGAGCTATAGATGGTTGTTTAGTTGCTAAGTCGTGTGCAAGTCTTCTTTGACCCCATGGACTGTAGCCCTCCAGGCTCCTCTCCCCATGGGATTTCCCAACCAAGAATGCTATCCCCTTCTCCAGGGGAAATTCCAGACCCATGGATTGAACGAACCCGAGGCTCCTGCATTGGCAAGAGGATTCTTTACCACAGAGCAAGGAAGCCCCTCCATTAGGATGCTTCCCTTCAAAGATGACCCCTTGTTATCCCTTGTAAGCTATAGATTGACTGAACATAAACTTCCCTCCAGATGATCCCAGTGAACACCAAGTGAGTGACAGACTTGAGAGGAAATACACCCTGCTCTCTTACTCCAGGGAACCTAGCGAATGAATCATTTTGCTCTTCAAGGCAACCAGTCTTCAGAGAACACCTTTTTTTCATTTTTGCATAGCCTGGATTTCCTCACTCCCAGGCCTTGCTTTGGTCTTGATGCTTTTTCAATGTGGTTTTTGTTGTGGTGGTGCCCGGCACCACAATGAGGTCACTCACTGTTCAGTATTAGCCTCTGGCCTGAGTTTGTGAAGGCTGGTTGCACAGGCAGTGGATTAAGTGTGTGAGCACCAACTCCACAACCAATACTGGTATTTAGGATAAATAAACTTCCCAATGAGTCTTAGTCTGACCTCTGGCTTGCACCATTGGTCTGATATGCACGCAGGTCGACTAGGTTCTAGAGTAGCCTCTATGGGATCCTTTGGGTCTTTGTCTTCAAGACAACTTGGTAACTAATTGTGGGGACTGAGGGAGGGGGGACATTAATCTGGCTGCAGCTTTCAACACTTTACCCTCTTAAAAATCTTTCCGGATTTGGCAGGGCTATTTTGGAGCTTGCATGACCTTGGATTTCCACTCTAAACATGGTTAATCTGCCGGCTTTTGTTTTGATCCTTTCCACGAGCTGTTCTCCTGGAGGAACTAGAGGCACGCATGTCTCCATGTGGTTTCCAAAGGTCTGGAGGAACTGAGATGGAGTGGGTAATGATTTAGAAAGCTCTTCCATTCTCAGATGCTGGTAGCAGCTATATTTAGACCCTAAGAGGCAAGTCACTACTGTTATGCCAGCAACACTCACACAGGCAACTTTTATTCATGCCAGAATGGACCAGGCCTGTCATCCCTCCTGGGCCAGTGTTTTATGATAAGTGACTGTCACTGCCTTACTTCGAATTCTCTCCCCCAAGTTCTTGCTCATGACTACATGCCTGCCGGGGGGCTGGAATTTGGACTTGAGAAGTGGGGCATTGAAGGGGGGAGCAGTGTAGGAGCTAGTAGGGAGGGAGGGGAAAGAAAGCAGAGAGGGAATAACTATCTTTCTCAACTCAGAGATAATGACCTCAATGTTTATTGAAGTCAGCACCGGGCTGAATTCAATCTATTCAAGCAATTTCAAGATCTTAGAGAAATTATAAACAATTTCTCCAGGCCACATAAACCCCTGAAAAAATCAGGAGCTCCCACTATGAATAGGGAAGACCTGCATGCCCTGGGAAACCTATTCCAAAACTACGTTTTACTGCCTCTCCCTGTGCCGGACAGGAATTATTGGCTCCCCCAACAAAGAGGTCCATGTTCTGGTCTCCAGAACCTGTGAATACATTGTCTTACATGGCAGAAGGGACCATGAAGATGTGACTAAGGAACTTGAGATAGGGAAATAATCCTGGCTTATCCACTGTAACTACAAGGATCTTATAAAAGGGAGGCATGAGGGTCAGAGAGAGGGAGAGATGTAACAAGGGAAACAAAGGTTGGGGTGATGTGGCCACAAGCTAAGGAATGCAAGCCACCTCTAGAAGCCAGAAAAGCCAAGGAAATAGGCTTCCCCCAAGAGCCTCCAAGGAAGCACAGCCCTGCAGACAGCTTGACATTAGCCCAGTGGCACCCATCTCAGACTTCTGATGCCTAAAACCATTAAGTTAATGACTTACTATTTTTAAGCTGCTTCATCTGTGGTAATGTGCCACAGCAGTGATAGGAAATGAATACACCCCCAAGAGAGATTCTGACACCCGCAGGGAAGATGATCACTCCCCGGGGCGTCATCTCTGAAGCCTCTCTGCCTTTGATGGATTCTGGGGAGGACAGTGGATGCCACAGTGCCTGGTCACCTGTCACTCTGCTTAGTTTCAAGTGGACAACACAGTGATTCAGTATCTTTATAGATTATGTGCCGTTGAAAGTTATTACAAAATAACAGCTGTAGTTCCCTGTGTTGTACAGTATATCCTTATTGCTTATTTATTTTATGCACATTCCTTTGGGCCAAGGAATCTAAGACCTTGAAAATTTTTTCGTATTAATAAAATCCCTTCCTCTTGGGAGCAAACCAGGTATACTATACTAAGTATACTTTCAGAAAACATTATGTTTTTTCATTGTGTGTGTGTGTGTGTTTAAAAATATATGTAATTTTTATTTGTTAGTTATACTCCAATAAAGCCAGGAAAAGTGACAGCCAAACCAGCCGGAAAAAAAGGCAATATCACCATCCATATTTTGTTTGTGAATTCATCTTTTGTTGAAAAATCTGTAGTTCATATATTTTATTTCTATTAGTATTTCATGATAAGTATATTCCACAAATGATTTACCCATTCTTTTGTTGTTAAGCATTTCAGTTGTTTCCAGTTTTTGGTCTTTATAAGTTTTTCTCCAGTGAATATCTTTGTCATCTTTTTCCTTAATTCTTTTTTTATTCAACTGTAGTTGACTTACAATATGAGTTTTAGGTGTACAGCACAGTGATTCTATACTCTTATAGATTGTACTCCATTTAAAGTTATTACAAAATAATAGTTATATTTCCCTGTGTTATACAATATATCCTGTTGTTTACTTATTTTATACCTAGCAGTTTAATCCCATGCTCTTCTCCTTCTTCCTTCTCTCCACAGAAAACATTGTACATTATTTTAAGAATTTTAGTTCTCAGGGTGATCCCTCTCTGAAGATTTTACCTCTCTGAAGATGAGAGTATTAGCATGATTCCAGTCTTTCTACAGTTGATATAATTTTTCTCTCATTTTGCTGGGTTTAAAAAAATTACTTACTTTGTAAGTGATTTATGTGGATTATATGGAGCTTTATTTGGGTTAAATGAGATCTGCACAAAGTTCCTGACACATCGAAGGGCTCAATAAATATTTCTGGTCATTATTATTTTCACCAAGCTTTAAGAGCCTCAATTTACCTAAAGCCCATTGGTAATAGCGCCTGCCTTCAGAGCACTATGAAGGGTTTGGTCATTTATTACTTTGAAACAAACCCACTCTAAAGTTGATAGCATAAAATGAATTTCATTTTTATGCTTTCAAGAAATATGGTTTAAGAATTCAGATAAACCACAGTATCCAATATCTCAGGGAGACTCAAATGTCTGGGGCTAGAGAAGTTGGAAGGTGTCTGTGCTCTCAAGACTGGCATCCGTGGGCTTTCCTGAAGGCTCAGTGGTCAAGAATCCACCTGCCAGTGCAGGAGACTCGGGTCTGATCCCTGGTCCGGGAAGATCCCACATGCCACAGAGCAACTAAACCCGGGCACAGTGATTGAACCTGTGCCCTAGAGCCTGGGAGCCACAACTACTGAAGCCCCCGTGCTGTAGAATCTGTGTTTCACAACAAGAGAAGCCACCAGAATGAGAAGCCCACGCACCGCAACTGGAGAGTGGCCCCTGCTCGCTGCAACTAGGGAAAAGCCTGCACAGCAGCAAAGACCTAACACAGTCAAAAATAAAATAAAAAATGTTTTAAAGACTGGCACTTACTCTTGGATCACTCAAAGGGGTGGGTACTCTTATGCAACTGTCTACGAAAATGCCTGAAATTTTCATATGGCTTGGGGTTCCCTCTGAATAGGAGCTGGATTTCAAGAGAAGATTCTCAAAGAGACCAAGACTGAGGCTGTGACTCTTCTTCGGAACCAGCCCCAGAAGAGAAGAAGCAGCCATTCTGCTTCAATAGGATTGTTGCAAGTGAGCCACCAAGACCAGTTCAGATTGAAGAGGGTTACAGTTAGGGGAAAAGAGAATCTGAGTCCCCTAAATTCATGGCAGTCAGCCATGTTTATCTTTGCCCTCTAAATTTATCCTTTAGTTAGTATGATTCCCATGTAATGTATTGTTCTTAAATTTCACCTAAAATATATTTATTTGCTTCAGATTTGGAAAGATGCTTTATCGGTTGCTCAGCAACTCAAATATGTAATTATCTTTTGCCTTAGTTAGAATCTTACTTAAGGTTGAAGTCTTGACATTCAGAATGGTATGTTTCTAGTGAGGAAATGAAGTTTTACAGTTATAATGTTAGAGTGATTCTCAGGCTCCAGAAACTAATATTTGCAAATGATTTTCCAAATGAAAGTTGTTCATACAGTGAAGAAAGCTATCATTTTGTTCACTTCAGAGTTGTTTGCAAGAGAGAAACAAGTAGTAATTTCTAGAATAAGCAAAAGGAAACGATTAGCTCCAGATTATGAACACTCTGTATTGACCATGGAGGCAGCATATGGAAGGCTTGTGATGTGTATCCAAAGAGGCCTTTGCTTCCTTGATGTTTATTTTGTTAAGAATCTTTTTTATGTAGACCATGTTTAGAGTCTTTATTGAATTTGTTATTATATTGTTTCTGTTTTATGTTTTGGTTTTTTGGCTGTGAGACGTGTAGGATCTTAAGTCCCTGACCAGGGATCAAACCTGCACCCCCTGCATTGGAAGGCAAAGTCTTAACCACTGGACCACCAGGGAAGTCCCACTTCCTTGATGTTTAGAATACAGTCTGTGGGCATGTGTAAGCCGTGAATTTAAGTGACTATAAATGCCAGAATTGCTGTGTATTCATAGGTTGGTCTAGAATAATCTAGCTATAATTTGGAAAATTCAAATAAAAAACAGATCCAGAAGAAAACAAAAATAGTTATTTTTTCATTTTGTTCATAGTTCTTAACATTTTTTCTTTTATGGCTACTGGCCACTGTCTCTTAATGCAAGTAAGTTAATGAATTCACTCCCATGTCTAAGGATTTTGGCAAAGCTCTCTCTGAACAAGAAGTGAAAGACTCTTAATTTCTCTGTTTGGTAACCTATGACTATCTATCTGGGTCTTTCTAGAATCAGCCCAACTGTCAGGATTTATCTATAACTTGCTTCAACTATTGTCTTCTCCAAAGTCAGGTGATAAATAATATCTTTAAGATTTGTGTTTCATGTGGTTTAGAAAAAAACAACAAGATAGAAAGATTGTGAGTCGTTGCTTCAGTTTACACATTTTTAATTTGTGCTTCAGTTTAACATTTTAATTTGTTAATATTGCAAGTTAATGTTCAAGAGTTAGAAGTATTGATATGAATATTTATGTGATTTTGCTTCTTTGAAAAAGCTTGGCTTATGCAAAATGACAAGCTCCATCTGCAAGATCATAATTAACCTGTTACCAGTCAGTTACTTTCATCTTTCTGAATTTTTTTAAAGCCTACTTAGAAGCTGCCATCAGCCTCATTTTTGTCTGGGTAAGCCTCCTAGCCCTCCGTTTTCTGTCCTGCAAAATACGGAGATTGAACTTGTAGGTGGTCTCTGGATGGCTCCCTGAAGTAGAGCTCTGTGGTTCTACAACACTTTTCCATAGCTCTGCCCACATCAGCATCTCCTTGGTGGCTAGCTTAAAATCGGCACTTTCTTTGGATGAAATTAAATAAGCAGGAACCAGATGCCACCACCACCGCAATAATAAAGCCCTGTCTTGAAATTCCAGCTGAATCCACGTTACCTTAGCGTAAAAGCCTCTTGGTGCTGTTTTGCAAAAGTGATGTGATAGATAGTCACGCTGGAAACCTCGCTGATACCAGCACCTGTGTACTCCAGACCTTAGTGCCACTTTGGAAACATCCAGCTCCAGGCGGCAGTGAGGCTAAACTTCTATGGCTTGCGATAGCATTTGCTAGAGGAGCAAAAAACCAAAGTGCTTAAAATAAGGGCACTCTTTTGCATTGTACATATTCATGAGAACTCGCAGTCACTGTTTTGAATGTGTGCAGTGTTGGGCTGTCTGTGGTGGTGGTAGTACGGTTTTGCTCTTATTTAATATATGTCTACAAAATACAAATAAGAGACAGTTTTACAGTTGACTTGAAAAGTGAAAAATCAAGTAAAATTTTCCCATTGTTAGATTGTCGGGTAAGATAAGATAATTGCTGCAGATCAAGCTTCAAAGCATTCAGGCCATATTGGAGCAGGAGAACAGAGAGTTCCATAAGGGAATTGCCCCAGTCTAAAAGAAAGTAGTGGGACTTCCTGGTGGTCCAGTGGTTCAGCTTCCAATGCAGGTGTTCCAATGGGTTCACCTTCCAGTGGATTTGATCCCTGGTGGGGGAGTTAACATCCCACATGAACCACAGCCAAAAAACCAAACCAGAACAAAAGCAATATTGTAACTAATTCAAAAATGATTTTAAACTTATCCATATCAAAAAAAGTCTTTAAAAGACAAGTAGAACTAATGTGTTTGAGGATTTTAGAAAATGTGACAGAGATAGTAGTGTTGGGGGTAGGAGGAACAATAAAAATATGGAAACCAGGCAAATGGAAGAACGATGTAATCATTAACTTCAGGAGAAATGACGAAAATAATTTTGATATACTACCTGGCTGCACAATGAACAGTATTTACATTGAGTAATAGTGATTCACTCTCTGGGGACCTGGGGCTTCCCAGGTGGCACTAGTGATAAAGAACCCACCTGCTAGTGCAGGAGATGTAAGAGACGCAGGTTCCATCCCTGGGTTGGCAAGATCCCCTGGAGGAGGGCATGGCAAGCCACTCCAGTATTCTTGCCTGGAGAATCCCGTGGACAGAGGAGCCTGGCGGGCTCTAGTCCTTTGGGTCGCAAAGAGTCAGACACAACTGAAGCGTATGCATTCACATGCACACACACACGTGCACACACATGCAAGGGCTTGAGTGGAGACACAAAGATGGCAGAGTGAGTGTGAGTTAAGTCATCTACCTGGGCAGAATGTCAACAGAAAATGTCCAAAATTGATCACCCAAGAAATACTAGTATCAACATATTTAGAAATATGGAAGGAAGTATGAGCAGAAGTGTCAAGAAGAGTTGGCCCATCTGAGAACCACTGGTTTCAATGTGTAAACTTTGCAGTGATGGAAAGTGTTTTACTTATAGGAACTTAAATTATATCTGAGAATGAATGTCTCTCTTTTCCTTTGAGAAAGAGCAAAATCATTTCTAACTTTTAAAAAAGTCACCTAACCTTGGTTAGATCATATTTCCCTTATTTGTAAAATGAAGGAGATGATGATGTCAGGGTGGACAACGAGTTTCCTTCTCAGACCTGTTGCCTGATTATTTTATCCAATTCAAGTGTAAAAAGCTGACATTGGCAAAGCCTTTACTTCGTTGTTCAGGCAGAGTAAGCTTTGCAGGCTTTTAACGAGGATAACATTGTTCCTTAAATCGCTTTCTGTAGTTTAATATCAGTAATCTATTCATGTCTGAAAGCAGCTACTGTCAATGAGAAAGTTTTATATATCTTTATTTTTTATTTTGCTCTTAAGTTTGGCCTCAATATTATTAGCAAACTTGTGACATTGCTTTTGAAATATCAACCTCTTAAGAAAAGGGAATGTTATTCTTTTGCCTTAATCTTTTTATTTAGCAGTGATTTTACCCACTAGGCTAGCAAATGTAAGTTGTGGGTAAAGGTGACCAAGAAGTGCTGTCCAATAGAGAAATAATGCGAACCACATATGTAATTTAACTTTCTAGTAGCCACATTTTGAAAATCAGAAAAGAAAAACAGAAGAAATTAAATTTAATATATTTTATGTAACAATATGTCTAAACTATGTTTTCAATATCTAATCACCATAAGTCCAGTTCAAGTCAGTCACTCAGTCGTGTCCGACTCTTTGCGACCCCATGAATCGCAGCATGCCAGGCCTCCCTGTCCATCACCAACTCCCGGAGTTCACTCAGACTCACGTCCATCCAGTCAGTGATGCCATCCAGCCATCTCATCCTCTGTCATCCCCTTCTCCTCCTGCCCCCAATCCCTCACAGCATCAGAGTCTTTTCCAATGAGTCAACTCTTCGCATGAGGTGGCCGAAGTACTGGAGTTTCAGCTTTAGCATCATTCCTTCCCAAGAAATCACAGGGCTGATCTCCTTCAGAATGGACTGGTTGGATCTCCTGCAGTCAAGGGACTCTCAAGAGTCTTCTCCAACACCACAGTTCAAAAGCATCAATTCTTCAGTGCTCAGCCTTCTTCACAGTCCAACTCTCACACCCATACATGACCATAAGAAAAACCATAGCCTTGACTAGACGGACCTTTGTTGGCAAAGTAACGTCTCTGCTTTTGAATATGCTATCTAGGTTGGTCATAACTTTCCAAGGAGTAAGCATCTTTTAATTTCATGGCTGCAGTCACCATCTGCAGTGATTTTGGAGCCCAAAAAAATAAAGTCTGACACTGTTTCCACCATAAAGTATCCCATTATTAATATCAAATATTAATAACTTCTAATGATATTTTTAATGCCAGTTCTTCAAATTCCAGTGTGTATTCTACACTTAAGCACATTTCAATTTGGATGCTACATCTTCACCAGACATAATTGATCTGTATTTAGATTTTTATAAAACTTAACACTTGAAAAAATAGATTGTCCTACACAAGTTATCTCAGACATACTTAGTTTTCCAGGAATTGAGCTGAGTAATGGTTTTAAATTAAAATTTAAACTAATGAACATTAGAAATTCAACCATACTAGGTACATTACAAGTGCTCAATGGCAGCATGTGGCTAGTGGCTCCCATGTTGGACAACGAGCCTTATAGAATGATTGGTATGTGTTCAAATGATTTCAGCGGATACTCAGTATCCAAAGAATATTCTTTTTCCCTAAGGGTAGAGATAGGAAAGAAGGGTGCTTGATTCTCCCTTCAGATATGTGGTTTGAGTGGTAGTCTTCAGTAGCTATACGTTGACTACAACTATAAGAGGGCAAGTAGGCATGAAAGAGCTGCTTCTGCTAAATGACTTTTTTAATAAACAGTAAGTGGGGAGGAGTTCAGGTTTTTGCTTTGGATTGTTTTTCTATCTGTAAACCTACTGAAGAGGGGTATTTATGAAGCAGTATATGTCACTAAAGTACAAGCCAGTAGAGACAGTATTTAGGATATCAGAGAACTATAAAGAAAAGAAGAAGAGAAATAATTTGGGGACAGTCTTAGTTTGTGTTTCCCCAGAAGCAGACCTAACACAAGTATTCAAGTACAAGCCATTTATTTGAGAGGTGATTCCAGGAAATACCAGTTGGGGAATGGAGAAATGCGAGAGGGAGGGAAAGAAGCCAGTATAGTATGCTATTAAGCAAGTTACCACCCTGAGTCACTGCAATCTGATCGCACTGAGGAGCTCTGGGAAATGGCTTGGAAATATGCCACAGACTTCTACCAGCATAGGAAGGAGGGAGCTGAGGTATTTATGCACCGGCATCCTCCGTGACTAGTTCAAGACTGCCCTCCAGAGATAGTACTTCTCCTTACCCACACAGTCCAAGTGACTCTAATGGTCAAGGAAAGCCATTTATGCAAAGAAATGCTGAATCTGGCAGTTGAAAATCAGGACAGTGTATACTAAAATGATACGGGCTGGGGATACAGGTGGGTAATGGATAACATCTGCTGTAGACATTCTGACTTATAATGTAGAATGTATTTCAGATCTGTGGAGCTGTCTCAAAATTCATACTGAATTTCCCAACTCTTTCCCCTTCCTAGACCTGAGATCATGTTAAATGTACCCAGTTCCCCCTGTCCTGAGATCTGCTGATAGAGCCATGAAGACCAAGGAGCCTTATAAACTTGATTGACTTTCCTGTTAGTCTAGAATCATTTCATACCAGTGTCTGTCATAGCAAGTTGCTCGAATTTATGGGTCCAGCCAAAGGATATGCAGGGTTTTCCATTTTGGAGCTTGGGCTATGAGAAGCTGTTTACTATCCACCAAGGTATATCATCAAGTTCTGTCATTTTTTATGTTTTCTCAATATATTAATAATTGGTCTTTTAACTGGCATTAATATTATTTGTTGAATTCATAGTCCATGTCATCTTACCATAGGGAAAGCTCTGTGGGGACTCCCAGCTTCTAGAAACCAAAACTAATAAACTTTAATTGCCCTTACACAAGGGATTTTCCAATATGAACTTTTAATAAAGGAAACTTTCATTTCTAATTTTCAGAAACTACTGAAAACAACTTTGGAGGATACTAAAAAGGAACTAGAGATGAATTGAGTAAAGTAGTGAGGGATTTAATAATTATGCAATGAATTGAGAATTCCAGGTCATTTCTACCAAACATGAAAAATTATGAAAAGATATGATTCATGTATATTTCTCTATTCTGTGTTACAGTTCAGAAAATAAATATCTAGAAGTTCAATAGATCCACGATAATATGATACTTTTTCAACTGTAAGTTCTGGCCGTGCATTTTTAAAAATAGTCTCAGTTCAGTTCAGTTCAGTCGCTCAGTCATGTCCAACTCTTTGCGACCCCATCAGTCACAGCACGCCAGGCCTCCCTGTCCATCACCAACTCCTGGAGTTCACTCAGACTCACGGCCATTGAGTCAGTGATGCCATCCAGCCATCTCATCCTCTGTCGTCCCCTTCTCCTCCTGCCCCCAATCCCTCCCATCATCAGAGTCTTTTCCAATGAGTCAACTCTTCACATCAGGTGGCCAAAGTACTGGAGTTTCAGCTTTAGCATCAGTCCTTTCAAAGAACACCCAGGGCTGATCTCCTTCAGAATGGACTGATTGGATCTCCTTGCAGTCCAAGGGACCCTCAAGAGTCTTCTCCAACACCACAGTTCAAAAGCATCAATTCTTCGGCGCTCAGCCTTCTTCACAGTCCAACTCTCACATCCATACATGACCACAGGAAAAACCATAGCCTTGACTACGGACCTTTGTTGGCAAAGTAATGTCTATGCTTTTTAATATGCTATCTGCTGCTGCTAAGTCACTTCAGCCGTGTCCGACTCTGTGCGACCCCATAGACGGCAGCCCAGCAGGCTCCCCCGTCCCTGGGATTCTCCAGGCAAGAACACTGGAGTGGGTTGCCACTTCTTTCTCCAATGCATGAAAGTGAAAAGTGAAAGTGAAGTCGTCAGTCATGTCTGACTCTTAGCGACCTCATGGACTGCAGCCTACCAGGCTCCTCTGTCCATGGAATTTTCCAGGCAAGAGTACATATCTAGTGAGGTATAATTGATGTGACTTTTCCCAGTAGTTCACACCAGAACAAAACACAAATCCATGTTTGTGTTGATTATATGACAGTTTCAAGCTAAAAATTATCCAATTTTTATTTTTCACTACTTTAAGAGAGCAACATGAGTTGGGCCATTAATTGCTAATTGTGAACCCAGGTATGTTCATTTTTTCCTTCAAAGATTAATTTTTTTATTTAAATGCTGTAGTTTCCTTTCATTGACCAATGTGAGGTGGAAAGTTCATCCTTTCATGTTGCATAAATGGGACTTTGCTCAGCATGGGCCTCATGGCCCTCAGCTGTGTCGAGGGGTCCCTGTAGCATTCAGGTGCTCCAGGTTGTCCAAAAGCTCATCCTTTGTTTCTGGACCTCGAACCAAGGTTGGCGCTAATGCCTACTTAGCACCTCTGGTCTGAGTGCAACTATCTGAAATGTTTAAAATAATTATTTGATAGATGGTATTCATGATAATAATAGCTATTAATATTTATTAAACACTATACTCTGGGTTCTTTATATGCATTATCTCATTTAATTCTCACTCAACCATTTGGATTCGGTACATTTACTACTAGAGTCTTGGAGAAAACCTGAAGCTTGAAGATTTAGTAAATCTTCAAGCTAGGAGTTACAGTAAATGATTCTGCCAGTTAATTTCATTGATTAGATTGCTAGGAAGAGATAATGCTAGGGAGTTTTCTCCTCTTGTAATCTCCTCTCCTGCAATTCCATTATTCTGCTCCTTAATGAGACTTATATGTATATTGGTTTTTGTCCAAACTAAAATTAGAACTTAAAGCATTTTATATGTAAACAGCAGGTTCTCTCAGCATTATTACTGGTTCCAATAAAAATTGAATTATTGTATAAGTCAATTTGGTATTCTACAATTTATTTTATGTCAGCGTGGACTCTGGTATTTTTAACTGTTGAAAATTCTCACAAAAACTAGAAGTAAGTTATTTTTGAGTCTGATGTGCTGACTGTCCTACGAAAATACTTACACGTGGGCTATAAATAAAATACCTTATTTTATATTCATCACTCCCCCAACAATTATTACAAATTCACAGAAAATTCTGCACACTTTTAAATTAGGGGAAAATATGAATATTTTAAAAATGAGAGTCATTGATCATCTCAGCTGTAGCTGAGGAACTAACATCAGTGAGTTCATTACTAGAGCTTTTCCAGAGAAAATGAAGTTGGCTGTCGTTAGCATCTCCTTTAAAGATTTCTTTTTTACTTCATAAAATTAGTTGTTATGGAGTCCCTCTAAGTGTAATGACAAATCTCCACTTAGGGTATCTGGTGCATAATTAAAGTGCAGTTTAGAATTAAATGAAAAAAAAAAAAGCAGACTCACAAAGAGAACAAATTAGTGATTACCCATGGGGAGAGGCAAGGAAGGAGGGGCAAGTACGGGGATGGGGGAGTTGGTGCGGAGAGTGTTACTATGTGATTATATGAAATCATGTGTGTGAAACTTCCAAAAATTATTAAGGTGTATAAAATTAAAGAATCATTCAAAAAAGAAAGATTACCTAGTCCATATGACTGGCCTATGTTAATTCATAAATTATGATTTTGGCTTCATTTAAAAAAATAAAGTGCATTTTAGTAACTCCCAGCATTTGACATATTTCAAGTTGTTAGCAAAGCATTAGGAACCACAAATGACCAGTTTCTACTCAACTACTTGGATGAACCTTTACTATTTTTAACTGAGAGGGCTTCTGGAGAAATCATATCAGCTAGTTTGCACTATAGGTTGTCACTCTGGTTCCTGAATAATCAATTTCTATACTCCTAAAGTTGTCCTACTGTGAATTTGTTTTTATCCCCTGAAAACTAATTTTTATTGTCCAGATTAAGACTGTGGTCCAGACAACATCTTTCCCATTCGCAGCAAGTGTAGAAATACACAGGTTTCAGGAAGGATACATGGGTTTGAGGATATATTTGGCAGTCGTAAGACAATCAGTTCAGTTCAGTCGTTCAGTCGTGTCCGACTCTTTGCAACCCATGGACTGCAGCATGCCAGGCTTCCCTGTCCATCACCACCTCCCTGAACTTGCTCAAACTCATGTCCATCGAGTTGGTAATGCCATCCAACCATCTCATCCTCTGTCATCCCCTTCTCCTCCCACCTTCAATCTTTCCCAGCATCAGGGTCTTTTCCAATGAGAAAGGCAATAATGACACTGATAAAACCTGCCGTCTGTATTGTGGTTTTATATGGCAGCCCCTGTGCTAACAGTCTTCACTACAAATTACCTCCTTTAATAATCAGACAGGATATTTCCCTGTGTATTGTTTCTCAGTGATCCTACAGTAAGATTGCTAATAGAGAATGAGGGTGGAAAAGAGCATATAGGAGGCATGAGGAGAGATATTAAAGATATGAGAGGAGGGCATGGCAACCCACTCCAGTATTCTTGCCTGAAGAATCCCTAGGGCAGAGGAGCCTGGCTGGCTACAGTCCACAGGATCTCAAAGAGTCGGACACGACTGAAGCATATAAAGATCTGAGCTCATAAAGATATGAGCATATAAACATGAAGACATGAGGTCATCACTTAGACAAAGGGAAAGCAGATCCAGAATAGAGTAGAATGGATGGTCTGCATTATGCTGAGTGAAAAAACTAAGCCAAAAGCCAATCTCAAAATGGTTACATATTGCATGATTCCATTTATATAACATTCTAGAAATGACAAAATTACAGAGATGGAGAACAGATAAGTGGACATCAGGGGTTTGGGAAGGGGAAGGCGAAGGGGAGGGGTTCATTTGAAAAAAGGGATCGTAAATTTAAAGTGAAAACAGATGACTGGTGAGGTTTTTCTCTTAGCTGTGTTCCCATGATGAAGTGGGGACATAGAAAAAAGCAAATTTTGTAGGGCACTTTCTTTGGAGAAATGGAAGAGCAAGGGGGTTAAGAGTATTTTTAGAGGAGTTTTTATAATTATAGGCCATGTGATCTAGGTAGTGAGAACAGAAGGGAAGCCAGGAGGAAGTTGATGGGTAGTAAGAAAGTGGCATCTTTGAAATCAGCTTTAATCTCAAAGAGAGATAAATGGCTATAACCCAGTACAAAATAAAAAGTTAAAAAGAGAGGAGACCATGTTCCTTGACCATAATGCAACAATAACAATAATAATGATTACAAATGGGTAACTTTAAAGGTCACATATGTTTGGAAACTAAATGCATAGTACTAAATAACCTTTTCCATTGGCATGAAATCTGCTTCTTCAGATTTCAAAGTCATACAAATAAACTTTATTGTATAGTTTTCTTCATAAAAGGCTAGTGTTTATTAGGCTTATCCTTCGATATTTTATGAATTTCTGTTGTTATATGTCTAGATCACATTTTCCATTACATATTCTGGTTAGGTATTACTGGTGTATAGGAACCTCCTAATTTTTGTATGTGGATCTCAAATCTTGTCTTTTACTGAACATTCTTCTAATTTTAAAAGCTAAATTATCTTGACATTTTAGGTGCTCTTGTGATTCCCCCAAATAATGACAATTTGTACTCTTCCTTGTGCCAAAGAATTGATGCTTTTGAACCGTGGTGTTGGAGAAGACTCTTGAGAGTCCCTTGGACTGCAAGGAGATCCAACCAGTCCATTCTAAAGATCAGCCCTGGGTGTTTTTTGGAAAGAGTGACGCTAAAGCTGAAACTCCAGTACTTTGGCCACCTCATGCAAAGAATTGAATCATTGGAAAAGACCCTGATGCTGGGAGGGATTGGGGGCAGGAGGAAAAGGGGACAACAGAGGATGAGATGGCTGGATGGCATCACCCACTTGATAGATGTGAGTTTGAGTGAACTCCGGGAGTTGGTGATGGACAGGGAGGCCTAGCGTGCTGCAATTCATGGGGTCGCAAAGAGTCAGACACAACTGAGTGACTGAACTGAGCTGAACTGTACTCTTCCTTTCCTAAACTTACCACTCTAATTCCTGTTTCCTTGTGCCAAACATCTACTTTAAACATTGGCTTGTGCATGTGTGTGTATTAAGTTGCTTCAGTTGAGTCTGACTCTTTGTGCCCTTATGGACTGTAGCCTGCCAGGCTCCTCTGTCCATGGGATTCTCCAGGCCAGAATACTGGAGTGGCTTGTCATGCCCTCCTCCAGGGGATCTTCCCAACCTAGGAATGGAAACCATGTCTCAAGTCTCCTGCACTGGCAGGCGGTTCTTTACCACCAGCGCCACCTGGGAAGCCCTAAACATTGGCTCAGCCTTGTCTTATTCATGATTTGAATTGAAAACTTCTAATGTTGTTTCTTCCACTTAATGCACTATTTCAAGGAAATGCTTTGTATCACATTAAGTAAATTTCCTTGTATTTCTCTTAATAAGAATGAGAAATGGGTGCCATTCTCGACATATGGCTTCCTTCTGTAAGAAGGTGGCTGCTTGACATCTCTCCATGTGAAGTCAGAGAAAATGGGAGATAAGATCTGGAATGCACATACTCAGCCATTTATGGATATGACCTTGGAGCAGCCAACACCATCTCTACTCAACATCTCAAAGGCCAAATATTCATCACGTGGCCACATCCACTAGCTAGCCTCAAGGAAGGCTGCTGATGATTAATGCTTTTCACTCAACAGCCTGTGCCCATCTGAGACTCTTAACACCGTTAGAAGTGCAAGACAGCAGATGCTGGAGGACAGATAGCTACACCACATAACCATGTGCTGCTTTTCTTTGATTTGTTAATGTACTGAAACGCATTAACACATTCTCCAGTATTACATCACCCTCACCTTCCTAGGATAAACCTCTTGGAGCATGAATATTTTTTTACTATATGATTGGAATCCATTTGTGAATGCTTTTTTCTTTGCATCTGTATTTGTTAAAAATAATATTTAAATTAATGCAAAGTGGTCCAGTGGTTAAGAGTCTGCCTTTACAATGCAAGTGACGCAGGTTTAATCCCTGGTCTGAAAACTAAGGTGCCACATGCTGCGAAGCAGCTAAGCGGCAACCAGAGAATCCATGCAACAAAAGATCCTACCTGACACAATGAACACTGCCCCCTAAGACCCAATGCAGCCAAACAGATAACAAATGTCAGTGCAGAAGGTAGTAATGCTTCACATTTCTGTGGTTCACTGCAGTTTTTGTAAGTCCTTTCACATATATTATCTCAGTTGAGAATACATGATAATCGGAGCTGACTCTTTTAAAAATAATAATGAAGTAGAATGACCTAAATCAAACCCCTTATGATTATACAGTGGAAGTGAGAAATAGATTTAAGGGACTAGATCTGATAGACAGAGTGCCTGATGAACTATGGATGGAGGTTCATGACATTGTACAGGAGACAGGGATCAAGACCATCCCCATGGAAAAGAAATGCAAAAAAGCAAAATGGCTGTCTGAGGAGGCTTTACAAATAGCTGTGAAAAGAAGAGAAGCAAAAAGCAAAGGAGAAAAGGAAGATATAAGCATCAGAATGCAGGGTTCCAAAGAATAGCAAGGAGAGATATGAAAGCCTTCCTCAGTGATCAATGCAAAGAAATAGAGGAAAACAACAGAATGGGAAAGACTAGAGATCTCTTCAAGAAAATTAGAGATACCACCAGAACATTTCATGCAAAGATGGGCTCGATAAAGGACAGAAATGGTATGGACCTAACAGAAGCAGAAGACATTAAGAAGAGGTGGCAAGAATACACAGAAGAACTGTACAAAAAAGATCTTCATGACCAAGATAATCATGATGGTGTGATCACTGACCAAGAGCCAGACATCCTGGAATGTGAAGTCAAGTGGGCCTTAAAAAGCATCACTATGAACAAAGCTAGTGGAGTTGATGGAATTCCAGTTGAGCTATTTCAAATCCTGGAAGATGATGCTGTGAAAGTGCTGCATTCAATATGCCAGCAAATTTGGAAAACTCAGCAGTGGCCACAGGACTGGAAAAGGTCAGTTTTCATTCCAGTCCCAAAGAAAGGCAATGCCAAAGAATGCTCAAACTACCGCATAATTGCACTCATCTCACACACTGCTGCTAAGTCAGTTCAGTCGTATCCGACTCTGTGCGACCCCATAGACGGCAGCCCACCAGGCTCCGCCGTCCCTGGGATTCTCCAGGCAAGAACACTGGAGTGGGTTGCCATTTCCTTCTCCAATGCAGGAAAGTGAAAAGTGAAAGTGAAGTTGCTCAGTCGTGTCCACCCCTCAGCGACCCCATGGACTGCAGCCTTCCAGGCTCCTCTGTCCATGGGATTTGCCAGGCACGAGTACTGGAGTGGGATGCCATTGCCCTCTCCTAGTAATGCTCAAAATTCTCCAAGCCAGGCTTCAGCAATATGTGAACCGTGAACTTCCTGATGTTCAAGCTGGTTTTAGAAAAGGCAGAGGAACCAGAGATCAAATTGCCTACATCCGCTGGATCATGGAAAAAGCAAGAGAGTTCCAGAAAAACATCTATTTCTGCTTTATTGACTATGCCAAAGCCTTTAACTGTGTGGATCACAGTGGAAAATTCTGAAAGAGATGGGAATACCAGACCACCTGATCTGCCTCTTGAGAAATTTGTATGCAGGTCAGGAAGCAACAGTTAGAACTGGACATGGAACAACAGACTGGTTCCAAATAGGAAAAGGAGTACGCCAAGGCTGTATATTGTCACCCTGCTTATTTAACTTATATGCAGAGTACATCATGAGAAATGCTGGGCTGGAGGAAGCACAAGCTGGAATCAAGATTTCCGGGAGAAATATCAATCACCTCAGATATGCAGATGACACCACCCTTATGGCAGAAAGTGAAGAGGAACTCAAAAGCCTCTTGATGAAAGTAAAAGAGGAGAGTGAAAAAGTTGGCTTAAAGCTCATCATTCAGAAAACGAAGATCATGGCATCTGGTCCCATCACTTCATGAGAAATAGATGGGGAAACAGTGGAAACTGTCAGACTTTATTTTTTTGGGCTCCAAAATCACTGCAGATGGTGACTGCAGCCATGAAATTAAAAGACGCTTACTCCTTGGAAGGAAAGTTACGACCAACCTAGATAGCATATTCAAAAGCAGAGATATTACTTTGCCAACAAAGGTTCATCTAGTCAAGGCTATGGTTTTTCCAGTGGTCATGTATGGATGTGAGAGTTGGACTGTGAAGAAAGCTGAGCACCGAGGAATTGATGCTTTTGAACTGTGGTGTTGGAGAAGACTCTTAAGAGTCACTTGGACTGCAAGAAGATCCAACCAGACCATCCTAAAGGAGATCAGTCCTGGGTGTTCTTTGGAAGGACTGATGCTGAAGCTGAAACTCCAATACTTTGGCCACCTGATGTGAAGAGTTGACTCATTGGAAAAGACTCTGATGCTGGGAGGGATTGGGGGCAGGAGGAGAAGAGGACAACAGAGGATGAGATGGCTGGATGGCATCACCGACTCCATGGATGTGAGTTTTAGTAAACTCTGGGAGTTGGTGATAGACAGGGAGGCCTGGTGTGCTGCGATTCATGGGGTCGCAAAGAGTCAGACACGACTGAGCGACTGAACTGAACTGAAGTGTTAGAAAATATCTATAAATGGAAACCTCAGGTTTCTTTTAGTATTGACTAAATTCTAAAGGACAATCCATGAAACTAAAATGAGAATTAGAGGAGAGAGGATACAGAGAATTGAAAAAGGATTTTTGCTTGCATGACTTAGGAGGGATTTTATCACTCTCCAAGATGTACGAGGAGGAATGGGACTGCCAGCTCTGTAAACTGTCTAGCCCTCTGCTGGTTTTCTAAGCATTCTGTTGAGAGAGTTTAAACAACCTGGTTTTGAATCCATAAGTAAAGAATTTCCCTGGCATTCAACATTCTTTGACTTTTTGAACTTTGGATTCCTTACTCATCTGCATGTACCAAATTGTGCTAAGTTGCTTCGGTTGTGTCCAACTCTGTGCGACCCTATGGACTGCAGCCTGCCAGGCTCCTCTGTCCATCGGATTCTCCAGGCAAAAATACTGGAATGCGTCGCTATTTCCTTCTCCAAATTAGATGATGACAGTTGAGCCCACGCCCAGGAAAAGGAAGCACTAAAACCCTGGGCCGCTTCTGCTGTTTGTCTGGCAGCTGGGTCATCTGTGTCCTGGTCACGGGACAGGGCTGAAGAGCTTCTCCAGGATACACGATAATTACACAGCAGTGATCGCTCAAAAGTAGAGTGCCTTTGGGAGGGAAATAGATGGTAGGCTGACATCATTTGCAAAAAGAGGAGTTCTATATGACAATGACTGGGCATCAGAGTATACATTTGTTGTTGTTATTTAGTCGCTGCAGTTGTGTCTGACTCTTTGAGACCCCACGGACTGTACCCTTCCAGGCTCCTCTCTCCATGGGATTCTCCTGGCAAGAATAGTGGAGTGGATTGCCATGCCCTCCTCCAGGGGATGAACTCCCATCTCCTGCTTGGCAGTTGGATTCTTTACCACTGAGCCACCTGGAAAGCCCCAGAGTAAACATAAAATTGCCCCAGTAGCAGGGTCTCTTTGTAGATTTTACCCATATAAAATATGCTTTGTTAACTTCTCTCTCCTGAGACTCAGAGCCTCCTGGGTGTCATAGATTTGATACTTAGGGCAGCACTTACCTCTGAGGAGAACTCAGCTGGGCTTTCAGCACGGTCTCCCCCATCACCCCTGCTTCTCCCTTTCTCCCCGCACCCACCCCCTCCACACACACACACATACATACATACCCTCAGAAGCAATTACACTCCAAGCTACCTGGAGAGAATCTTCCAGCTTCTCTGAAACACTGGCTGCATCTTCCAAAATGAAGCAAAGATCTGGGAATTTTCTGGAAACCCATATTGGTGCACACATCTCATTTGAACAGATTAGGTCCTATAGCAGATTTTGTGCATCGATCAGACTGCTCAAATAATTCAAAAGTCTGCTTTGTACCATTTTTAGACACCCTAAATGCCAAAATTCTTAAAGACTATTTCTGTTGGTATAAATGGATACCTTCAATGTCTCTTTTTCACTTCAGTTCAGTTCAGTCACTCAGTCGTGTCCGACTCTTTGCGACCCCATGAATCACAGCATGCCAGGCCTCCCTGTCCATCACCAACTCCCAGAGTTCATCCAGACTCATGTCCATCGAGTCAGTGATGCCATCCAGCCATCTCATCCTCTGTCGTCCCCTTCTCCTCCTGCTCCCAGTCCCTCCCAGCATCAGAATCTTTTCCAATGAATCAACGCTTCGCATGAGGTGGCCGAAGTACTGGAGTTTCGGCTTTAGCATCATTCCTTCCAAAGAAATCCCAGGGCTGATCTCCTTCAGAATGGACTGGTTGGCTCTCCTTGCAGTCCAAGGGACTCTCAAGAGTCTTCTCCAACACCACAGTTCATAAGCATCAATTCTTCGGCACTCAGCCTCCTTCACAGTCCAACTCTCACATCCATACATGACCACAGGAAAAACCATAGCCTTGACTAGACGAACCTTTGTTGGCAAAGTAATGTCTCTGCTTTTCAGTGTCTCTTTTTACCATGCACAATAAGTAGCCTAAAGTACAGGGAGAAATATCTCAGAATCCCATCTATTTTCTATCAACCTTAGCCCTAGAAATTCATTATGAACATTGAAAATGAATAAGGTTGAGGTCCACATGAAAAGAACTGCGCTGTTTCCATTTTCAGTCTTTTCGAGCAGATATCATATATCATGAAAGTGCAGCAGTGGGATAAACAACACAGGTAGTGCAACTGAGCACTTAAGTTTAAAATAAGTGCTTTAAAATAGCAAATTATACCTTACAGGAAAAAAAGATGTTTCCTTGTGTCCTGAAAGTGGGTGATGGGTAATTTAAAACTTTTCAGATATCCAAAATTTGGTTACCTATTTTTAACATGCTGAACTGAAGTTTGGAAAAAACCTGTCCAGTTTCAAAGCCCAATCCTTCACTATCAGGCTCTGTGATCTCTCTTTTTTATAAATGATCTCTTAATATAAATAGATAATAGGAATATTGTAAGGAGGGAAATTACTAAGAGACTACCAAATAGTAAATATGTTAAAAGCGCCACAGCTAAAAGAGCCAAAAGATAGATCCACCTTACAAAAAAAAAAAAAAAATCCAAAAATAGACCCCAGTATGTCTGAGAATTTAGGAAAAAAACAAATTACATCCTGTCTGTCTCCTCTCTGCCCATCACGTTAAATGCGGTGGTGTTATTGAGCCACACTCAGATTGCTCAAGATTTAAATGTAAAAAGTAGAACTACATTTAAAGTATAGCTGAAAGAAATTTTAGATGAATATTTCTATCATCTTTGGTGAAGAAGAGCTTCCTTCACAGAGAATCAAAAGTAGAAGTCATAAAGGAATATATTGATGAAATTTGACTACTAAAAAGAGTGAAATTGGTCTAAATATGACCATGCGTGAGTGCTAAGTTGCTTCAGTCATGTCCGATTCTGTGCGACCCCATGGACTGTAGCCTGCCAGGCTCCTCTGTCCATGGGATTCTCCAAAGTCTGAGCATACAAAGTCTTACATAAATAACCCCGAGACCTCATCTCCAAAAAGAAGAACAGTCTCATTCTGGAACCTTGAATAGACACACTTGAAAAATATATAAAGTAAAAAAAAAAAAAAATCAAGTGAAAACTTATGATCTATCACTGAGTAAATATCTACAGTGTGGCTCCAGTACTGGGGTGAACTTCACCAGGCCAGATTAGTCCAGTACGCAGAGAAGATCATATTTCTATAGAGCCAAAACCTGCCAGAAGCTCTGATTCCTCACAGAACCTCAGACCACATACAGCCATTAGCCAAAGTAAACATGACGAGAGAACGAGCATCAGGATTGTCAGTAAATTCTGCAAAGTTGAAATCTAAGCCATCGGTTTCAGTAATTCCCAGAAAGAACGGCCAAATCTAAACACTGTGTAATTCTGTGATTTTTACAGTTGAGCCAGTGCAAAGGTTTCAGGAATTTAAAAAATCATATAACTGATGTCTCATACATAGACACCTTTGTATCTAGCTAGCTTTTAAAAATATTCATTTGGCCTAAGTGAAATACCATCAAGGAATTTAGGATGGAAAAACCGCCTAGAGATCAAGGTCAAGAGAAAGCCCTAAATAGCTTCTAAGAAACTTGCAACACCCTGAACAAATATAATCTGGTAATTCTGTCTCACTGACTGACCTCAGTGCATGGATAAGGCCAGCTTTAAGCAGCTGAAGGGGTGTTTAATTCTCTCCAGAACCTACATCCTAATTGCAAGTTTGCAGTTTAATTTGTAGTGACCTCAAGTAATAGGGCATTTCCGTGTGGAAACGGGGCCCATGAAGAACATTGTAGGATGGATTGGAGTTGAGGTACTCCCTGAAAACTAACCTAGGGATTGTTATTCTCATCTGAGCGTCAGCCACTAGTGACATGTTGAGTTGGCTCATTTGGAGCTGATATCATTATCTTTACCAAAGACCCCTTACAGAAGCCTCTGAACTCCTCACCAAGAGGCTGTGCCTCAGAGTGTCATGAGGAGAAGGGAAAAAGACCCAGATATCTCAGACTGAAGAAGGGTACCACTTTTGCTTCAAACTGTCCAATAAACCGGGGCTCCACAGTAAGAGTATTTGAGAGTGGAGATGAAACCACCCTGGAATGATCTGTACAGTTTCTCTCCTGTCTTTGCTTGGCATGAGGATACACAAACTGTTTACATTGAATTAGGTAAAATAAGCAGAAGATAATCCTGAGACTGTTATTTTATGTTGGCAGGTCATATTAGAGCTTGTTAAGAAAACTTGTTTAGCAGAAACAGATTCACAGATATAGAAAACACACTTGTGGTTATCAAAGGGGAGACAGAAGTGGGCAGGGACAAATTAGGGGTATGGTATTAACTAATTATTATGTATAAAGCAGATAAACAGCAAAGACATATAGTGTAACACAGGGAATTATAGCCGTTATCTTAATAACTCACAATGGAATGTAAGCTACAAAAATTCTGACTCATGATGCTATGTACCTAAAATTAACAATATTATAAATCAACTATACTTTAATAAAAAGAAAAATCTGCTTTGTGATTGCTTTGGATATTGTAGGAGAAGCCTGTCTTGGAAATGATTAATAGAAGTCTATGACTGAGTGCTCCTAGTGTCTGTGAAGGGGAAGGAGAGAACTCACAGACAGATGGTGTAAAACTGGGTATTTTATCCTTTGCCATGGGGCACAAAGTACCTTTTCCCCTCTGTGGAGTGACTGTGAAATGCAACGTAGAACTGTAAACTGGGCTGGTTGGGAGGGTCCATCTTTCCTAGACCAGGGCCAACACCACGTTGGGGAGCTATAAAGGAGCAGGATCATGACCTTGCTGGTACCAAAAACAGCATTTGTTTTAGGTTCTTTTCTCATCTGTAAGACAGCAGCATCCCACAGTAGCTGAAGAAAGGAAAATTCACCTCCATTTCTGGCTGGGAATAGACCTGGCTATCTGGTCCGGCACAGACTCATTGAAAGAAGTACCATTATTTGATGCGTGTTATTCTGTTCAGACACTTTCCGGTGATCTTCTCTTTCATCCCCTTACACTTGTCCTCTCACAACAGGTGTCGAGGACATCGTGGCAATCATGATCCCTGAGCCCAAGGGGAAGGAGATAGTAAGCCTGCTGGAGAGAAACATCACTGTGACCATGTACATCACCATCGGGACCCGGAACTTGCAGAAATACGTGAGCCGCACCTCGGTCGTGTTTGTGTCCATCTCCTTCATCGTGCTCATGATCATTTCCCTTGCCTGGCTGGTCTTCTACTATATCCAGAGGTTTCGATATGCAAATGCCAGGGACAGGAACCAGGTGAGTAGCAGAAAGTTATACAAGAAAAAAAAAAAAAAACTTAAAAATTATTACCAAAGTAAGACATGATTGTGTAAACTTTGGAGATCACAGAAAATGCCATGACCAAAACCAAACTTACCCTACAATGCCCCTACTCAAGATCAACACTGTTAACATTTGCTGCAGAGGTTTTCAGGTCTTTTCCAGGTATACGTATTTTAATGTCTTGCTAACATTGTTCTGTAACACGGAGATACTTTGTCCCACATTCCTATTGCTCATTTGTAGGCCAGGTTACTATTTAGACAGTGGCTCAGTTGATGAAGAATCAGCCTATGATGCAGAAGACCCGGGTTCAGTCCCTCAGTCGGGAAGACCCCTGGAGAAGGAAATGGCAACCCACTCCAGTATTCTTGCCTGGGAAATCCCATGGACAGAGGAGCCCAGCTCGCTGTAGTCTGTGGGGTTGCAAGAATCAGACATGATTTAGCGACTAAACCACCAGACACAAATAAAGGGGAGAAGAGGACAAGAGCTAAGATTATGCTAATTGTATCAGTATAATGTGGTAAGAGCCAGAATTTCCTCCTTGAGAACAGAAAGAAACAAAAATAAATAAGTAAAAGATACTTTTAAAGCAATAAATTTTGGAACAGGTAAAGCATACTCTTAGGATAAAATGCAAAAGGTATAACCCAGGTCCCCCACATCACAGGCAGATAGATTCTTTGACATTTGAGCTACCTGGGAAGCCCAACATGGTATACAATGAAAAGTAGTTATATTCCCATGGCTGCCCCTCAGTTATGCAGTTTTTCTCTCTGGAATATCTTCTCACCCAAGGAATTTTTTTATGTGCTTACAAACACCTGTGTGTGTGTGTGTTTAAGCCAATAAGAGCACATATAAATCTGTACCAATATTTGTCACGTCATCCTAGAGATTAATTCCTATCAACACTCAATCCAAGCTGTCTTCTCATTTCTAATGACTGTATAGGCAGACTTTGGAGATCCAGTGGGTTTGATCCCTGACTGCTGCAATGAAGCAAATATCTCAGTAAAGCAAGTCGACAGGAATTTTTTGGTTTCCCAATGCACATAAAATTATGTTTATACTGTAGTCATAACATTATATCCAAAAAAGTGTACATACCTTGATTTAAAATACTACCTAAAATGCTAACCGTTATCTGAATCTTCAGCATCATAATCTTTTTGCAATAATAACATCAAAGATCACTGACCACATATCACCATGACAAAATAGTAATAATAAACATTTGCAGTATTGTGAGAATTTCCAAAATATGACACAGAGATACGAAGAGCAAATGCTGTCAGAAAAATGGCACCGATGGACTTGCTCAATGCAGGATTGCCACAAGCCCTCAATTTATAAAATATACAACATCTGTGAAGCACAGTAAAATGACGTATGCCTGTATAATGTTTTATTTTCTGCATATACTACATTTATTTGTTGCTGCTGCTGCTAAGTCGCTTCAGTCGTGGCCAACTCTGTGCGACCCCATGGACAGCAGCCCACCAGGCTCCCCCGTCCCTGGGATTCTCCAGGCAAGAACACTGGAGTGGGTTGCCATTTCCTTCTCCAATGCATGAAAGTGAAAAGTGAAAGTGAAGTCGCTCAGTCGTGCCTGAGTCTTAGCGACCCGATGGACTACAGCCCACCAAGCTCCCCCGTCCATGGGATTCTCCAGGCAAACACACTGGAGTGGGTTGCCATTTCCTTCTCCAATTACATTTACTTAGCCAGCTCCTATCAATGAATGTGTTTTCCCTTACCAAAAAGCAAAACCGAGCACACACACACACAAATGTACATGTGACACAGTGCATTTGTGAGTGTATCTGTATGGTAAATTCTGAAAGTTTTATAGCTAGGGCAATGGTATGTGTATTTTACATTATAATGTGCTGTGCTTAGTCGCTCAGTCATGTCCAACTCTTTGTAACTCCATGGACTGTAGCCCATAGGGCTCCTCTGTCCATGGGATTCTCCAGGCAAGAATACTGGGCTGGGTTGCCATTCCCTTCTCCAGGGGATCTTCCCAACCCAGGGATCAAATTCAGGTCTCCCACATTGTAGGAGGATTCTTTACCATCTGAGCCACCAGGAAAGCCTTTAAACTATAATGGATACTGCCAAATTGTCTGCCGGAAAGATTGAACCAATTTATACATGAACCAGCAATATAGTAATACTGATACTAATATAAACAACATTCGTGCAGTAGGATATTAATACTGCTTATACTAACATCTGGGGCTTCCCTGGTGGCTAGAGATGAAGAATCCGCCTGCCAATGAAGGAGACGCGGGTTTGATCCTAGGGTCAGGAAGACCCCCTGGAGAGGAAATGACAAGCCATTTCAATATTCTTGCCTGAAAAATCCCATGGACAAGGAGCCTGGCAAGCTATAGTGCGTGGGGTCACAAAGAGTTGAACACTACTTAGTGAGTAAACAACAAATACCAAATTATACAACAATATACTAATAACAAGCACTGTTTCCAGTATCCTCACCATATAAATGTTATGGCTTTTTTCGTTGTTTATGATTTAATAAGATAAAAATGGCATCACATGTTACTGATCACAAGTTCCATTAAATAGAAAAAGTTATTTTTTTTTCTATGAAGTATCTGCTTATATTATTAGACCACTTTTCAGTTGAGTTATTGGTCACATTGACTGATGTGTATAAGCTCTTTACTGGTCAGAGTAGTTAATTCTTTGTGGAACTGCTACAGATTCCATGTTTTTCCTCTAAACTTATCATTGTCTCTGATGTATATTTGGGGTTTGGGGCCATGCAGAAATTTGGGGGTATTACATAACTGAATCTACCAATTTTTTATAGCTCCCAAGTTTAATATCATAAGATCTTCCATAGTCCAAGATTATAGAAAAACAGTATTTCATCCACTGCTTTTTTTTCACTTTCACGATTAAAACTCTAATCTACAGAGAACTTATTTTGACTTAAAGAATCAAGTACAGAGCCAATGTTATTTTTTTTTTCAGATTGCCTACTGGTTTTTGTAACTGGTGTTTATTGAATAATTAATCTTTTCCTTCTCATATGCAGAACCTCCCCCATTTAGCATATATTAAAGCTCCATATGTGGTTCTGTTTCTACGCTCTATAAAATGTAGCTTTAATCTGTCTTTTCACATTCTGATACCATACTCTTTTGAATATTTTAGCACCAAACTATGCCTCGTATCTGTTCATGCTCATCTTCTTTTATTGCTCTGTCTTCGCTTTTTTCATGTGTATCTTTGTATGAATTTAGAATCACTTTAAGCTAGTTTTTTTAATTTATAGAATAATTTAGGAATCTATAACGTAATGATGTTGAATCTTCCCATCTAAGAATGATATGTTTTCCCTTTATCTAACTATTCTTTTTATTCCCTAATAGCATTTTAAATATCCTCATTTAATCTTGTACATAAGAAATGTTTATTCCTAGTTCAGTGTGTTGCAATTATAAATGAAATCTTTTTAATATGGGAAGGCTTTCGATTTTTGTTTATTTTGCATATTACTATAATTTAGTAATTTATTTATTCAGTAATTTATTATTTAAAATTTTATTGTCTTAAAAGTGATATTATGTAGTATATATTAAATACAGGCATGTTATATGAGCTCTCAATATATTTACATATATAATCTTCTTAATAACCTTATAGTAGATAATTTTATTGTCCCCATTTTACAGAGAAGGAAACAGAAAGTTTAAATAACTAGCCCAAGGTCACACAGCTAGTTATTATTTAATAGAGACAGCAGTTGAACCAATATCACAGCTTCAGAGCATATGCTCTTAACCAGTACATCATAGCGTTCGTAATGGTTTGAATTAGTCTACCAGGACTACACTAATAATATGCAGTCAATGGTAATATATTACTTCTTTCAAATTTTCAACCTCCTTTTTTCTTCTGTTGTCTGACTTCACTGACTTGTGTCTCTAGAACCAACTAAAGTAATAGTGGTAATAGTGAGCATACTGCTCTTCATTCAGTATTCATGGGAGCATTCTGAGTTTAATGGATTGTTTTTATCATTTCTCAATTTTATTATTTCCCCATGCAGTCTTCTAGGTCGAGATATATATTTACCATGTTATGCAAATGTAGACATAGTCCTATTTTATTCAGAGTTTTAATCAGGAATGTATTTTTAATTTTAACAAATGCCTTTCAACAGCGATAGTTCTGACTTTTCTCTTTTGATCTATTAATAGTAGTTTAAATTAACGGATTTCCTAATATTGAGCTGTCTTGAATTTTCAGTACATAACTAATCTTCTAATGTGTGCTGAATTGTTTTGTTCATACCTTATTTAGTACATTATTTACTTTTTACCTTGATATTTGCATGTGAAATTTGCCTGTAGCTTACCTTTTAAATTTGTATTTATGTATGCATTTTTGAGACTGCCGGGTCTTCGTTGCTCTGTACGGACTTTGTCTAGTTGCAGTTAGTTGGGCACTCCTCTTTCTTTGTTGCATTACTCTCATTGCAGGCTTCTCATTGTGGTGGCTTCTCTGGTCGTGGAGCACAGCTCTAGGAGCACCGGCTTCAGCAGGCAAGCTCAATAGCTGCAACTCATGGGCTCTAGAGCGCTGGCTCAGTATTTGTGATGTCCAGGCTTAGTTGCTTCGTGGCATAAGGGATCTTTCCGGACCAGGGATCTAACCCATGTGCCCTGCATTGACAGGTGGATACTTATCCACTGCTCCACCAGAGAAGTCACGATTTACATTTTGTCATGTTTAGGCAATAGTGCTACTGATTTATTAAGAAGAATTTGGAGATTTTGTTCCATTTTCTTTAGTTGGGTTGTAGTGTCCAACATGGCAGTCACTAATCATGTGTGACTATTTAAATTAATTGTAATAAAATTAAATTTAAAATTGTGTTCCTCAGTCATACTAGCTACATTTCCAGTTGCTTCTGGATGGCAGGGCATAGATAGGACATTTTCATCATCATGGCAAGTCCTGTAGGATGGCCTAATTCTAGAACCTTTTAAAGAGTGTTGGAATTAGGTTAAAAGCATCTGCCTGCAATGCAGGAGACCCGGATTTGATCCCTGGGTCAGGAAGATCCCCTGGAGAAGGAAATGGCAACCCACTCCAGTATTCTTGCCTGGAGAATCCCATGGATGGAGGAGCCTGGTGGGCTACAGTCCATGAGGTCGCAAAGAGTCGGACACGACTGAGTGACATCACTTCACTTCACTTAATGTATTATAGGGCTTCCATGATAGTTGGTAAAGAATCTGCTGGCAATGCAGGAGACCCCAGTTCGATTCCTGGATGGGGAAATCCCCTGGAGAAGAGATAGACTACCCACTCCAGTATTCTTGGGCTTCCCTTGTGGCTCAACTGGTAAAGAATCCACCTGCAATGCAGGAGACCTGGGTTTGATCCCTGGGTTGGGAAGGTCCAACTGGAAAAGGGAAGAGCTACTCACTCCAGTATTCTGGCCTGGAGAATTCCATGAACTGTATAGGCCACGGGGTCACAAAGAGTCGGACACAACTGAGCGACTTTCACTTCACTAACGTGTTTTAGATTTTTTGGTAAGCCAATAAATTCAAAGTTGTTTTAGGAGGACAACTCTTTTGACTTTCTATTTATTTTATGAAAACTCATCTGTTTAAATTTTCTATAGAATCTGGAACAATTTTTTAAACATTTTTATTGCTTTTTTTGACTCTCAAAATGATGCATGTTTATTCTAAAAATTTTGGCAATCAGAAAAATACTAAAAGAAAACAAATCACTCATCACCCTACTGACTTGCTAACAATTAAGAACATTACCTTCCAGACTTTTAATTCCATATGTATACATATATTCAGTAAATTGTTGTCATATGTGTGTTATAGATGCATGAGATACAGACACACGTTAGACATATACATTTGTGTGGTTTTTTTATTAAATGGTGAGCATTTCCTCCATCATTAAGTAATAGTTAAAAGATGATTTTTAGTAGCTACATAGTAGTCAGGTTCTACCTCTTAACAAAAGTGAGCAAGTTATTTTATGCTTTAGTTTTCTAAACTAAAAAGGAATATGCTTCTTTTTTTAATTATAGTGAGGATTAAATGGCTTAATGTGTCTTATATTTTAAGATCCCTGAGCATAATTACTCACTTACAGAGCTCTCAATGAATGGTATCATTATTACCATCATATAAATTGCATAACCATTACATACAGTTCCAACTTTGATACTTTTACTGAATATTCGTGAATTTAAGTGGATGCATTACCAGTTAGACATAAGGCAGTGAAACTAGATATGGAACAAAAAATAAGTTCAGTTCCACTGGTGCCTAAAGGTTACATTTGAAGAACCTGTACAAATATAAATCAGTTGTCACAAAGATACTTACCAGCTGATCCAACAATGATAGAGATGGTACCCCTATCTTTTTGAGTCTAGAGATAATCCAAGCAGTCTCTGGGAAATTGAGGCAAGGATGAAACTTTTAGTCTTGAATTAGTTGAGTAACTGTTTCCAATGCTAGTTCTTTTTGTGCAGGTAGATATAGATTGCATTTCTGTCTTGACATGTGCAACTCTGTGACGTATGTGAAAAGTAAATTGGAATGGATGGCATGAAGTGGATGAGGTTTAAGTTTTTACTCTGCTCCCTCTTTATTAACTTTCCTTGAATTACAGGATGCTACCTTTGGTTCATTCAGTGAATTTGGATCATGCTGAAAACACTATTTTTTTTTTTGAAAACACTATTTCTTGATCAAAATAGACATCATATTTTAGCCCTTTTACAAATGAAATAAGGATCTATAATTTCCCTTAGACAAATATTTCTCTTTTGATGGGGAGCGCTTCGTTCCAGTCAACAAAAAGTTACAGCTGTATAAGCTATAGCTTTAGTAAGCATCAGGTGAACTGAAGTCATTTATTTTTATTGAAGCATTATTGGCCCTTCCAGAAAGAGGAACTCTCAGGTTAGATGTTGACTCATAGTCTAAAATGGACTATCAAAGGCATTAATGTTACATTGGTGAAGTATCTAGCCATTCCGGTATGTAATTGAGAGACTGAACTTGAAGTAGCCAGCAGCACACCTCAGTCTCTGCCTGGCTTGGTGCAGGTCACACTTAGAGGAAAGTCACCATCGTCTTACATGATCATTAGCCCTTTCAGATCATTTCACTGTAGCTTCCCATGGAGTAAGATTTGCGAGATGTTCTTTATGGTAGTAACGTCACTGCAGCGTCTTTAAGATGATGACATGGAGGATTAGGGCCACGACTTGAAATGGAGAGGGAGACTTGACTGGTGTGGCATGTTTCCTAAAGAAACTGTACCAAGATGGTGCTAGTGTGTGGTGATAGGTAAAGACACAGCTTTGTAGTCAGGTGGGTCTGGACGGCAATCTTTGGCAGTTTCTAGTGGTGTGATCTTGTTTGGATCCTTACCTTTCTGTCCCTAGATTTCCTCACGTGTAAGCTGGGAATGATCATAGGTCATCCCCACAGGCTTGATGCAAGGACCCAATGAAAAAATGCATGTAGGTTATCAGAGAGTTGTTAACAAGATTGCATTTTTTGGAATATAGAACGGTTTATTGCAGGGCTGGTCAAGGAGAATGGGTGGCTCATGCTCAAAAAAAACCCCAACCTGGGTTGTCTTTAATGGGTAAAGCATCTCTTAGAAAACAGTATTTCCCTCCCAAATTTAAATAGGCAAGTTCTTACATAACTCACATATAGTTAAGTCTGGATAGGGGCTTGGTGTCCCAGGTGACACAGTTTGAAATAAAATGGAATTATTTTTCTAGAGTTATGGGGAAAGTAGGACATATCAATAGACTACAGAGAAAAAAACCTGGTGTTCTTGGAAAATACCTTCCCATGCAACAGTGTGTTTTAATTCACAATAACAGTGTGCACACTGTTTTTAGAAAAAGGCAAAAATAAAAGTGTTCATTTAAAAGTAAGTGTTTGCCACCCCCGCTTCAGACTCTTTGTCAACTTCCCTCCCTCTAGCTCTTCCCAGAGGAAACAAGCCTTAGCACTTCCATTTCTATGCTTCCAGAAGTTTCTGTGTCTATAAATAAGAAAAGTTCCTTTCCACATTTATTATTATACATACACAAGGACTCTGCCTTCACATGGCAATATATTATAGGGACATCACAGGAAATACACATAAAAACAGATGTGAGCCCACTTGGAGGACAGCAGGAATCAGGATAACAGGTGATGGGTTCAGACTAGAGTGAGCGAGATGGAGAAGCCAGATGGGCATCAAATTAGGGCAATATTTTGAAATTCCATGGATTTGATGTAGCATATAAACCAGTTATCCTAGTTTATACCTGCTATACTAGCCTTGTGCTTCCCAGATGGCACTAGTGATAAAAATCCCACCTGCCAATGCAGGATACAGAAGAGACATAGGTTTAGGCCCTGGGTGGGGAAGAGCCCCTGGAGGAGGACATGGCAACCACTCCAGTATTCTTGCCTGGAGAACCCCATGGACAGAGGAGCCTGGTGAGCGACAGTCCGTAGGGTTGTAAAGAGTCAGACAGGACTGAAGTGACTTGGCACATATGCATGTACTAACCTAATTATTAATAACCCACCCATTTTATTCTCACAAGTGTTCCAGTTTAGATAATAATCATATGGTTATCTTATGTGTGAGGGAAACCAAAGAATCAAGGGTACAATTAGGTCAGTTCCTGTAACATTAACTGAAACAGCAAAAGCAGAAAAAGAGGTCCAGAAGGGCCAGAGAAGCCAGAAATGGGATATGGAGATAATAAACTGTAGAAGCCAACACAATGTTGTAAATCAGCTATACTTTAATTTTTAAAAACAAACAGATACTAAATAAACATTGAAAAAAAGAAGCCTGTTAGATGGAGATGCCTGGTAGGTATTCGATATACAAGCTGAGAATTTAGGAGAGAAGAGGTGGAGGTGGCAATGTAAGAGTTATCTATGTAGAGATGCCATTTAAATGGTCAGGACAAGGTGAGTGCCTCCTGGAAATGGGCATCCAGAGAAGAGGCCTGAAGACAGCCGGGTATACACTTGTGCCCCAGTCTTTCTTCCTCCATCATATTACTTTATGTATTTGCTTTATTTTCTTCCCAGTTCTTGTCACTGTTTGAAACCATTTCCTCCTTGCCCTGTACCTTCCCCTGGCCTGCAGGCTCTCTTATGGAGTTGAAGCAAGGGTGCTTGTTAGCAGACACCACGCGCAGCCTCATGCTCCCTCTGGATCCAGTTCTCCTTGGCTCAGGGTCTCTGCTGTGCTGTGGCTTTCACTCATTTAGCTTATCGTTGATGAAGCTCTGTCCTCTTTTCTCCAGGGCCAGGCTGCTTGGGGATCTTGCCGTCAGCCAGCCTGTGGATGCCTGAGTCCAGTGTCTATTTCAGGCTCCCTATCCACAGAGCTCACGGAGGTGGCTGGACCCCTGTACTCCATTCCTGAACAAACCCTGTGGCCCGGAAGAGCCCATGAAAGCAGCCCATGAAAGTGTTAGGGTACAGGTTGGCTCGGAGCACACACGGGACCCTTAGGTGGGCTGCTTTTCATAATGTCATATTCCAGCCAACAGAGTCTCAGCTCCGACCAAGCCCAGACCTCTCTGCTACATAATCAAACATAGACCCAGACATACATGGGACCCTCTCAGACAGCTAAGTGAGGATCTAGGATACTACCAAGGCTGATGTGTTAGGAGCTGGAACCTTGTAAGGATGAATAGAGTGTTTGCTATCTAACTCTGGTTTTGGAGCAAAGTAGAATCAGAGACTTGGGCAGGGCAGGGTCATGAAACAGAAGGACAGTCCAGTGTAGGCAGAGCTTAGGAATCTTGGGAGTCAGGAACTGGATCTAAATCACAGATATAGGAACAGTGGTCCAGCCTGCCGGGCGGAACGAGGTGAGAGGAAGTGAGGAAATGGTGCGGAGGCACACAAAGCCTTTTCCATCACACTCTCACCTATAAAGTGTGCAAAGACACTCGAGTAAAGGTGGCACGATGGTGTGGGAAGGGGAGGTGCAGCCCACTGCCCACTCTCACACATGGAGAACCCCATGAACAGCATGAAAGGTTCTATATGATTAAGAAAAACATCTGCTTACTGTCTAGCACATGCCAAGGCTACTTTTACATGCTAGGCCATGCGTCTCCGTCTCCTCACGAGTCCTCATGATGGCCCTGGGTCAGCACTGTAAGGAAGTAGTGCCCTGATGTCACCAGGGTGGACTCGTACCTGGCGTTGCCCAGATACCTCTCAGATCAGCCCTGAGAGCCTGGGTTCCCACAAGGGCTGCAGATGAGAAACCACACGTATAAGGACTGGAGGCATTGGATACTTGGCCATTCTACTCATCTGTTTGAGAATTGACTGCCTGATATCAGGATCATGGTTTCTATTTTTATTTTATATTGGAATATAGTTGATTAACAACGTTGTGTTGGTTGTAGGTATACAGCAGCATGGCTCAGTTATCTATTATTTTTCAAGTTCCTTTCCCATTTAGGTTATTATACAATACTGAACAGAGTACCTGGTGCTATGTGGTAGGTCCTTGTTGGTTATCCATTTTATTTTTTAAAACCTTTTTATTTTGCATTGGGGTATAGTGGAAAATTCTGAAAGAGATGGGAACACCAGACCATGTGACCTGCCTCTTGAGAAACCTATATGCAGGTCAGGAAGCAACAGCTAGAACTGGACATGGAACAACAGACTGGTTCCAAATAGGAAAAGGAGTACGTCAAGGCTGTATATTGTCACCCTGCTTATTTAACTTCTATGCAGAGTACATCATGAGAAACGCTGGGCTGGAAGAAGCATGAGCTGGAATCAAGATTGCTGGGAGAAATATCAATCACCTCAGATATGCAGATGACCACCCTTATGGCAGAAAGTGAAGAGGAAGTGAAAAGCCTCTTGATGAAAGTGAAAGAGGAGAGTGAAAAAGTTGGCTTAAAGCTCAACATTCAGAAAACGAAGATCATGGCATCTGGTCCCATCAGTTCATGGGAAATAGATGGGGAAACAGTGGAAACAGTGTCAGACTTTATTTTTGGGGCTCCAAAATCACTGCAGATGGTGATTACAGCCATGAAACTAAAAGACATTTACTCCTTGGAAGGAAAGTTATGACCAAACTAGATAGCATATTCAAAAGCAGAGACATTACTTTGCCAACATAGGTCTGTCTAGTCAAGGCTATGGTTTTTCCTGTGGTCATGTATGGATGTGAGAGTTGGACTGTGAAGAAAGCTGAGCGCTAAAGAATTGATGCTTTTGAACTGTGGTGTTGGAGAAGACTCTTGAGAGTCCCTTGGACTGCAAGGAGATCCAACCAGTCCATTCTGAAGGAGATCAGTCCTGGATGTTCATTGGAAGGACTGATGCTAAAGCTGAAACTACAATACTTTGGCCCCCTCATGCGAAGAGCTGACTCATTGGAAAAGACCCTGATGCTGGGAGGGATTGGAGGCAGGAGGAGAAGGGGGCGACAGAGGATGAGATGGCTGGATGGCATCACCGGCTCGATGGACATGAGTTTGGGTGAACTCCGGGAGTTGGTGATGGACAGGGAGGCCTGGCGTGCTGCAATTCATGGGGTTGCAAGGAGTCGGACACGACTGAGCAACTGAACTGAACTGATAGCTGATCAACAATGTTGTGATAGTTTCAGGTGAACAGAGAAGTGACTCAGCCATATGTATACATGATCCATTCTCCCCCAGACTCCCCTCCCACCCAGGCTGCCACATGACACTGAGCAGAGTTCCCTGTGCTATACTTATGGCCTTATTGATTATCCATTTTAAATATAGCAACGTGTCTATATCAATCCAAAACTCCCAATCATAGTATTTAGAATTTTAAGGGGACACTAGATGTAATGAATTTGAGAAATAGAGATGTTAAGTGATTTTTTTTTCCCCAAGGGCACACAAGCAGGTTTTTTATTTCAAGGCAGGGTGGCTTCCAATGACCAAGCTTCCTTCTCAGTATAGGTCCTGAGGAGCCCTGAACCACGAGGAGGATCACCAGCCCCTCCATCTGTCACAGCAGAAACATGAGGAACGCCCGACCATGCTACTATGTGAAGATTGGCCCTTTGGGGCTTTGGAAATAAAGATTAGTTGCTAGGCCCTTTGTCATATCTATTTTGAGATTCTCCACCTCAGGGAGCTTCCCAGAGGATGCTAAGGGGTCTTCTTCATTCTACCCACTAATGACCTCTGTGTCCGGGGACCTCTATTTGAACCTTGAGCTGGGGAGCCAGATCCGATACTCTTGATCATGAGCACCAATATGCACCATGGACCACCCTCCCCTTCCACCAGGATGTTAAGAAGCCCTGGGTACCTCATTTCCCAGGTGCGCCACTTTGGCTGCTATCCACTGATTCTTACCGTGCTAATAGAAATCCTGAGTGCTGTGTGCTAAGTTGCTTCAGTCGTGTCCGACTGTTTTGCAACCCCGTGGACTGTAGCCTGCCTCTGTCCATGCGATTCTCCAGGCAAGAATGCTGGAGTGGGTTGCCATGCCCTCCTCCAAGGAATCTTCCCGACCCAGAGATGGAACCCACGTCTCTTACATCTTCTGCATTGGCAGGCAGGTTCTTTATTGCTAGCGCCACCTGGGAAGCCCCTTATAGAAACCCTCTGGTGGTAAAGCAAAGCCAGTGGGTAGCATTCCTGCCATCTTTGTGGCCAGTGAGCCTGCCTTGGGCCATGTGCCGGGACTTTGTCTCACTGTCTCCGAGGATATCCCACCTTGGACACAAGAACTGGATCTGCATTCTGAGAACCAAGGGACTTCTAGTAGATAGCAGCTTCTTCAGATATGGGCAGATCAGATAAAGTGAATCAGGTTCTTTTTTTGTTTTTTTATAAGCAGTATTGCCACTGAGGCCAATCCAAGGAAACCAGACCTGTGTTGTATTGTTTTACCTGAGGTCAGGTAATGGCATTCAGCCAAACTTTCTTGAAAGAGCTCCCTCTCCCTGAGAATGGCTTCTTCTATTATTTGCATATGCATGGTCCATGCCCCTTGGGTTTCTTTTGCATATATTGGTGCTGAAGTTTTGTTGGAACCAAAGAAGTAGTGGAATTTAAAACAAACTTGGATTTCACAAGGAAAGAGAAAGGGGAGGGGATAGAAGTGGGCGAGCTGTCTGCCATCAAAGGAGGGTCTGTAGGTGGTGATGCTTCTGTCTCATAAAGGAACAGGAACCAAAGAACAGGAACCAAAACGGTCTCTGATTGATGTTGGCTGGAGGAAGCTCAGAGCCCTCAGGGGACACAGAGCAATTCGCAGAGTATTTGGTGAGGTCATTAGCCATTGGTTTGCTCTGTTTCCATAATTCAGGTCTCAAGGGATCTTTGCCTCCCAGTTCTGTTCTGTATGGATGACAGTGATGAGCTGATAAAGCTGGAAACAGCATAAGTTTACATACCGAAGGTTACTAATAAGGGGAACTAAGGCATAGACTATTTAAGTGACTTGGCCTAAGTCACACAGTAAGTAACAGAAACAGGAGCAAAAGCTGAGTTTCCTAACTCCCAACCATCGCCATTTCCTCTACAACTCTTCCCAGAAAGAAGAACCCTGGGATTTCCCTGGTCGTCCAGTGGTTAAGAATCCTCATGCCAATGCAGGGGACACAGTGCGATCCCTGGTCCAGGAAGATTCCACATGCTGATGGGGCATCTAAGCCCATGCACGACAACTACTGAAGCCCTCGTGCTCTAGAGTCCATGCTCTGCAAGAAGAGAAGCCACCGCAGAAAGAAGCCCACACACCACAGTGAAGAGCAGCCCCCGCTGGCCACAACTAGAGAAAGCCCACATGCAGCAATGAAGACCCAGCACAGCCAAAATTAAGTAATTCACTTTAAAAAGTGATGGTGATTTTACCCCATGTCATGTGTGCATAAGCAACTGTAAGCCATCACCTTGTGGGGTCACCATGGCTGCCAAAATAGTCTGCATCTTTTATCCATCTTTCTAGACGGATGGAGGGATGATCTGCGTCATAGAAATTGATTAGACTGGCTGTGCAATGATCTCTGTCCCATCCAGCAGACCTGGGAGGATCATTATTATGTAGGAGAGCAAGTGAGGAAGTGTCAGAGTCAGCCGTGGCCACATGAGCCTTCACACGGCTGGGACAATTCTGTTTACGTCTATGATGCCCTCTCTTCACCTAGAACATGAAAACACCTAGTTATTTTTCTGCTTGGTTATGATGGTGATGATAATAATCAAATGACTATAAAATATAGCTGTTGGGGAAGAAAAGGGGGGCAGTTACAGTACAGAATTAGCATTTCCCTTGTGGCTCAGATGGTAAAGAATCTGCCTGCAATGCAGGAAACCTGGATTTGAGCCCTAGGTCAGGAAGATCTCCTGGAGAAGGGAATGGCAACCCACTCCAGTATTCTTGCTTGGGGAATTCCATGGACAGAGGATCCTGGAGGGCTACAGTCCATGGGATTGCAAAGTCAGACATGACTGAGTGACTAAGCACACGATAGATTTATTCAACCCAATGAACTAGGAGGAACAAAAGCGCGACTTGATGCTGTGTTTTGGCATACTTATTCCTAGTTTTTTCTCACCTTGACTGCATTTCTCTTTATAATCCAGAGAAGGACAAGAGGGGAATGTCTTTATTTTTCTCGATTTCTTAAGTACTTTGGAGCTAGCTAAATTATACATCTTGAGTTGAATTGGAGTCTGTCATTATTTCCCATCCTTGTTGGTATTTATGTCAGACTTTAGTTTTCTAATAAATGGTTCTGTGTTTATTTTCCATAAAGCTGTTTATCTTCATTGTTGTCAAGGAACTAATAACCTTGGTAAATATTTTCTTTTACCTTTTTCAATCAAATGATGAGTGCGTCTAATTATCAAGATGTCTCAACTCCTGACAGTTTTTAATGAAAGGTGTAATATGATTTGAATCTGGCTGGGTTAGAGAAAATCTGTAGGAGCCCCCTGGAGAAGGGAGAGTAATCCTTACTTGAAACAAAAGGCCCACACAGACCTGAGGTGGTCCCTGCGTCTGCCTGAGGTGGTCCCCACGCCGTCTATTGGCATCACATCACTGCATTTCTGAGCACCACAAAGGACAGAGTCTGTTTTGTGATGGACTTTGGGTTCCAGTCTCTAGATTCTCTCTTCAGACTATGTGTAAGACTTGTTTTGAGCACAGCCTATAGACTTCCCACTCACTGATACACAGTGCAGTTAAAAACCCAAAGATTTAAGAGATCAACTGTGGAAGTAACAACTACCTTATTTGGGCCATTTTATTAAGAATGTTTATGTCTTTCTCTGATTAGTTTGCATTTTAGAAATCCAAACTAGTTGTTTGAAAATTGTTGAAAATGAGACAATGGTTTTATCCAGAAGTAGTATTCCTGATTTTCATGTCACTTGAGAAGAAATGGAAACATGCTTATATTGACAAGGTTTAGCTGCCTGCAAATGGTCATAGCGTTTTTTAAAACTTTACAGCGCTTTTCCTTTTATTTTGTCAGTCCAGAACTCCTATAGAAAAAAAAAAAAAAAAAAACACAAAACCTAGTTCTACCAGGTCCCTTAGTTATCATCTATATCTCAGAAGCTGGTTTTCCATATTTTCCAGCTGTCTAGATCATCTCTTCTTCCCCTTGGAAGTGCAGACTTTATATCCTTCATCAATCTCTGCCGAAATATGATCCTTTTTCTCCTCAAAAGACATATATGTAAGTTTTGCTTACCTGTCCTAACTCTGTGATATTAAACAGTTTACTTAAGTCCCAGTTCATTCTATAAAATAATATTTTTCTCATGGGGTTATTGTAAAGGAAAGCTGATATTGTATATAAAGTTTTAACATGGTACTTAGGATATGTTAACTGTTCATCACATGCTCAGTTGCTCAGTCGTGTCTGGCTCTTTGCAACCCCAAAGACTGTAGCCTGCTGGGCTCCTCTGTCCATAGGATTTCCCAGGCAAGAGTCCTGGAGTGGGTAGCCATTTCCTCCTCCAGAGGATCTTCCTGACCCAGGGATTGAACCCATGTTTCCTGCTTTGGCAGGCAGATTCTGTACCACTGAGTCACCAGGGTAGTATGTGCTATTTTAAAGAAGAGAGAGAAGCTTGAGTGTTATTTCAAAAGGAACAAAGTTAGTGAAAACAAGTACTTATTCTGTTTAAATGTTTGCCCCATTTATCTTAGTCCTTCAAGTATGTTTCACTGCTGCAAACGCACATCTGTCACAAACTAGAAGATAACAACATGTGGAAAATTCACAAGCACACAAGCAAACTGATTTTTTTCCTTGAAAGATTAAAATATAATTCTCTCCCCATCTTCTCCCTCTCCCACTCTTCCAAATTGCTCTATTGTTGCATTACTGCAGGAGTCATTAGGACAGTAACTTTCTCTATTAAAAAAAAAAGAGTACATAATACATTGTTTCTTAACATGAATGATGGTAGTTACTCAGGTGTTCACTTTATAATTATTAGCTAACTGAGTATGTATACTTTATGTATCTTCCTATGTGTATACTCACACACACAATGGAGATGAAATTGGCATATAAGAAAGTGATGGGATAGAATTTGTTGTTGTTCAGTCACTAAGTTGTGTCTGACTCTGTGACCCCATGGACTGCAGCACGCCAGGCTTCCCTGTCTTTCACTATCTCCCGGAGTTTGCTCAGATTTGTGTCCGTTGAGTTGATGATGCTAGATAGAATAGTACAAACCAAATATAAGTCTAGGTTGGATATATATATATATATAGCAAAGCAAACTGTGTAAAATTCCAAATTGAAAGGAATATGAAAGCAATAAACCCTGATTTTGAACAAAAGATGAAAACTATTCCAACTACTCCAGACTGGCTATCTCCATGTCACAAACTGAATGGCTAGAGTAGGGCAAATTATGGAACTTTTCTTCTTCTCTGCATGGATACAACCTGCACTGGAGTCGCTGTGGGACAGAATCTTCCCATGTCATCTTCCGTTTGCTTAACATCAGGCATGAAGAGCTTCTCTCTATGACTGAACTCTTTAATAGACCACAGTGAGCCAAGCCACTTTGCACAGAGGTCACTGCCCCATCTCCTCCAGCCATCTTCGTTAACATTCCTGCCACTTGTGCATGATTTCAGAGATAGCTGCCATGGTTTACTGAATGCTATCAGACACGAAGTTAAGAATGAGAAGTCTTTATTACTAACAAGCAGCTTTTGGTTTTTCAGCGTCGACTGGGAGATGCAGCAAAGAAAGCAATCAGCAAGCTCCAGGTCAGGACCATCAAGAAGGGTGACAAGGTAACAGCCTCTTTTCTTTTTGTTGTTGCTATTGTTCAGTTGCTAAAGTCATGTCTGACTGTTTGCGACCCAGTGGACTGCAGCATGCCAGGCTTCCCTGTCCTTCACTGTCTCCCGGAGTTTGCTCAAACTCGACCACTGAGTTGATGGTGATGCTGTCCAACCAAATCATCCTCTGTCACCCCCTTTACCTCCTGCCCTCAATCTTTCCCAGCATCAGGGTCTTTTCCAATGAGTTGGCTCTTTGCATCAGGTGGCCAAAGTATTGGAGCTTCAGTTTCAGCATCAGTTCTTCCAATGAATATTCAGAGTTGATTTCCTTTGGGACTGATAGGTTTGATCTTCTTGCAGTCCAAGGGACTCTCAAGAGTGTTCCCCAACCCCACAGTTCAGAAGCATCAATTCTTTGGTGCTCAGCCTTCTTTATGGTCCAACTCTCACATCTGTATATGACTGCTGGAAAAACCATAGCTTTGGCTATATGGACCTTTGTTGGCAAAGTCTTTTCTTTTTGATGAGGAGCTATTTAAAGCTTCTGAGTTTCCTAGCAACCAATGTAGATAAGAAGATGAGGGAGGGAAATACATGCTAATAGTTTTCCTATAAGCATCTGTTATTATGCCCACTGTTATTAAATATAATTTAAGGCAGTTTGTAAAATGCATGCAATGGGACCGTAAAGTCATTGGAGAAAAAATATGAGAAATTAAAAAGTAAATTTAGGAAAAGTAGATAAAACCAGGATGAAATAGTACACAGATTCATTACCTGAAATGAAAAGCAGACATGGGTCCAAAATTTAGGTTGGGGCTTTCTGGCAGCCAGTGCAAAGGAGAAAATATTCAATATTCAAACGAATCTGAGTACCTTATTCCAGTGTCCCACTAGATAAAAATGAAATGCCTGTTCCTGGAATTATGACTTAAGAAAATTTTTCCATGAATCCTTGCACGAAAAGCATTTTTAGGTGCTAAGTGATGTATTCCACTTAAGTCTGCAGTTAATGCTGATGGCTCAGTGGTAAAGAATCTAACGCAATGCAGGAGACGTGGGCTCAGTCCCTGGGTCAGGAAGATCCACTGGAGAAGGAAATGGCAACTCACTTCAGTATTCTTGCCTGGAGAATTCCATGAACAGAGGAGCCTGGCAGGCTACAGTCCTTGGGGTCACAAAGAGTCGGACATGATTTAGCAACTGCTGCTGCTGCTGCTGCTAAGTCGCTTCAGTCGTGTCCGACTCTAACTAAACAACAATTAAAAAAGTGCAAGAAGCATAGTTAGTCCCCCTGAAACCGAGTTTCCAGAACCCCAAAGTTATGACAGCAGAACTCATTCCAGGACAGTCATTCTAGAACTCTCTAGCTGTAGGATGATGACATAAAGCCAAAAGCAGAAGCATAGCCTAAGGAAGGACCACGATGCAAGCTGGTCAGGGCCCGCAGACCTCTAAAGACCTCCGTTCTCCCCAGGAGAATTTTTCCCCCAGGAGAAACTTTAGAGCAGTGGATTGCAGTCCATGAATGTGGGGCTCCTTGAGCCACTGTGAGAGATTCACAGCTCTACTTGTATTTGAGGTGTTGTCTCTAGTGTGAATAATTGATTTGTCTCACTAATTAGGTGCTACTGGTTTTCAGTATATAAAAATACCTTTGAGCTTAATAGGATAAAATTCATTTTAAAAGCATCACTAAATTTAAAGCATGTTTTTTCAGTACTTTTTTCCTCCTCAAACAGAATAATAAAAGAACAAGGACTGTTACATAAGTAACGTATTACAGGGTGTTGAAAGAGATTTAAGTATTTGAAAAGAAAGCTGGAACCACTATTTTAGAGTTGTATACATTAGATTTCCGAGGAATGATAGATTAAATATCATTTTGATGAGTCCCCATGAATAGCATTTCTCTCATCCTTGAGACTTTGCTATGTCACCTCTGATTATAATAAGTAGCATGATTAGTAATGGTACATTAAAAAACGATTTCCTTGTCAAAGCTCTTGGCGTGGAACCAGGAAACAAAAAATGGAGGTTGGAAGGACTAGAAACTAAACCAGTGCATAATAAATTATGGATTAAGACAGCCAGCTTCGAGAGAATTGAAAGCTCTGCTCCAGGCAAGCTCTCCTTTGGCTTGTTGCTTGTGTGTTTACAGAAGTTGAAGCTCGCAAAGCAGGCTCATCTGTGCTTTCTGTGTTGCAGGAAATGGAGCCGGATTTTGACAACTGTGCCGTTTGTATTGAGGGGTACAAGCCCAACGATATCGTCCGGATCTTGCCCTGCCGGTGAGTGGCTAGCTGCCTGCTTCTGACTGGGGCCTGTGTGGAGAGTGTCTGCTGGCCTCTCTGGTTCCGACCTGCTTGGCCTAGCCCTGCAAGGTCAGTCTGCCCAAACACGGCTGGGGTTCAGGAAGAAACAACCAGCACTCTTGATTCGTTTCGTATAACCTTTCTCCTTGGAAACATTCTGTCCTGTGAAATTAGCACTGTTTTCCCATCCTCTTCATACCAAACTAAGGCTCTGTGACCTAGAACCTCATGATGCACAGTTGGACCATGTAGCTCCAAGTTCAAGTTTTTCTTAACAGCAGACCTGTAATACTCAAAATCATCCCCGCTTTTACAAGTGCTATTTTATTAAAATAATAAACTCTTAAAAATGTCTTCTGGGTGATCATGAAGGGATCAGCAACCAGACTATAGTCAGGAGTGGGCAGGAAGCCAAAGGCAGACTTCCTTTTCCTTTATTTTTTGTTGACAAAAAGAGAATGTGACAGTAACCCCCACACTTCTAGGATCTAGAGTAGAAGAATGTCAACAGATGTAGTTGGAAAACTGCCTGGGTGATTTTCATAGAACTCTAGTCCGTCTATAGATTCTTTTTATACAATTCAAATTAAATAAACTTAAATACTTCGATAAAATATCTTAAAAGTTGCTTAAAGCTTCTTTAGTGTTTTTGCATCTATGCAAGTGTCCTAAAAATATAAATTAAATTCTGCCTTAGAGAAATATTCTTCTCTTAGAAATCCTGCCTTTAAAAATTCTCAGAGTATTTAAGTAACTAAAGTAGAAAACAGATACCGCCAAGATATAAAACAATTCATTTGGTCATAAAACAATGCAATGCTAAGAACTATTTATTAGAAACAGAAGAAATCATGCCTTAGAGGAATGAGTTTAATAATCCCAAAATGACAGAGAAGTGACAAAAAGGAACAAGATACTCAAATAGATGCACGCACTCCAAGGGGAGTGAATGGGCTTGAAATGCTTTCACGCAAATTGATCGGTAGGAAAACAGGCCTGTGGAAAGTGCACTCTGGTGGCCCCAGCTGAAGCCTTCAAGCGGGATTCGCTTTCCTTAGAGATGCTTGACCATCTCTAGAACAAGTCATAAACTGGGATACATCAATACTTGGCAGCGTCCTTCATATGAGGGTACTATAGATAAGTTCTCTCCCTAGACATTATACTTGGTATTTGCTTGGTGATTTCTGAAACGCTGGCCAAGAATGGTGATAAGTGAACTGCAGAGAGCCTCTCCAGATAGTATCGTTCCTCTCTGCCGTATTTTATTAGGGGTTTTATAAAGCCTCCTAGCTATAGGCAAGGAAAGTACTTGCTTTTACTTTCCTTTAGAGATGGCTTAGTGCCCTGTGAGGCTCCTACTAATAAAAAATAGCCAAAGCTAAAATTAAAGGTCAGTGTCATCTTTTCCCTGAATATCGAAAGAACTTTACAAATGTAATTAAGAAAATCTGTTTTAAGGACATCTTTAGGCTTACTTTAGCTCCGTCATTCATATTTTATAAAACAGCTTATTCACTGAGGGCTCTTTCATGAGTATATTTCATGTGACTGCATATAATTGCTAGAGGCTACATAATATCCAGGTCATAAATGTACCACAGTGTAATTTACCATCCTCCTGTTGTGAACCATTTGGCTGATTTCAGTTTTTAATTATGACAAATTACATTGCTTTTGCAGTATTTAGATGGCTGTAGTATATTTTTCCAGATCTCCTTTTATAGTATTTTTGTGGAAATATTAACCAAGACAAAAATAGCACTTTAATATTTGTCACACACACACAAATCTTTAGGAACTTTCATTTTATTTGTGCTAGCTCTTGCCCCAGCACATTCATGGTGGCTCACAGGGTAAAGAATCCGCCTGCAATGCAGGAGACCCGGGTTCAATCCCTCGGTCGGGAAGATCCCCTGGAGAAGGAAATGGCAGCCCACTCCAGTACCCTTGCCTAGAAAATTCCATGGATGGAGGAGCTTGGTGGGCTACAGTCCACGGGGTCGCAAAGAGTCAGACAGGACTGAGCGACTTCACTTTCTTTCTTTCACGTTCTTGCCCCAGGTCAGTTCAGTTTGGCCTCAGGCTCCTCTTTATTGAGTCATCATTTGTTTCTCCGTTCATTCCTTCATTCTTTCTGCTTCAAGTTCCTCACTGTCCATCTGCCTTTATTCCTTCCTGTGGGCCCTGCTTTAAATAACAACAACAAAAAAAAACTCAGGTTATAGTTAGTGTTTGATCTTAGAGGAGCCACCCAGTCCTACTCTTTGAAGCGCTCCTCCAATTTTTCCATGAGGCTTTTAAAATCAAGATATTTTTATGCCTGTTGCTGGTCTCTGCCAGACAGTTTGCACTAATGGATGTTATCAAACAAATGCACTGGCATTTGCTTTTTGCTAGATAATTTCCTCTGGGGCATTATTAAGCCTTTGCTCCTATGAACCTCGTAGACTCTCTTTCCCATTATTTCCAGGCTGACTCATCCACAGAATTCTTTGCATCTCCTTGGAATGAAAACTGTTTTAAAAAATGTTCCAGCATATTCTCTCTTCTCTCCCCCTCTTTATTGTGGCCTCTTAATTCCTGACATGCTGGGCGCCTCTTCCCTATGGTTACCATTCACAGAGTCTTTCCAAATCACGCATCACTTGCACCGTGACTTTTGCAAGATCATCCTCTTGACTGTGTCTCTTTTAAAGGCACTTGCACAATTAGGATGAATTAATAAATGATTCTTCCTCTTTGTAGTCATGGTAATTGTTCAAGTTAAATTGTGCACATCTTCATGGACTACTTCTTCCCCTTTGTTCTTTCTAAGTCGGGTCCTTCTCTAGCGCTTGAAGGCAAGCCTATCCGTGGGGTGAGCCTAGACACACACATTTAATGTGAGGGAGGGACCCACAGTCGCACACAGAACACCTCAGGTCTAATTTTTGAGGTTTGGAGTTGATCCTAATATACCACTAAGATATTTTCCAAGGAACTCCGGTTTTGCTGTAGCATACCTATGCCAAAGCATACAATTCACTGTATTTTTAGGCTGGCTTTTGTGACTCAGGTTTGAACTTGCAGTTACGATATTTAGCCACAAAAGAGATCTTACTGAAGTTCTGTTGCCTTCTCTTGTCCAGAGAATAAGCTGGGCTTTCTGAGTCTTCCGTGGCTTTTATCCTATGGTGTCTGAACTGTCCTTCAATGGTTATTCATCTCAATCTATTTAACTACCCAATTTCAAATGCAGTGTTTCAGAAAGAGCATGATCTCCTTGGGCAGAGCAAAAGTCCCTGTTTGCCATTTTTTTAAAAAACAAAGCAGAATTTCCCTTGTGGTCCAGTGGTAAAGACTCCACCCTTCCAATGCAGGGTTAAAGCCCTGGTGATGGAACTAAGATCCCACACAAGGCAAGGCAAAAAAAAAAAAGATTAAAAATAAAAAATAAAAACAAAGCAATGTACGCATGCTTTCTCTAAGTTGCCTATACAGTCCTTTCCTATTGCTATTTTACTGCTAAAAGCATTGTCACTAATTTGGGAAGATATTAGTTTCATCTACTGTCTTTCCCTTTGTTTGCAAACTCTGCCCTACAATTCAGGAAAAATTATAAAGCTCCTTGGCAATAAGCAGACCCTTGCCATATTCTTTTTAGTACCTAAATGCTTTATTTGAAACCACAAACATTTCTTTTGTAGCAACTGTTTACCAGGAATAGTGTGAAGTATCAGAAATGAAAAGATAGATGGCATGGTCCCTGCTTGAAAGGGAGTCAGGCTAGTGAGAGAGAGGTGGGGATTTAACTAACTGGTCACAGCACAGAGGGTCATATACACAACAATAATAACAAAACAAATTAAAAATCTGGAGGAACTAGTACCAGGCACAGGAAGTTAAGAAAGGCTCTGTAGATTTAAAGGGGCTTCCCTGATGGCTCAGTCAGTAAAGAATCCACCTGCAATGCAGGAGACATGGGTTCAGTCCCTGGTTTAGGAAGATCCCCTAGAGGAGGAAACGGCAACCCACTCCAGTATTCTTGCCTGAAGAATCCCATGGACAGAGGAGACTGGTGGGCTATATAGTCCATGGGGTCGCACAGAGTCAGACACGACTGAGCAAACACAGCACAGAAACAAATGAGATGTCCTCATATTTTCTAACCATGATTGTTTTGCCCTTTACATCCTCATTTTGGAAAATTTGTCAAAGGATAAATATTTAATCATCTGTGTAACTTCCTCATACAGGGATCCACTGCTGACACTTTTATCATTTCCTTTTATTTGCTGTGCCTGTTTTGTATAAGTTTGACATACTGCTGTCAACAGCAATTAATATCCTGCTCTTTCAGTGCTTCCCTTGTGGCTCAGCTGGTAAAGAATCCACCTGCAATGTGGGAGACCTGGGTTTGATCCCTGGGTTGGGAAGATCCCCTGGAGAAGGGAAAGGCTACCCACTCCAGCATCCTGGCCTGGAGAATTCCATGGGCTGTATAGTCTGTGGGGTTGCAAAAATTTTTGTCGGACAAGACTGAGCGACATTCACTTTCACTTTCTCTTTTAATATCCTGCTGTTTTCACTTAGCATTGAAAGAATTTGCTAGAAATAGTACTAAGTTATCTGTGGCTCATTTTGACCTTCCAACTCCTTAGGCAGAAGCTGATCAAAATCTGAGTTGAATAAATCAACCAAACACCCTGAATGTTGGCTCTTACTCCTCAAGAATCAGGGCCACTTTTGTGGGCCCATCAGAATTGTCCACTAAGGTAAAACCTGAGTGTGTCCTAACTCCCTTTATCTCATTCCTTAGTAACCCATCGATGAGCTATTCATGTCTCGTCATCCCAGCCCCTGAGAGAGAAAAGCAGTTTAGCCTAGACAGACAATAGAGTTTGTCTGGATAATAATGGCCCGTGGAGGCTGTGTGTCTTGCTGGCTTATTATTGTCACAGTTGGATTACAAATAAAATCCTCTAAAACCCAAGTTAATATCTTAGATAGCTGCGCCTCAAGCATTTAACCAGTTCGTACACAAAATGTACTTACCGATTGCCTTCTGTAGTTACGATTTGTAGATGGTGCTTCCTGGAGGCTTCTGTAGGTGGCGCTGTTGTCAATACTCCCAGCACTTTTTCTAGGGTCTTTGTATTTTGGAGCCAGGGAACGAGGTCAGCGAGCGGCTCTGCAGGTCCATGGCTTGTTGGACTCCTCAGCCTTCACAATAGGATTGTTTTGTCCTGAACAAGCTCACCCGTTAGAGATTTCTGGAAGGGAGTGTGTATGTGTGCATGTGGTAAAATATATGTAGCATACAGTTGATCATTTTAGCCCTTTTTTAATGAGATTTATTTATTTTTAAATAAATAAAAAGGAGGATAATTGTGGATATAAATTAAAAGGAGGATATTTGGAGGATAATTGTTTTACAGTGTTATGTTGCTTTCTGCCACATATCAACATGAATCAGCCATAGGTACACCTATGTCACCTCCCTCTTGAACCTCCCCCACCATTTTAACCATTTTTAAGTTTATATTTCAGTGGATTACAGCACAGTCCTCAGCACATTCATCTCCACAAGAACTTCATCTTTCCAAACTGAAAGTCTGTAGCCGTTAAACATTAATAATATTATTAACTCTCCATTCCCCCAGTCTGGAGTTGTGTGTGTGTGTGTGTGTTTTAATGTAGGCTTGATTTTTATTAACAGAAGACAATGTCAATGGACGAATTAGATTTTGACTCAAGAATCTAATTTAAGTTGCTTAGCTAAAAATTGGTTTTTATATATTCAATTCAAAAATGGATGGTGAATGGTAATTCTGCGTATTTCTGGTTTTGTTATTAGTGCTATTTGTTGTGGTTTGGTTGCTCAATTGTGCCTGACTCTTTGTGACCCCATGGAATGTAGCCCGCCAGGCTCCTCTCTCCATGGGATTCTCCAGGCAAGAATACAGGGGTGGGTTGCTATTTCCTTCTCCAGAGGATCTTCCCAACCCAGGGATTGAATTTGTATCTCCTGCATTGGCAGGCAAGTTCTTTACCACTGAACCACCTGGGAAGCCCCGTTATTACTATTATTACAATACTAATACGATGCTACTCTTATTATTAGAACTGTTACTGTTCCTCTTACTATTACTGACATCGTTACCACCATCTATTCTTCTCTGGCTTTCTGCAATAGCCTTCTCCCTGATCTCCCTACTTCTACTCCTGCCCCTTAATCATTCATTCTGATGTCTGTTTTTGATTATCCAGCTAGATTAACTGGACCTTGGGTACTTTTTTAGTGAGTACAAATTTAAACTCATTAAGTGTATCAGAAGTATGACTTTAAAATTACACTGAAGTATAATTCTGTCTTCTGTTTCTCTCAAAAGGATTTCTATAACAAAGTAAATTCATAGAAAATTAAGAAGGTACACTATCTCATATTCGCTTTTTACAGGAGAGTTAACTAGGGCAATTGCCACTGATTTTTTTCAGGAATTACTGTAAGAAGCAATCTTAGGAATTTTGCCATTGTAGCTCTTGTTAGGATTTTCTACTCTGATTTCATTGTGAGGACTCACCAGAGCAGTTCACACATATAATACCTACCTTTCTCCTGAATGGGAGAATGTTTTTATGCTGTGGATACAAAATTGTGCTGTTTTCCAGATTTTTTCCAATGTTTTGTTGATAGAAAGCCAACAGCCAAATCTGTAGTCCATCCCATAGCCAAAAGGGATTTTTTAGCTTCATCCCTGACTCTGTTTTATGTTTCTATTCTTATTTTTCTTCTTCCGCCTTTTTTTTTTTTTTTTTTTGGCATCCCTTTGGATATCTGCATCTCTCCAGTCACCTTAAGTCCTTTCTACAATAAACATTTTCCATGTGTTTAAAACTTTCTCAGTGTCGTTTTTAATTGATATATAATATCCCCTGTGCCGTAATTTGATTTGGGACAGTTATGTCATTTCCTCCTCCATACCCACGTACTTCTTTTGCTGTTACAAATAAGGCTGTGATAAATAGCTATGTGTGTGTGGACCTTAGTTACATTTCAGATCATTTCTTTGTTTCTAAGGTTACAAATTCAAATTGCCTGGTTGCTTTCCAGAAAGTGGTACTGAAGGAATGTTCCAGTCAGTCAAAGATAAAAAGACTACTCCAAGTAATATCCTAGAATTGTCAGAATATGATGCACATGTCAGACTTGCCACGTGGCTCAGTGGTAAAGAACTCGCCTGCCAATGCAGGAGACACGGGTTCAATCCCTGGGTCGGGAATATCCCCTGGAGTAGGCAATGGAACCCACTTTGATATTCTTGCCTCAAAATTCCATGAACAGAGAAGCCTAGTGGGCTACAGTCCTTGGCGTCACAAAGACCTGGACGTGAATGACTGAGCAACTAAGCACATACAGACACACACATACACACATACAACACCCATGTCAAGATAATGGTGGAGAGATAGGCCAGTCCAGATCACTTGGGACCTGAATGCTGAGGAGCCAGGGTTAAAGCCAACTTCTGAGGTACCTGCTGAGGAGTCCAATTTGTGTTTCATAAACAGCACACTGGCAGCATGTGGAGTGAGGCTTAAAGGGATCTGACTGGGGTCAGAGGAACCAGTTAGAAGACTATGGCAAAGTCAAAGCAAGAAGTGCTGGAGGCCTGACTGGAGTGTTGGATTTGGACGTGTAGGGAGAAGGATCTAGTCTAGTCAGAGGAGATTCAGGAGGTAAACCTAGCCTGAGTCAGCCATTTGGAATACTTGAAAATAGCTGCCCCTGTCAGATGGTGACTGATAGATACATCTGTATTTGTTTTCATTTAAAACCTGCTCATATCTTTCCATTTGGATTCTAAACAATAGAAAAAAATCCAACAGCTAGCTCACTACTACTCAAATACTGTAACAGAAGAAACATTTAAGAACCAAAACAGGTTTAAACAGATTTTGTTTCTCACTCAAAAACAAAACAAAAAACACTTGAGGACCAGCATTGGCTTATCTTTTTAAAATTTTCTTTTGAGTTATTCATCCCGCAACAATCCCATAACTGGGCCTTTTAAGCAAAGTTCCATTTTGGATAGACAGTCGTTAGATTCTGTGTGTAAATGCTGCACTACCCTTTCTCTTTCTCATTTCTTTGCTTTAGAAATGAGCCTAATTTTCTATTGTATCTGTGTAAGAGATCTCTTAAGTAATTCAGAACAAAGAATATATCATACCATTTCCTTTTTTTCTTTTTCTTTGAAACTTAAGTCTACAGTTTTACAAAGATCAGAACATGACTAACAGCGCTGGTGTTGAAAGAGATGAAATGGAGATTTAAACACAATAATATACCAGGCTAAAAGGCGCAAACAGAATAAATGGTTATTGTTAAAGTAGAAAACAAATTAATAGAGAAGGAGCAATAAAGCTTACATGCGCAAATCAGGGCAATAGATTCACAATGTGCAAAGGAATTTCTCATGACATTCCAGCCTCTGAGTCAGAGAAATACTGAAAGGGGTAAGCCTGGAGATTTGGAAAAAGAATTTCTGAAGGCTGTTAAAAAGTCAAGGCCTAGATTTGGTCTTCTAACGCAGTGAATTCTCGGAAGGTCTGTTACATACCACATGTCTAGAATCAGCAAGAGGCTTATACTTCATTTTTGTCCGTCTACCTAAACAACCAACTGCTTTCCTTTCTCAGTTAATGTGACTGACATATGTATATTTTTAACATGGATTTAATCATTGACTCCTCAGATAGTAAATGCATTAACTTTTGTCCCTAAGGACATGTGGTATTTTCCTTTACAAGAGAAACAGCTCTGGGAGAGATCTAGTAAAAAGGTATATGGCACGGACTCCCCTGGTGGTCCAGTGGCTAAGACTTCAAGCTTTACCACTAAAGGGCCCAGGTTCAGTTCCTGGTAGGGGAACTAGATCCCACATGCCACACAATAAGACCCGGCACAGCCAAGTAAATAAATAAATAATTTTTTTTAAAAAGATGCATGACAAACAGAAGAGGGATCCACTTGTAAAGCTTTCTGAACAAACGTGAATCCTAAGGCTCCCAGAGTGACTTGCCCGCTAAAGGACCACCATCCTTAAGTTCAAATTAGTAAGATTTACAGAGCTAACATACGTGAAAGCGCCATGCCTGCCTGCCGAGTGTGTGACTAACAGTGGCTTGCATCTGCTGGGCCTCTCTCTCTGCTTTTTTACTGTGTCCCAGAGAGTTTCCTTGTTCTTGTTGGATTCTTCCAATCAAATGCACCTGGACAGCTCATAGCCTCCCCTGCTTCCCCTGAAATTTTCATGTGGGCCTCAGATCTTGGGTTCTTTAATGACAGCCTAAGGCAACAGAACAGCTGGGACTCTGATATTCATCTCTGAACTTAGGGCTCTCATTCAGTCTCCCTGCCAGACACAACATGGTCATAACACAGAACATAATATAAAGAAGAATTATAACTTGATGTAGACATGAGTGGAAACCATAATTACAGAAAACTAACCAAACTGATCACTTGGAACACAGCCTTGTTTAACTCAATGGAACTATGAGCCATGCCATGTAGGGCCACCCAAGACAGATGGGTCATGGTGGAGAGTTCTGACAAAACGTGGTCCACTGGAGAAGGGAATGGCAAACCACTTCAGTATTCTTGCCTTGAGAACCCCATGAGCAGTATGAAAAGGCAAAAAGATAGGATACCGAAAAGTGAACTCCCCAGGTCAGTAGGTACCCAATATGCTACTAGAGAAGAGTGGAGAAATAGCTCCAGAAAGAGAAGAAGTGGAGCCAAAGTGAAAACAACACGGAGTTGTGGATGAGACTGGTGATGGACGTAAAGTCCAATGCTGCAAAGAGCAATATTGCATAGAAGCCTGGAATGTTAGGCCCATGAATCAAGGTAAATTGGAAGTGGTCAAACAGGAGATGGCAAGAGTGAACATTGACATTTTAGGAATCAGTGAACTAAAATGGACTGGAATGGACAAATTTAATTCAGAAGACCATTATATCTACTACTGTGGGCAAGAATCCCTTAGAATAAATAGAGTGGCCCTTATAGTCAACACGAGTTTGAAATGCAGTACTTGGGTCCAATCTCAAAAACAACAGAATGATCTCTGTTTGTGTCCAAGGCAAACCATTCAATATCACAGTAATCCAAGTCTACGCCTCAACTACTAATGCCAAAGAAGCTCAAGTTGAACAGTTCTATGAAGACGTACAAGACCTTCTAGAACTAACCGCCCCCCCCCCAAAAAAGATGTCTTTTTCATCAGAGGGGACTGGAATGCAAAAGTAGGAAGTCAAGAGATACCTGTAGAAATAGGCAAATATGACTTTGGAGTACAAAATGAAGCAGGGCAAAGGCTAACAGAATTTTGCCAAGAGAATGCACTGGTCATAGCAAACACCCTCTTCCAACAAAACAAGAGAAGACTCTACACATGGACATCACCAGATGGTCAATACCAAAATCAGATTGATTATATTCTTTGCAGCCAAAGATGGAGAATTTCTATACAGTCAGCAAAAACAAGACCAGGAGCTGACTGTGGCTCAGATCATGAACTCCTTAATTGAAAACTTCAGACTTAAATCAAAGAAAGTATGGAAAACCACTAGAACATTCAGGTATGACCTAAATTAAATCCCTTACAATTATACAGTAGAGTAACAAATAGATTCAAGGGATTAGATCTGATAGAGTACCTGAAGAACTATGAGTGGAGGTTCATAACATTGTATAGGAAGCAGTGATCAAAGCCATCCCCAAGAAGAAGAAATGTAAAAAAGGCAAAATGGTTGTCAGAGGAGGCCTTGAAAATAGCTGAGAAAAGAAGAGAAGTGAAAGGCAAAGGAGAAAAGGAAAGATATATCCCTCTGAATGCAGAGTACCAAAGAATAGCAAGGAGAGATAAGAAAGTCTTCCTAAGTAAACGCTGCAAACAAACAGAGGAAAACAATAGAATGGGAAAGACTAGAGATCTCTTCAAGAAAAGTAAAGATACCAAGGGAACATTTCATGCACAGATGGGCATAATAAAAGACAGAAACAGTATGGAGCTAACAGAAGCAGAAGATACTAAGAAGAGGTGGCAAGAATACACAGAAGAACTATGAAAAAAAGATCTTCACGACCCAGATAACCACCATGGTGTGATCACTCACCTAGAGCCAGACATCCTGGAGTGCAAAGTCAATTGGGCATTAGGAAGCATTACTATGAACAAAGCTAGTGGAAGTGATGGAATTCCAGCTGAACTACTATAAATCCTAAAAGATGATGCTGTGAAAGTGCTGCATTCGATATGCCAGCAAATTTGAAAAATTCACCAGTGGCCACAGGACTGGAAAAGGTCAGTTTTCATTCCAGTCCTAAAGAAAGGCAATGCCAAAGAATGCTCAAACTATTGCACGAAGGTACTCATCTCACATGCTAGCAAAGTAATGCTCAAATTCTCCAAGTGAGGCTTCAACAGTACATGAACAAAGAACTGCCAGATGTTCAAGCTTAGAAAAGGCAGAGGAACCAGAGATCAAATTGCCAACATCTGTTGGATCATAGAAAAAGCAAGAGAGTTCCAGAAAAACATCTATTTCTGCTTTATTGACTACGCCAAAGCCTTTGACTTGTGTGGATCACAATCAACTGTGGAAAATTCTGAAAGAGATGGGAATACCAGACCACCTGACCTGCCTCCTGAGAAATCTGTATGCAGGTCAGGAAGCAACAGTTAGAACTGGACATGGAACAACAGACTGGTTCCAAATAGGAAAAGGAGTACGTCAAGGCTGTATATTGTCACCCTGTTTATTTAACTTCTGTGCAGAGTACATCGTGAGAAATGCTGGGCTGGAGGAAGCACAAGCTGGAATCAAGATTGCCGGGAGAAATATCAATAACCTGAGATATGCAGATGACACCACCCTTATGGCAGAAAGCAAAGAGGAACTGAAGAGCCTCTTGATGAAAGTGATAAAGGAGAGTGAAAAAGTTGGCTTAAAACTCAACATTCAAAAAACGAAGATCATGGCATCTGTCCCATCACTTCATGGCAAATAGATGGGGAAACAATGGAAACAGTGACAGACTTTATTTTCTTGGGCACCAGAATCAGTGCAGATGGTCACTGCAGCCATAAAATTAAAAGATACTCCTTGGAAGAAAAACTATGACCAACCTAGATAACATATTAAAAAGCAGAGACATTCCTTTACCGACAAAGGTCTGTCTAGTCAAAGCTATGGTTTTTCCAGTAGTCATGTATGGATGTGAGAGTTGGACCATAAAGAAAGCTGAACACTGAAGAATTGATTCTTTTGAACTCTGGTGTTGAATAAAGCTCTTGAGAGTCCTTGGGACAGCAAGGAGATCAAACCAGTCAACTCTAGAGGAAATCAGGCCTGAATATTCATTGGAAGGACTGATGCTGAAGCTGAAGCTACACTACTTTGGCCACCTGATGCAAAGAACTGGCTCATTGGAAAAGACCCTGATGCCAGGCAAGATTGGAGGCAGGAAAAGGCGATGACAGAGGGTGCGATGGTTGGATGGCATCACCAATGCTGGGCAAGATTGAAGGCAGGAGAAGAAGGGGATGATAGAGGATGAGATGGTTGATGGCATCACCAACTCAATAGACATGAATTTGAGCAAGCTCCAGGAGTTGGTGATGGACAGGGAAGCCTGGCGTGCTGCAATCCATGAGGTCACAAAGTGTCAGACATGACTGAGCGACTGAACTGAGACATGAATATCATTTTAATATTTGAAAACTTCAAAAATCACAAGTTTTTCCAAAGCATTAAAAATAAACACTGGCCCCTTAAGATTTCTAACCCCAGCCACCCATCTAATTTTAAGAATGAGTCAAAGAACTGAATGTCTGTGTGAACAGGAGATTCCAAACTCTTTATGGGTAAAAAACAATTTACAAAACACTGTAATGTGATTAGGATTCCGACTCTGAGCCTTATAACTCGTGAAGTGGAAAACAAAGGGATGCTTTCTAGCCAGGCAGAAATGGCCTGTCCTGACTTTACCCTGCCATGCCTGTTCCATATGCTTGACTAGAAACAGATTTTCTTTTTCCATGTTCGTTTTTCTAAAAAAGTGATGTATGCTGGCTGATTTTAATAAGATTTCACTTACCCTTTCATGCCCATGTTACAACCTTGAAAGTTTTTTTTTAAATATGAAACAGCAGAGAAAACATTCATTTCTTTGCTAATTGTAAGAAATTTTGAAAAGGGTGAAAAGTAAAAAGAAGAAAAATAATAATCTCACCGTCCAGAAATAATCATTGTTAATATGACTATATTTAATTTTTATAATGTATGTGCATATATAAACATCCCACGTATGTTATTAAACATAAAGTCAGGCCATTAATACAGCTTTTATTCTACTTTCTCTACTTTTGAGAAAGTGTAAGTAAATAAAGTAAATAAGTAAATAAAGTTATAAAATAAGCATTTTCCTATAACTTTAGAAATTATCTTAAAATATTTAGTGGTTGCATAATAGTCCATTGTTGGGGTGTATTTAACTGCCCTCCCCACATTGTTCACCATTTGAACTGCCTCCAGTGTTCATCATTGTAAAATCATGACCTTACTTATCTTTTTTTCCTATATTCATCCCTTAGTATATACTCCTAAAAGTTAACTTCCTGGGTCAAAAGTACTTAACAAAGGATCTTGATAAGTTTTGTCTAACTGCTTTCCTGAAAAGTGGTTATGATTTACACCCCACACCAGCAGGATGTGCTTGCATTAATGTTCTTTTGGAACCAAGAAGTGGTACCATTTTTAACCCTCTTTCTCATCTAATAACCAAATACAAAGTAGCACTTAGCTTTAATTCCTATGCCTTTGATTTCTCTGAGATATTACCCTTGAGTAAACAGAGCTCTTCATGTATGATATCTGTCAACTGAAAGAGTTTTCACGGTGTGAGAGTTGTGAGTTCAGCTTTATTTGGGGCTTAATGAAGACCATAGCCCAGGAGACAGAAGGCTCTAGGGAACTATGCTGAAGAGCTTGGGGAGGGAGGGGTCAGTGTACATGTGATTTTGGTGAAGGGGATACATGCAACAAGCACACCTTCTGGCAGAAGTTTGATGCTAGCCACGAAGAGCAGATGTCTCCATTAATGATTTTAGTGCTTTGCTATATATGAGAAGATGCAAGGAATTGGGCTCATAAAATCTTCTCCTGAAAATATCAGACTATCTGATGACTTGTTTTGCCAGTTTTTCCCAGAACACAGAGTACTTCATTCCTGATCTTTAACCTCGAACTTCTTTTGGGGGAGTGTCGAAGGTTAGCAAGTGGCTACTGACTTCATTCTTGTGGAACCAGATAGCAAGAGACAGTTTTTAGTTGGCATGTCTAATGTAAATATAAATCGTTGGTGGTGGTAAGATGTTTCTAGTTTTAGAGATGTTAAAGTGGAAGAGGAAAATGATATGACATAGAACTGATAAAATGTGATATTAACTATTTTTAACACTTTGTTTTCATATTTTGGAAAATAGTGCTTTTTCTCATTTAAATATTTTTGGTCTTATGCTTTTAGATTAATAGAAAAAAGTTATAAAAGTTATGAATTTTATCTCCCCTTCTTTTAGTCTTTCTTTACCAAAACAAAATACAGTAAAACAACTGAGCAGTTAAGTACATTTTTCAGATTTCTCTGAAATTTATGTTGGTGTGGGCATCCCACTCATACTCATTATTTATGAAAAACATTATTTAAAAAACACTGCTGGATGATACATAGGAAGGCTGTTAAGAGAGTAGATTATAGGAGTTCTCTTCACAAGACAAATTTTTTTCTCTTTTCTTCTTCTTGTATCAAAGTGAGATAATGGATGTTAACTAAACTTACTGTTTCACAATATATATAAGTCAAAAGATCATGCTGTATACCCCAAACTTATACAGTGATGTATGTCAGTTATTTCTCAATAAAACTGGAGAAAAAAACTAGAAAAAAAAAACTCATTCTTTCAAGAACATAATTTTACATACTCTGCCAAATTAAAAGTTATATAGAGCGGTGGGAGTTTAAAATGGTCCAAGTGCTTTGGGAATTTGTCCGTTTCTACTGAAGTTAAATATACACTGTTCTCTAACCTAGCAATTTCACCGGTGGATATAATACCCTAGAGAAATGAATGCATACCTTCACAGAAAGACTTGTACAAGAGTGGTCATCATAGCAAATTTCATCATAATAACCAAAAAATAACCCCAAGGTCTAACAACAGAATAATCTATGGTTCAATCAAGGTACATTCATAAAGTGAAATATTACTTAGCAGTAAAAAGAAACAAACAATTGGATGTACATCAAAGCACAGATGAATCTGAAAGCATTATGTTGAACCAAAAAAAGCCAAGCAAAAAAAATAGATACTTAAGATAATAATTATTATACTTATGATTCCATTTAAATGAAATTCAATCACAGGCAAAGCTAATCTTCAGTAACAAAAATTCTAATGATAGATTCATGGCAGGGAGTGGGTATTGTCTGGTCAGGAGAAGGAGGGGACTCTGAGGTGACAGAAACAGTCTTTATCTTCATCTGGGTAGTGTGTACATAAATGTATACCTACTTAAGAAATCATCCAGCGTACTTAAGATTTACATATTTTACTGTATATTAAGCCTTCATTTTGGAGAAGGCGATGGCACCCCCCTCCAGTACTCTTGCCTCGAAAATCCCATGGGTGGAGGAGCCTGGTGGGCTGCCGTCTATGGGGTCGCACAGAGTTGGACACGACTGAGCGACTTCACTTTCACTTTTCCCTTTCATGCATTGGAGAAGGAAAGGGCAACCCACTCCACTGTTCTTGCCTGGAGAATCCCAGGGACGGGGGAGCCTGGTGGGCTGCCGTCTGTGGGGTCGCACAGAGTCGGACACAACTGAGGCGACTTAGCAGCAGCAGCAGCAGCAGCAGGCCTTCATTTAAAAGAATGAAAGGGGAATTCCCTGGCTGTCCAGTGGTTAGGACTACACTTCCACTGCAGAGGGCATGGGTTCAGTCCCTGGTCAGGAAAAAAGCCACACAGCGCAGCCAAAATAAGATGAAATAAAATAAAATCATAAAAGAGATTTTACAGTACCAAAGAAACTAGGCTGTGGACTTAAAAAAATTAACTTTGTACATTAGCCAAAATTACATAAAATTTAAATTCAGAGTTTGCTAATGTTGCTTTCTTATCATTTTTCTTTGATTACTTTGGATTTTTGTGTATAAACTGCCAAAAATTAGCCATCACTTCATCTAGGGGATTAAAAGAGGGAAACATGAAAGAAATAGCAACATTGGTAAATGTCTGATGTGTTATTTTCTGTTGTTATTTTCAACAGAGCAAATGCTTCAGAAAGCAGTCTTGAACCATAATAACCTTGTTAAATATGGCATTCTGACTTCAAATGTCCTGGTCCCCAGTTATATTCATCAACTAGACACTCGGGACGAATGCCAACCAGCTCTGCTGCCCCAGCCAAACAATATAATTAGACCAGGGTCAAGTTTTAAGCTCAGAGCCTCCCTCTGCCAGAACCCAAAGCAATGAGACACAGTGTAAGAGGCCAATCCTGCAATTCCCTCTGAAATTGCATTCCCAAAGGACTGGTTTCTTCAGTAGCAGGAGGATCTGATGTGGCTTCTTAGTTCTTCAAATTTTGTTGGTTTTTCTTTAACGCTGTTTAAACTCCAAACTATGGACAAATGGCTGAAATAAGTGTCCATTTATTATAATAATTTGGAAAACATTCTACTGTTTACAAAGGTCTTTTACATATAATGTCTATTTTACATCTCACAACAGCCTATAATAGAGTTAGGGCAGGGCCCGTTAACACTGCTTTATTTGACTAAAAGAAAATCTTTACTCATGGGATCATAGGGTCCAGAGTGCAACTAGGTTTTTGACTTCTGGGCCAGTACTCTTTCCAATGTACTGATACCACTGCAATACTATAGACACCTTAACCCCTCCTCGCCCCGCCCCCAGGTAACTCTCCCATGCATTCAACTCTCTGGGGCTATGGTTTTGGCTGAAAGTCTGCCTCAGGAAGCCCCGTCTCACTCTGAGTAAGCCAAATGTCTGAGAACCCTAAGGAATCCAGATCAAATCTAGCCCAGCTTTAAGGAATTTGCTTTCTCCACAGTGATTCCAAGCTTGTTATTGTGGGCCTAAAAACAGAGCAGCGCTTTTTCACAGAAGGGCAGTGTTTGTGCTAGTGAGGTGAGCCATAATTTACTTTATTGCTTTATTTACTTTGTTGCATAATTTACTTTATTTTTTTTTTCTCTCTCCACCAGGTAAAACTGCTAGCATAGCAGATGAGCTTGCCAAAACAAAGCAATTCTGTTTATAACAGCCATAATATGGCTACTACTGGTTCTATGTGACTTTGAAAAGCATGCTACTGGTTACAAAGGTCTTTTGCATATATTTTCTACTTTGCATCTTACAACAGCCTATAATAGAGTTAGGGTAGAGACCACTGGAGCTTCCCAAATGGTGTAGTAGTAAAGAATCTGCCTACCAACACAGGAGACACAAGAGACTCGGGTGCAGTTTTGACCCCTGGGTCTGGAAGATCCCCTGGAGGAGGGCATGGCAACCCACTCCAGTATTCTTGCCTGAAAAAATTCTGTGGAAGGAGGATCCTGGTGGGCTACAGTCCGTGGCATCGCAAAGGGTCATACACAACTGAGCACACACACACACACACACACACACACACACACACACACAGGGACCATTAAGGCTGTAATTTAAGGAAAACCTTAACTCAGAGAGTCAAAGGTCTTAAGTCCTTTCCTTTTGTTTTTTCTGCCCTCCCCGCTTTTTAAAATGATTTTTATGTAACCTAAATAGGGGGAATCAGGGAAATGAATTTTCTCAAAATTGGTCCAAACATTTCAGACCAAGTCTAATAGTGGAATCACCCCCACAGAGAGGCACTGGGCTGGTTGGGTGGAATTTATCATGGGAGAGGCTGGTGTCTACTTAGCTGGCCCCGTAATGCTGCATGGTCACCACAGCAAGGACTTTCTGTATAGGAGACATAGAAAGATTCTCGAGACACCACTGAAGAAAGTCACTTGATGACAAGAGGTGCATGATCATAAGGAATAAGGGCAAGTCTGGCTCAAGTCCATGATTATTTTCCTCGTTGTTCATGCCTCCTTCTGCTCAGCCCATCTAGATGATTTCAGAGCACTGATTTGAACTCAACCTGGTGGCTGGGAGGTTAAAGTCTCTGCCTGCAATGCGGGAGACCTGGGTTCGATCCCTGGGTTGGGAAGTTCCCCTGGAGAAAGGAATGGCAACCCACTCCAGTATTCTTGCCTGGAGAATCCCATGGACAGAGGAGTCTGGTGGGCTACAGTCCATGGGGTCTCAAAGAGTCAGGCATGACTGAGCGACCTTACTTACTTACTTTTCAACTTTATTTTCTGTTCCTACTTTTTCTTCTCTTTTTTTACTGGAGTATAATTATTTTGCAATGCTGTGTTAGTTTCTGCTTTTCAACAAAGTGAATCGGCTGTGTGTGTAGCTTTCCATCCTGCTGCGTTTCTCACACATATCACGATACCACCGCTGTGCCTTTCCTCATGGAAATTCTTTCTCGTTGGATTTTTTTCCTCCAATCTTCAGAGTTCTTCCCAGAATTCAAGAATTCTCCCTTCCTTGAATTCTGTGGCACTTTGGCTTGTACGTGTTTATGATCTGTCACTTTGCATGTTATACTAACATCATTTAAAATACTGTCACTATTATCCATTGAACACTAAGCATTTCACAAACAAGTGTAGAATCCTTAGGACAATCCCATAAGGTACTAGTCAGGACAGGCTAGGATCTGCTGCAGTAATGATTACGACAAAACCTCCAAACTCTCAGTGGCTTAATACAATGAAGATGTCTTTCTTATGTTTTATGTATGTCAGAAAGGAGAGTCTGCTGATCTAGGCTAAAACAAAGCTGTTTCCATCTTGAACAATGTGCATTGACAGCTCAGTAATTAAATGCCATCGCCTGAAGTGAAATCTGCTATTTCTCATCATAATTTATTGACCAGAATTAGTCACATGGCCATAGCCCGTGAGAGCCTGTACTCGTCTTGTGTCCCTAAAGATGGAGAACCAGCAGATGGGATGAACAGTGTTCATGAGTGCCTCAGAGAGGTACTATTATCACCCTCATTTTGTAAATGAAGAAGCTAAGGCTAGGAGACGTTAAAGAGTTATTCCAACATAGTCAACCAAGATTAAAAATGAAATCTGCTTTGCCCCCAGGCCTGAGTTTGTAAGCTCTACACAGTATCAGTTGTACATCTTCCTATCAGCCTGTCAACTCTGTATTTAAAATACTTCACCAGGGCTTCCCTGGTGGCTCAGCAGTAAAGAATACACCTGCCAATGCAAGAGACACGGATTTGATCCCTGATCCAGGAAGATCCCACATGCCGCGGAGCAACTAAGCCCACCTGCGCACCACTGCTATTGAGCCTGTGTTCTAGAGCTCAGGAGCTGCATCTGCTAAACCCACATGCCACAGCTGTTGAAGCCCCCGTGCCCTAGAGCCTGTGCTCCTCAGCAAGAGAAGCCAGCACAGTGAGAAGCTCACTCACTGCAACTAGAGAAAAGCCCCTGCAGCAACAAAGACCCAGCATAGTCATAAATAAATAAAATTTTTAAAAGGCTTAAAAAATAAATGAAACACCTTACCAATATCAGGCATGCCTGATTCATCTAGCACCATGTTCTGCAGGAAGTACTACCACATAACTGGTACACATTAATGAATTGTCATTCTGTGTTGATTTTCCTACTTTTTTTCCAGAACTTAGCATTCCCAGTAGTGAATTCTAGTATCAGTTTTAGAATCTCTTTAACAATATGCAAAAGCTCTCTTTTTCAGACTCTCTCATGTGTAATTAAGAAATCCACATTCCATACTACACTGTGCTAAAGTGCCACCACGTCAGAAAGGCTCTTTTCTCCGTAACAAGGTTGGAGATTAAACCCACTGGTTTGCATAGTACAGCACAGTAGAAAACACAGAGAAATTTCATGATACACTGAATGCTTGGGTTACTGGTCCCTGGAACACAGGCATGGCATTTGGGCCAGACAAAGATAATGCATAGAAGTAGTCAGTGATTTCCCTGTGTTTTTCAAAGCCATGGCAGTCAAGATTCTGCTGAAGTTCTCATTGAATTGACCTGATTTTAAGAGCATGGTTGGAGTGAAATCCTACTTTAGAAAATCAATGAGGGCACTTTAAATTTTCTTCCTCTGGGTAGGAATCAGGGACATTTCTCCTAAGCAATATTTATTACACTGTCTGGGCTCAGTTGACATTCTATAAGTGTCCTCACCAGTGCAATTTGGTCTTTCTAACTGAGTGACCTCGGTAATGCCTGCGCCGAGATCCATAAATCGATGATCTTGAAATGAGATTTGCACGGGGGGAATGGCCTGGTGTGATGTCGACCTGACAGTCTGAGCAGAATATGGGCTCACCAACCCCATAATGTCCTCGTCAGGCCCCCAGAAGAAGGCAGGATTCTTTCATATTTTAAGAGTCCATAAAAATTAAGGAAAGTGCTTTGTAAGCTCTACTATAGATAACTCACTGGCAAGGAATAAGAATTCAATCACTGTTCATTAAATAATGACACTTCAGCTTCTTAATTGCCAGGTAATGTGTTTTTGTCCTCTTTTCTGTTTAACAACTTATATTTATTTTCACTTTGAAGACATAAATCTAAAGTGAAACCTTTTTTAAAACTAGATTAAGAAGGTTATGCATTTCAGAATTGATTTCACTCTGCATATTGCCCTCACAAAAGGTTCGATCAATTTACATTCCCACCGAAGTATATAAGACTGTGTACACCATTGCCAATGTGAGCTATTATTGAATTTAAAAGTAAATGCCAGTTATGAATGAATAAGAATGATCTTGCATAATTTTCGTTTTTCTGATTTTAGTTAGGAAGTGTTTTTACAAGTGTTTTAACACATTTATCTGAAGTCTTAAAATGAGTTTGGGCAAAAAAATTAGCAAGAAATATTTTTTACCAACACAATAATTGCTATTAAAAATGTATTAGAACAGGCAAAATAATTTTCAGGTTTTCTGGATATAAGATCAGCATGCAGTCAACGGTTATCAATTCACTGGAATGACATTAGCTAATCAGTAACAAAACTTGTCTCTCTCTTTCCCTTTTGACCCCCTTCGCCCATTTCTCCGACTCCTCATCCCACACCTCTGGCAACACCAATCTGTTCCCTATATCTATGAGCTTGTGTTTGTTTGTTTGTTTTTAGATTTCACATAGAGAGAGGTCATGTGGTATTTGTCTTTCCCTATCTGACTTATCCATTTAACAAAATGACTTCAAGGTTTCTTCACAAATGGCAAGATTTCATCCTTTTTTATGGTCAAATAATATTTCATTGTGTATATATACACCACAATTTCATTATCCATTTATCTATCAATGGTTGTCTCCATGTTTGACTATTGTAAATAATGCTGCAGCGACCATGGGGATGCATATATCTTTTAGAGTTAGTATCTACATTTTCTTTGGACAAATACACAGCAGAATTGCTGCATCTTATAGTAGTTCTATTTTTAATTTTTTGAGGAACCTCCATACTGTTCTCCATAGCAGCTATACTAATTTCCTTTCCCACCAGCAGTACATGAGGGTTCCCTTTCTCTACATCTTCAGTGATAGTTATTATTTGTTGTCTTTTTGATAATAGCCATTCTGATAGGTATGAGATGATGTCTCATTTTTGTATTGATTTGCACTTTCCTGATGATTAAAAGTGCTGAATATATTTTCATATGCCTATTGGCAATCTGGATGTCTTCTTTGGAAAATGTCTATTCAGATCTTCTGTCCATTCTTTAGTTGGACCATTTGGGAGCTTTTTACTATTGAGTTGTATGAGCTCTTTATATACTTGGATATTAGCTCTTTATCAGATACCTGATTTGCAAATATTTTCCCCTATTCAGAAAGTTTTCTTTTTGTTTATTTTTTTTTGATGGTTTCCTTTGCTATACAGAAGCTTTTTTATTTGTTGTAGTTCCACTTGTTTATTTTGGCTTTTGTTGCTTTTGGCTTTGCTGTCAGGTTTTAAAAACTTATCTCTAAGACCTGTTAAGGAGCTTATCACTTACATTTTCTTCTACGAGTTTCAGGATTTCAGGTCTTACATTCAGGTTTAATTCCTTTGAGTTCATTTTTGTATCTGGTATAAGATAGTTGGAGTTTCATTCTTTTACATGTGACTGTCCAGTCTTCCCAACAGCATTTATTGAAGAAACTGTCCTTTTTCAACTGTATGTTCTTGACTCCTTTGTCATAAGTTAATTGGCCATATATATGTGGATTTATTCTGAGCTCTCTGTTCTGTTATATTGACCTATGTGTCTATTTTTATGCCAACACCATACTTTTCTAATTACTGTATCTTTGTAATATAGTTTGAAATCAGGCAATGTGATGCCTCCAGCTTTGTTCTTTCTCGGTGCTTCTTTTGGCTAATTGAGGGGGAGTGGTGGCTCCATAAAGATTTTAGGATTGTTTGTTCTATTTCTTTGAAAAATTTCATTGGAATTTTGATAGAGATTGCACTAAATCTGTAACTTGCTCTGGGTAATACGGACATTTGAACAACACTGACTCTTCCAGTCCATAAGCAAGGAATATCTTTCTGTTTATTTGTGTCTTCTTCAGGTCTTTCAGTAGTGTCCTATGGTTCTCAATATGCAGTCTTTCATCTCCTTGGTTAAATTTATTCCTAAATATTTTATTCTCTTTGATGCAGTTGTAGATGGTATCATTTTCTTAATTTCTGTATCCAACAGTTTGTTATTCATGTATAGAAATGCAACATATTTTTGAGCATTGACTTTGTATCCTGCAACTTCACTGAATTCATGCATTCTAACAGTTTTTGAAGGAGTCTTTATGGTGCTTTATATATAATATCATGTCATCTGCAAATAGTACATTTCTTCCTTTCCAATTTAGATGTCTTCTTTTTCTTGTCTAAATGCTCTGGTTAATACTTTCAATACTATGTTGAATAAAAGTGGCTAGAGGACATTCTTTCAGCTTTCACTGTTGCGTATAATGTTAGCTGTGCATTTGTAATGTCTGGCCTTCATTATGTTGAGATACTTTCCCTCCTTAACTGCGTTGTTAAGAGTTTTTCTCATAAATGTTGTATTTTGTCAGATGCTTTGTCTGCATTTATTGAGACAATTATTTGACTTTTATCCTTCATTCTGTTACTGCATTTCTAGAAATTTATTCATTTCTTCTAGGTTATTCAATTTGTTGGCATATAATGTTTACGATATTTTCTTATAATCACTTGTACTTCTGTGATTATCAATGGTAACATCACCTCCTACATTTTTTATTTTATTTCTTTGGATTCTCTCTCATTGTTGCTTGGTGAATCTAGCTAAGAACTTGTGAATTTAGTTTATCTTTTTGAAGAACCAGCTCTTAGTTTCATTGATCTTCTCTGTTGTCTTTTTAACATTTGTTTCTGCTCTAATCTTTATTATTTCTTTCCTTCTACTAACTTTTGAGCTTCATTTACTGTTTGTGTTCTTTGTCCTTCTCTCATAGTAAAAACCCTCTGTTGGGTTATAGCGAACTATTACTTCAGAGTGTTGTCAGTTAAAGGACATTGTCATAAAACATAGGAAACTGAATAACAGGCAACTTAAATTACTTCCCAGAGATCACAAAGCTAAGGAGGGTTCTTCAGTCCCTGAAACTGGAACATATACTCAGCTGCTGCAGCATACGTAAGAAAACAGAGTAGGCAGAAAAAGAAAAGAAACCAACTCTCCTTGGCAGAGTTTGGAGGACAAGGGTGGGATGTTCAAGGAAGAGAAGGGACATCTGAGCTGTGACTTGCTTGAATTATGAGCAAGGTTTGCCATACCAGAATAAAAATTTTTAATTGAGAAGGACATTCCTGAGTTACGGTGAAAATGTGGGATAAACATGGGGGTGGAGCAGAAGATGTGACAAGGACCAGACGGAGTGAGCCTTCTTTCTGTGCTGTGACTTTGTGTTGTAGGCAGTGGAGCAGCTGAAGCATTTCCAGTGTGGGGAGTGATATATTTGTATTTTAGAAACCTCAGGCTGGAAAGAGAAACCAGACCACATTGGGAAGAGCCTCGGGAAAAGTAGATCTTTCTTTCTATGGAGCTTCATGATAAGAATCTGAAAATTTGTGCAGAGCTGCCAAATAACATTTACCAGATTTATTGGGCAGTGGAGAATGAGGGAGAACAGAACATTTCGAGACCAGTTTTACCATCTTCCTGAATACACTCGAGCAGACTGATAGCTGAGTGTAGATCTGATGAAGCCAATATTTGACAGCGTTTCTCTGCTATAGCCAAGTGAATACACGTAAGGCAGATGACTTTTCCACTGTTTTTGCTCAGTCCCTAATAGTCTGTAACTGGGCTACTGCCCTCTTAAAGCTGGAGCATAAAACATACACTGAGAAAGGATAAAACTTTGAATTCCTCCAACTCCACTGTCTTGCTCATGACAATTCAGTGCCGCGAGGAAGGATACTAGAGTGTAGATTTGGGTCCATATACGGAGAGTAGGACTGGGTTTGAGTCCTGGTGCTGCAGTTTATCCTGCAGAAAGGAATGGCAGCCCACTCCAGTATTCTTGCCTGGAGAATCCCAGGGACAGAGGAGCCTGGCGGGCTACAGTCCACGGGGTCGCAGAGTCGGACACGACTGAGTGACTCAACAGCAACAGCAGCTGCAGTTTATTAGCTCTTTGGAGAATTTACTTGAAGCAGATTCAGCTTCCTCCTCCATAAAAGGGGAATAGGAATTTCTACCTCATAGGGCTGTTGTGAATTAATATATATAATATGCTAGGTAGCTTTCAGTAACCAGTAGATATTGTTTATTAATTAAATTCATGTTTATTAATTAAACACTGACTCTTCACTCATTAACAACTTTGCAAAGAAGATTCAGAAGCTCTGAAGAAACATTTTGACTCCCCATAGAATCATGGGTGGGGAAGATCCTCTGGAGAAGGAAATGGCAACCCGCTCCAGTATTCTTGCCTGTGAAATTTCATGGGCAGAGGAGCCCTGCCGGTTACAGTCCATGGGGTTGCAAAAGAGTCGGACATGACTTAGTGACTGAACAGCAACAACAGAAGCACTGGATAGATCTTATTTAAACACATTGCCTAGAAGAATGGGATTCTGTGGTCCCTGAGTGACTCGCATTCTTTGAGCACTATTTCATCAAGGGGAACGAAACAGCTTGCCTTGGTGCCAAAAGGAAAGCCCCAGGATCTAAAAAAAGAGTGGATATATGGGTATGTCTAACCGATTACCCTTGCTGTACACCCAAAACTAACACAATATTGTAAATCAACTATACTCCATAAAAACAATTTTTAATAAAAAAAATTAGTTAAAAGAGACTCAATAGATGTGGAAACAAGTTAAGCAAAGGTTTGTCATTACTGGCCCCCAGATTGAGAACTTACATGATTGTCCTATTCATGATCGTCTCAGCATTCTGATGCAGTTGCCATCGCCTTTCGTCAGGGCTTTGAAACCCTCCTTATAAAGTGTGCATTTCTCTTTGGTGAATAAGGAAGGAGAGGTGTTTTGGTCAACTGTCAGTTGTACTTCTCATTTGTCAGGATTGTTAGGAGACAGATTATCATCCTGTTGTTCCTTTCTGTGTACTTTCTCATGCAGTCTTTGTTAAAGCATGGGAAGGGACAGCGCCCTGCTGTGAATCTTACAGACAGGATGAGCTGAGATAGACTTTGCCTTAGAGATGTTTATTAAACTGTTGCTGCATTTCGCTAAACTCCAGATTTTCTCCCTATTCCTTTATTTATTTAGTCTAGTGACTTCTATTTTTCTTTCCATATGAGAGGGAAAAAAAGATTGTTTTGCAATCCCAATTATAAGAATATAGTCTTCCTATCTGGCCAACCCAAGAAATATGGTACCAGGAATAAATGAATGTTAGTTAATGAGTATTCATTAATAACCACCATGATCACCCTATGTATCATTTCAACACTGTTTTTGTTGCCCTTAGTTCTCCCTTTGATTTTTTTTTTAAATTTGCAGTTATTTGCTTTTACCATTAGAAAGTTTAAAGCAGAAATCAGAGTGATAACATAATATCTAAAAACAAGATGTAATAGTGGTATTAATAGGATGAATGGTAGCTTACAATTAAGGAGGGCCAGGACTTACGATTTAAGCTTCATGGGCGTTATTTATTTCTTCTCTCTCTCATACACACACACAGACTCGATCACTCACAAACTCCATACCTATAAAATAAAATTTGATTGGGAAAAGGATTAAAGCCTTGGAGAGCTAAGGCTTGCCTGAGATCAAACAGCCAGAAAACAGTGGATGCCAGAGAGTGGCCTTTCAATGACCTTTTCTGTTGCAACTCCCAGGGAACCTCTGAAGCACTGTGGTACTGCCTTGAAGGAAGAGACCTTGTCTTATTCATCTCGGTACCCAGCTCCTAGCCCAGAACAGAATGAACAAGAGGTGACGTTGCTAACACTTTATTTTAGGAAGATAAATCTGGCAAGGATGAGTGGGATGAAAAGAACAGGGAAAGACTGGTGGCATGGCGAGCGGTTCTGATGTTATTACAACAATCCAGAAAGAGAGTTAATGAGATCATGAATGAGGGGGCAGCATAGCGAGAAGAAAAGAGGCAATGAAGGTGGAAAAGGTTTAGAAAGAATGCGTTCATGGACTTGATGGCCGTGAGCAGGCAGTGAGCAGTGCCAGCCTTTTGATAAATATCCATTCATGTAGGAAATATTTCGGGAGCATCATCTGTGTGCCAAAATCTAGTCTAGTTGCTGGGGATCTAACAGTGAATTCGGCAAATGAAAGTTTTTGCTCTCAGAGAGCTTACAGTCTCATTTTAGGATGTACCAGTCAGAGTTCTCCAGATGACCACTATACCCCACTGTATATTCTCAAGGAATTGGCTTTTCTGATTATAGGGCTGGTAAGCCTGAAATCTGAAGGCCAGGTCTACTGGCTGGAAACGCTGAGCAGGGGCTGATGCTGCCATCTTGAGGCAGTTTTTTCCTCCTCGGGGAAACCAGTTTTGTTTGGTCTTAAGGCTCTTCAACTGATTGCTCAGGCCCACCTGGATTATTTAGAATAATCTCTTTACAGTAAGTCAGTCCTCTACATACAAACGAGTTCTGTTCCAAGAGCCCGTTTGTTAAGTCCAATTTGTTCGTAAGTCCAACGAAGCTAGCCTAGGTACTCAACTAATGCAAATGGAGGGCAGTCTGCAATTTCACTCACCCCTGACGTGGATGGAATGCACTTCCTCATCTTTGAAAGTTCGCAGCTGGAAGGCTCGTATGTAGGGGACTTACTGTATATAAAGTCAGATTGTAGGTATGAATCCCGTCTGCAGAATACCCTCAGTTAGGGTTTGACTGAATAACTGATACTATAGCCAAACCAAGCTGACACATAAAACTGACCCTCCCAGAGGAGATGGAAGAATGACCAGTGCAGAGCGAGAAATCACCTAGGATGGTAAGTACTGGCTCCTGTGTCTGGCAGACTCAGGGAGGAATAGAGGTATTTTCATCTTACAGATGAGGCAGATGAGACTTGGGGACTTATTTAGACTAAAACAGCTAACTGGCCCTGCTGTCTTTCTGTCTCCAGCATATGTGCAGGAAACACCACAGAGCCTGTCCTCCCAGGGACAGTCAAAGAGACCAGAATATTTGCCATTTTACCAGGAACACCACCAGTGAGTGAGCACATTTAGATTAGGAACTTGTTTTCTGAATATAGAGCCTGCACGTAGAGAGGCTGATCATTGTTTTGGGGTGAGGGGTACACAAAGTGTGAGTGTGTTAGTCTCTTAGTCGTGTCTGACTCTTTGCAACCCCATGGACTGTAGCCTGCCAGGCTCCTCTGTCCATGGAATTCTCCAGGCCAGAATACTGGAGTGGGTAGCCATGCCCTTCTCCACAGGATCTTCCCAACCCAGGGATCAAACCCAGGGGTGGGGGGGACAGGATGCTTTGTCCAGCATCACCCTCTTCATCCCACTGCTGCACTGGGACAGGCAGTCTTCCTGTGCCCAGGTCGGGGCTTCTGTACAAGCCATTCATTTTGCCTAGAAGACCCTTCTTCCTCCCCTCTCCCCTTCACGTGGACCATGTCTGTGTAAACCTTCAGGTCTGAGCTTCAGCACGTCATCAGGGAAACTTTCTCTGTGCATCCACCATCTCCAGTTACAAGCTCCCCCCACCCCCTGCTAACACCATGTTCTTCTAATGTTCTAGATTAATATGCTACTTCATCTAATAATATTAATATTAGATTAATAAGCTACTTCATCAAGAAGTAGCTTATTTCTATCTTACTAGTGTCTGCCTCTCCTGTTACACTCTCAAAAGAAAAGGAACCAAATCACTATTGTGCAGATTTCCCAGCGAGGACACAGTTCTTAGCAGATGTTACTTGTCAGATGGATGCACGGATAAAGGAATGAATGAATGTGATGTGTTTTCTTCTAATCAGGGAATCTGTAGGGCATCTAAACAATCACCTGGAAACACAGGGTGCGTCCAGGAGGCTCCTCTCTGTTTCCTAATCCCCAGTTTGATCATTTCCTGTACACTGCCAGTCCCAGCCGTGGTACATGGGTTCTTCTCCTTGTCACTTTCAGAAGTGGTGCTTCTTCTCTGATTTGAGAGGTCCTTTGTAAGCATTTGAGCCTAAAGCCTTCCGACACAAAACTCTTAGGATCGTTAGAACAATAGCTCACAAGAGTGAGGGAAGCATCTGGAAGGATTCCAGGAATGGTGCAAGGTTGAGGAGTCAGGCATGGGTGGCGTATCCTAAGGATGCCCGATACTTAACACAGATGGTTCTCTCTCTTCTTGCCCCAGGCAGGAAATTCTGACTACTTCTGCCTGTGGTCTGGAGTCCCTTGAGACTTCCATAAGAAGACAAGCTTCTGACTCAAGCAGCCCCTGATATCTCTGAGTGGGCTCCTGAGAGCCAAGTTGAGAGGAAGTTAGGAGCCTATACCCCCATACCTACTAAATGCCACCCCCTTATCCTGCCACACAGAGGAAGGCTCCTGAGGGTGGGCACGTGAGGCTGAACAGGAAAGCTTATGGTACCACTCACCTGGTTTCTGACCTAACAGCCACCAGTCATAACAGCTTAAAATCTCACCTGTGCTGTGAGTTGCTTCCAAGAGCTCTTCTGCCCTTTGTGAGTCACCCGAATATCAATGGAAATGAGGCTCTGTTTTGTGGTTTTCTTCTGATGGTGGGACAAGACATTTGGGATTGATTTAAAAGTGGCCACTGTCAAGTTATCCCAGAAGGGTCTGTGCAAGTTTCTCCCATTTGCCTTCTTTCCATTCAAGGGTCTTTCTATCCAGAAACATCTCTCTGTTTCTACGTTCTCTGTCGTTTCTGAAACTTGGAAGTCTTGACTGCAATTCGTAGATGACCCTCCCGGGAGCCAGACAGATGCTGACTGTATGACCACAGATGTAACAGAAAGCATTATCGGCCCGGGTGTTCGGAGATGGAGGTCCTGGAGTCTCGGCTCTGCCACTGAGCGGTGCATGACTCTGGACAAGTGTCCGGGCTGGAGTGGACACGGTGCTCTCCGCAGTTACCGCCACGCTAAGATGTATGGTTCTCATTGCAGGCATCTTTTCCACAAGTCCTGTGTTGACCCCTGGCTCCTAGACCATCGCACCTGTCCTATGTGCAAGATGAACATTCTTAAAGCCCTAGGGATCCCGGTAAGCACAGTTCAGCCTACAGTCTCGTCGTGTCTGTCTCCACATTTCCCACTCAACAGGGAGAAAACAGCACCCCGGGTTGTCTGTGTCCCCTCGACCCCAGAGCAGTGGCATCACGTGATGAGGCCCTGGGAGCATTTTCCCATCTGGACACATTTCTCCTCTCCCTTTGTCTCTATCTGAGAACATCGTGACCCTCCCACCGTGTTTGTTGTTTTGTCTGTGAGTCGAGATGTCGCCTGAGCAGCTCACGGGCTCCTCCTCTGGGCTGCAGTGGGTGACGACGGGTCGGACCCCAGCAGAGGCCAGGGCTACGCTGATGACACTCTCTTGTCATTTACCTGCACCGTCGTCAGGCAGACCCAGCCGCCACGCTTCCCCCTCCATCGCCCAGCTTCCAGAGGAGACAAGCTCTTCCGGACAAGGGGCAGAGAGGTCAGCCTCTGGGCATCTGGCTCGGCGGCCTCTGCTAAACTCACATCTCTGCAAGAGCTTGAGAGAGCAGGAAACCAGAGCCAGAAGCCCTACATTCCCCCACTCCCGTCAAGCTGGCTCCCTCAGTTACATGTTTTAGCAAACTCAGTCTCTCACCCCGTGCACACAACATCCCCCAGCAGGCTGGCTTGATGCTCCAGGGAAGGACTTTCCCGGGCTCATATGGAGTGAAGGCCACGGGCTGGTGGCTGTGAGACACCAGCTGCTGTCACGAGGGCAGGAAGCAAGCCAGGCCACCAGACCTAAGGGCTGCGGAGAGATGTGAGAACGGCATAGGTGCCGTCTAAGAGAAGCTAGACCAGCAGGGTACAGAGACCCTCTTCCCCCTCACCCCCTCCGCTTTGCTG